>NC_080550.1:23630018-23960018 GCF_028640845.1 Ahaetulla prasina | reverse complement strand
TTGGTGGGCAAGACAAAATAGATTACCGAGGGATGTGGTTATTTATTTTACAACTAAAAAGATTAGGTATGAAATCTTGCAAGCCTTTTATAAAAATAAATTTCAAATATTGGGACAAGATATAAAAATGATGAAGGAAATTCCTCCTAAAATGTTAAGAAAGAGAAGAGAATTTGCTTTTTTAGTGGATGAGTTTAAGAAACATCAGATATATTTTAGATGGGAAGTTCCAATGGGTTTGTCAGTGAATTTTAGAGGCAGAAAGTATTTTCTTAATTCAGTTACGAAAGCAAGACATTTTTATATTAATGTTTTAAAGAGTGGGAATCCTTTGTTGTTAGATGCTAAGTTAAATGGTTTGGAAATGATGGAAAATGGAGGTGAGGGGAGGAATGTTTAAGATGTGAATATGATGATTATGGTTAATTTTTGAAATTGATTTGTTTAGGATACAAATTATAGGATTTTTGTTGTTTGCTATTTGTATGGTATAAACCTATGGGATGATATTATTTAATTGTGAAGGATGGAAAGTAAAATTTATGAATTTAGATAATGATTTTAATTGTTTACTGTTATATTGTGGATGTAGCTTAAATGATTATTTGTTTTAATTGACACGTTTGTAGATAGTAAAAGTTATGAAGTTAAGTTGGAAATATTGTATTTGAGAGATTTTATTCATAATGATATTTGATTGATGGAGTAGTATTGGAAGATTGGACATTAAATGTTATGACAATTGAAGAAAGAAATAAGTGATGAGAAATTGAGTTCGAGAAGCTGGATCGTAATTTAAGAAATGGACTTATGAAATTTGAAGAAATATACAAGTGGGAGAAAAAATTTGAATTTGAGAAGATGGACTAATTTTTAAAATGGGCTGTAAGAAGAATGGACATTAAATGCTACGACAATTGAAGAAATATATAACTGATGAAAATTTGAGTTCGAGAAGATGGACTTTAATTCAAGAAATGGACATGAAATTTGAAGGAGTATATAAGGGGGAAAAATTTGAATTTGAGAAGATGGATCAATTTTAAAAATGGATTGTAAGAAGAAGTAATATGTGAAGTTGGTATTGTTTCTTTTCTTTTTTCTTTTTTCTTATTCTTTCTTATCTCTTTATTTTTATTGTGAGGGGATTTAGAGTTTTAAATTTTTGAGGGTGGGAGTTTATGTATATTTTGTATATTTTAGCTTGTGATTGTTGGTCATAATACCCGGTATTTGCTCTGGGAAGTCTGGGGGGGAAGGGGGGGGGGGAAATGATACATGGATTGGTTATTAACGTACAGTAATGTTTGAAGATATGAAATTAAAATTTAAAATGATATTGGGGCTGCTCGACTGCCATTTCAGAAAGAAAAGAAGAGAGGAGTAGAAGCAGGGAAGAAAGTAGGTAGGAAAGAGTTGAGGAGGAGGAGGGGAATAAGAAGGTTAGATAGGGTGGAAGAAGGGAGGAGTGGAGAAGGAGGAGAGGAAGTAATAAAGTGAAGGAGATGAAGGATGGGAAAGTAGTAGAGGGTAGAGAGGGAGGTTGTGAAGAAAGGAAGTGGCAGTCAGGCAGGCCTGAATCAGTAATAAATAAAAATTAATGATTAATGATGGATAATAGTTTGTACATAAATATGATGTTGGAAAATGGAAATAAAAATTATTTTTTTAAAAAAAAGAAGAAGAAGAGATTAGGCAACCATTTGTCTGAAATGGTATAGGATTTCCTGCTGGAGCAGGGGGTAGGACTAGAAGACCTCCGAGGTCCCTTCCAGGTCTGTTCTTCTGTTATTCAAAGCCACACAATTTGGTCTTTAGGATGTCCCTCTGAAAGAAGGATGCCCATGTGAACCCTCTGGCTAAACCTACAAACTCCTTTGCATCCAGTGCGATGCTTTCAACAAATGATCCTTAAAATAGGACCCCTCGCCCCTCCCATCCCCACTTCCACCTGGGGCATAAAATGTTTCCATCAACCTTTTAACCATGTTTATCTTCTTCTTTTTAAAAAAATCCCTTTAAGCTAGCTACGTGTGCCTGTTGTTAGCCTTCCTTGCGCTGCTCAGCCTGGCAGTAATATCTTCTGGAAGAAACAGTTGTGCCAGATGTTCCCGGCATTTAGCAAATGGAGTCTCTCTTTTTATATCGAGGCAGAGGAGGGGAAGGGCAGGGGAGGGGAGGGGAGGGAGGAGAGATCAACGCGCGGTGTTTCCTGTGCTACTTTCTATTAATATTAGATGCCCCAGCTTTGCTGAGATAGAAGAACAGCGGAATTGTTGAATCCATCCCCACCTCTTGTCCTCAGCCCTATGTTTTTTAACCGATAGTCCATTTAATCAACCGATCGATTGATCGATCAATCAGCAATCAGCATGGGGAGGGAGAGGCCAAAAGAGAGGCTGAATACTTGGGATCTTTCCTGCCTCATCAGATTTTCAAAAGCGGGGAGTGGGAGAAGAAGAATGAAAATGGGTTGGTTTTGTATCTGTTCCAACCCCCCCTCCCCCAGGGCCCCTCCCTCCTCCTTGTCTGATGCTTCCCACCCCCCACCCCCAATGCCAGGAAGGGTCAGAGGGGGTTCATTAAACTGGGGAGGGAAGTCATTATTTTCAAGACCGGCAATCTATCAGAGGAGCTAATTTCCGACCATTACCAAAACTGCACTGTGTTTAATTGAAGTTGGAAGGAGCTTGCCAAAGTTAGCTGGATCATAAATAGAGGGAGGGGTGGGGTTTGGGATCCCTTTTTAGGGGAAAAAACGGTTTGCTTTTTTTTTTTGCTTTGGAAATAATAAAGAGTGGGTTCCTTCCTTCCTTCCTTCCTTCCTTCCTTCCTTCCTTCCTTCCTTCCTTCCTTCTCTCTCTCTCTCTCTCTCTCTCTCTCTCTCTCTCTCTCTCTCTCTTTCTGCCAATTAGGTGCCATTTACACGGAACATTGATTGATCTCTAACCTCTCCCTTTCACAGACCTTTTGAAAGTTGCTGCTGTCATTTTTTTATGTAACAGAAGTGGAAAGTTATCAAGCACCGGGGGGCATAATCATAATAATGTTACGTAATTAATCCTGCTTAATTTTCTGTAGGTTGAAATTAAATCCAACATGAGGTCCATTAGCCACTACCTAAATTGAAAGTGGTGTTTAACAAGATTTATTAGGAAAAGAGGGTGGGGCTTGGACTATCATACCAGAACATGGGTATATTTTGACCATTGCTTGTAGATGCCACTGAACATGGACTTCTGGAAGTGGGCAAAGGGTAAGGGTCCCAAATGATTATACCTACAATGTAACACACAGGCTGCCTTTTATTTTTGCATATGAAAAATACTGAGTCAAGTAAATTTGTTTGTTTGTTTGTTTGTTTAAATGTATTTGCTACCACACAAGAGGTGGAGCTGTACAGTACTGTGACTTCCTGATCTCATGAATGGCCATAACTCTCATCAAAGTAATGAATGCTTTGAGAAACACCAGTCTAATGAATTCCTATTTGCCCAGACTAATATTTTGGTAACTATATCAAGGAGGAAACTCCACATTTTCCACCATTTAAAAGTTGATGCTCCTTCCCAACATACCTCAAGTGTCATTGACAGAGTTCTGACAGACAGAAGAACAGAGTTGGTAGAGACCTTAGAGCAGGCAGAGACCTCCAAGCAGAAGACCCTATGCCAGACAATGAGTCTGCCCAGTCTCTTCTTAAAAGCTTCCAGTGATGGAGCACCTACAAAACCTACAAAACCTTGGAGTACTTACAAAGCCCTGGAGAAGAATAACAGAATAACAACAGAGTTGGAAGGGATTTTATAGGTCATTTATGCCAAGCCTCTCCCCGCACCCAAGAGAGCATGCACAAACCACAGGGGATTAACTCACTATTATCCTTTTCTTCTGTTTAGGGGCAGATATTTCTCTCTCTGGGCACAATGAGACTATATCTGCTGGGGAAAAAAACTGCATTGGCGACAGGAAGGGCATCTGGCCAGTAAATACTCAGCTCCATTCAGTTGGCCAGACTCCACCCCGCAAGGGATTATGGCAGTGGTACTCAACCTGGTCCCTACCATCCACTAGTGGGTGTTCCAGCTTTCATGGTGGGCGGTAGGGATTTTGTCCGATACTGAAGCACTTTCCTTTTTTAAAATTTAATTGACTTTTTAAAAAAAATTCATAGCATTATATAAAAACATTTTCATTAGGTTTTCATAAAATTCCCCGTGACAATTTAAATTTCTGAAAATATACTATTTGTATCGCCCGCGCATGAGTTTAGTTCACATTACCTAGGTGAAACTAAATGACGCTATACTGCGACCGCAAACAAAAGAGCCTCGTCCCAGAATAGCTGGCGCATCTCCCCCCACACCACCCAACTGTCCCAGAATAGCTGGCGCATCTCCCCCCACACCACTGAACTGTAACAGACAAGCAGAGCTGGTAGCTGGTGCCCTCCCCCCAACCACAATCCACGAGAGGCATACATGGCACATTATTGTGGAACTGGTGGGCGGTTAGAAAATTTTACTACTAACAGTAAACTTTGCTTGTCAGAAGCTCACAAAAGGGGGTCACATGAAGTGACCCGGGATCAGAAGTGGGCTTCACATACTGTAGCAACTGGTTTGCCCAGCACCAGAAATATGAGCACACGCGGCATCAAAAACACAGTGATATAGGACGGGATTATGCCCCGATAGGTGGGCCCACCCACAGGTCACCACTATCCATTCACCTGAACTGATCTGAAGACCACCTCTGCCCGAGACATTGCAACCGTCATAAATGTGAGTCAGTTGTCAGGTATCCGAATGTAAGTTACATGACCACAGAGGGGCTGTAATGGTCATAAGTGTGAAAAATTATCATAAGTCACTTTTTTCACTTAGTAACTTCAAATGGTCTGTATTGTTGTAAGTTGAGGACTACCTGTATTTTATCCTTCCAAATAAAAACAATAACAGAGTTTAAATTTAAGGGCCATTGTCTGGAACGCTCACCACATTTCTGACATCAATACAATTGAACGTGTCCAGAAATATTTTACAAGAAAAGTTCTTCACTCCTCTGAAAACAACAAAATACCTTATCCCACCAGACTTGAAATCCTAGGCTTAGAAAACTTAGAACTCTGTCGCCTTCGACAAGTCCTAAGTTTAACTCACAGAATCATATATTGTAATGTCCTTCCTGTCAAAGACTACTTCAGCTTCAATTACAATAATACAAGAGCAACCAATAGATTTAAACTTACTGTCAACCGCTTTAATCTAGATTGCAGAAAATATGACTTCTGTAACAGAATCATCAGTGCTTGGAATACTTTACCTGACTCTGTGGTCTCTTCCCATAATCCCAAAAGCTTTAACCAAAAACTTTCTAATATTGACCTCACCCCATTCCTAAGAGGTTATATATATATATATATATATATATATATATATATATATATATATATATATATATATATATATATATATATATATTTTCTGAGGTTTTCATGGGTGTTTGTATATAGGTCTTTGGTTATTTGGGTTCTCTCCCGCGTAAAATTGGAAGTGTCTTGGCGACGTTTCGACGAAGTCTCATTCGTCATCTTCAGGCTTCAGCTTCGTGCTTCTGGGAGCAATGTGTGATTGTAGCTGTTTCTTCCTTTTTAACTGCTAGTGGGGGTTTGAACGGATTGGGTGGGAGCTTGGCTGTGCTCTGATTGGATGGTTTTTTTTGTGCTCTGATTGGCTGGGGGTGTGTCCTGTTTGGGTGGGGGCTTGGTTGTGCTCAGATTAGTCTGAGTTGCAGGGGGATTTGAGCTGGTGAGCTGCACTGCTGCTGTTTGGCTTCGTGGTCGTGCTACATTTTCGTAGTGGGTGTCAGTCTGCTGCATGTATGGATTGGAGGGGTTTGAAATGGCTAATGTTGCAGCTGCAGTCTGGCTTCTGGTCCTTGGTCATGCTTCCTGATCAGTGTGGGTTTGGGTCTGCTTTCTGGGTGGATGTGTGGTGGTGACATCCTGTGTGGACCTCGTGAGTGTGGGTCTGGTGTCATTCCTCGTGTTAAGGACTCGTTTGTCAATAAGGGCGGGTTTCCAAATGGCTGGTAGGCGGGAGGTATCATCTCGTTTGTTCATGCTGTGTGGGCGTTTTTCTATCTCAATGGCTTCTCTGATTATTCTGTTGTTAAAGTGTTCAGTTTTGGCGATAGTTCTGGTCTTTTTAAAGTCAATATCGTGTCCTGTGGCTTTAAGGTGTTGGACCAAGGAAGAAGTTGGTTCCTCTTTTTTGACTGAGTTCTTGTGTTCTTCAATGCGTGCACTTATTCTTCTGTTGGTTTGTCCGATGTATGTGGTGGGGCAGGCGGTGCATGGGATTTCATATACTCCTTGATTTTCTAACTCAATTTTGTCTTTGGGGTTTCTTAGGATGGTGGATATTTTTCGGTTTGTGCAGAATGCTGTCTTGATGTTGTGTTTGTGGAGGATCTTGCTGATTCTGTCTGTGGTGCCTTTTATATATGGGAGGAGGGCTGGTATAAGCATATATATATGCTTATACCAGGGACACGGTGGCTCAGGGGCTAAGACAGCTGAGCTTGTTGATTGAAAGGTCGGCAGTTCGGCGGTTTGAATCCCTAGTGCTGCCGTGTAACTGGGTGAGCTCCCGTTATTTGTCCCAGCTTCGGCCAGACTAGCAGTTTCGAAAGCACGTAAAAATGCAAGTAGAAAAAATAGGGACCACCTTTGGTGGGAAGGTAACAGCGTTCCGTGCGCCTTTGGCGTTAAGTCATGCCGGCCACATGACCACGGAGACGTCTTCGAACAGCGCTGGCTCTTCGGCTTTGAAACGGAGATGAGCACCGCCCCCTAGAGTCGGCAACGACTAGCACGTATGTGCGAGGGGAACCTTTACCTTTTATGCTTATACCTCCTAATATTTCCTCATATATATGTTTATATACTATATAATCTTTTTGTGTGATGCTTATATATATTGTTGTGACAGAATAAATAAATAAACCTGCCTTCCATTGAGGACCTGTATACTGCACGAATCAAGAAGAGGGCTGTGAAAATATTTACAGATCCCTCACATCCTGGACATAAACTGTTTCAACTCCTACCATCAAAATGACGCTATAGAGCACTGCACACCAGAACAACTAGACACAAGAACAGTTTTTTCCCGAAGACCATCACTCTGCTAAACAAATAATTCCCTCAACACTGTCAAACTGTTTACTAAATCTGCACTACTATTAATCTTCTCATCGTTCCCATCACCCATCTCCTTCCACTTATGACTGTATGACTGTAACTTTGTTGCTGGTAATCTTTATGATTTATATTGATATATTGACCATCATTTGTGTTGTAAATGTTGTACCTTGATGAAGGTATCTTTTCTTTTATGTACACTGAGAGCATATGCACCAAGACAAATTCCTTGTGTGTCCAATCACACTTGGCCAATAAAAAATTCTATTCTATTCTATTCTATTCTATTCTATTCTATTCTATTCTATTCTATTCTATTCTATTCTATTCTAAAAATAAAAATAAAATTTCCTTCCCCCCATGGCCCTTTAATCTCTTTAGAAATTAGTAATTTCTATCCCTTTGACATGGGAGGCCAGAGCCTTATACTCTAAGGAATTTCAAAGTATATAATGCTATCAAATCATCCGGATTGAATCATAATTTTAATAACTGAATTTATAGATATTTGTTCCATGGATGACATGGATCTTGTCTCTTTATTATTTTCCTTTACTTACTCATATCTTTGGGATGCTTATTCTATTTAATCTTTACCTAGTTTTTTTCTCTTCTTTTTCTTTCTTTGCACTGTATTATCCCTATTCAAGCCATACATTTTCTTTAATACTTTGCCATTTTAACAATAAAAATTAATTGAAAGGAAATGCAAAAGGAAAACAACAAAGGTGACCGGAGGCTAAAGCATATAAAGAATGCTTTCTGGAATGTCTAGTTTAATGAAAAGAAGGACCAGGGGTGTCAGGATAGCAGCGTTCCAATATTTGAGAGGCTGCCACAAAGAAGAGGAAATCAAGTTATTCTCCAAAGCTCCAGAAGGCAGAACAAGAAACAATGGGTGGGAACTAATCAAGGAGAGAATTAACCTAGAAATGAGGAGAAATTTCCTGACAGTTAGAACAATTCATCAGTTGGAACGACTTTCCTCCAGAGGTTGTAGGTGCTCCAACATTGGAGGTTTTTTAAAAAAGAGATTGGACAACCAATTTGTCTGAAATGGTATATAGGGTTTTCTGCTTGAGCAGTGGGTTGGACTAGAGGACCTCCAAAGTCCCTTCCAACACTTTTATTCTGTTAAAAGAAATCAGAAACAGTGTTGTAACTTGCCTTAGGCCATTTGCCTTGTTAATTCCTTGCCTTTTAAACCTGTCAGTTCACCAGGCTTAGTCTCACGGTGATGAAAATGCTCAGGGCCAGTGGGAATGGAGTAGATTTTCTGTGCCTTTAGGCTAAGCCTTTTGGCTGTTGCTCATTTCATTGGGTCAATTCCCCTAGTTTTCATATCATTCTTTTCAAAAAAAATATTAACTTTATTAGCACTGACCCGCTCTCCTCCTTGTCAGTATCTTTATTTTATGATAACGTTCTCCCAACTTTTCTATTAACAGAGCAGCCATGCAGCAGATAATTAAAAATAAACAGTCTTAAAAATATAACCTATATTTAAAAGAATGCTTTTACATCTTATAACATTTAAGCACTGGGAATCTACGATGTAATTACATGGCGGTGTGCAAGTTGACACTCAGAGAAAGAAATAAAATTACTATAACATTTAAACTATGGATCAGTCAGAAAAGTGTGAACAGAGGAAAGAGTAAATAAAGACACCCATGGGAAGAGAGAATCCAGTAAAATAAAATGAGGTCTTCTATGACTAAAACAATGTTGGAATCAGACAAGCTCCAGGTAGTCCAAACTTCTCTTAAATGAGTGGACACCATCAAGACTCTTTGACTCTTTCATCCTAAACTCCCTGGGAAGTAAAATATGGAATTGATTTGTGAATGAACCAAACTGAAGCCATTACTGTATTCAAAGGAAGCCATACATGTCTGTCTGTGTAAAATATTTTAATAGAATGGGGAAGAAGAAGGATATCTATATCTGTGCATATACAATAGTGGCCAAAATTGTGGAAACCTTTTGGGAAAAGTGTATTTTTGAGGTTTGATGGCTAATAACACCACTTTATTTTGGAGTTTCAAGATAATCCTATTCCACTGTTGGAATGGCCTGGGAATAGCCTAAACCTTAACCCAACTGAAAATTCTATGGAGCAGACTTAAGAAGTTTGTCAGTCAGAAGCGACCCATCAATAAAACCCAGTTAATAGAAGCAATCCTTCCATCTTGGTTTCCCATTATAACAGCTGCGGAACTAAAAGACTTGGTTCACTCCATGGGAAGACATTATAAGGCCATAATTCATGCTAAAGGTTACCCAACTAAGTATTAACTGACACGGTGATCATTTTTGTATATCTTGTTTTTTCTACGTTTCACTTTTCTTCTTTATATTGTAACTGCTATTCTAATAGCAAATCCTTCTTAAAAGTTATTGCTCTACATTCTTGATTAAAGTATCTTTCCATTGATATATTTTTATGGTACTACTCCCCATCCCCAAAGGTGGAGTTATTAGCTAGTTTTAGAAAATACTCTTTCCCCAAAAGGTTTCCATCATTTTGGATAATAAGGGATCTGGTGGCTAAACAATGAGTCTTACAATGAATGACTGAGGGAACTGGATATGTCTAGCTAACAAAGAGGAAAACTAGCATGATGCAGTCTTCCAGTACTTCAAGGGCAGTCATAGGGAAGAGAGGGTTGACTTGCTCTTCAAAGCACTTATGGACAGGGCAAGAAGCAATGGGTGGGAGGTCATTAAAGAGAGATCCAGCCTAGAACCAAGAAGAAATTTCCTGACAGAACAATTAATCCATGTAACAGCTGGCCTCCAGAAGTTGTGGGTGCTCCATCATTGGAGGTTTTCAAGAAGAAATCCTTGGATTTCTTGAAAAGGGCACTGCAGGATAAGACTGCTGCACAAAGAATCCTGGTTATAGATGCACAAAATGATATTGGCATTTGTATTTGCAGAACTCCAATGATAGAATCTAGACATATATTATTTAATTGTCAACTCTATAAGAAAGAGAGAAGGTGACAGAGGTGGAAGGGACCTTGAAGGTCTTCTAGTCCAACCCCTTGATCAAGCAGGAGATCCTATACTATTTCAGACAAATGCCTACCCAGTCTCTTTTTAAAAGCTTCCAGTGATGGAGCACCCAGAACTTCTGAAGGCAAGCTGTACCACTGGTTTATTCTTCTCACTGTCAGGAAATTTCTGCTTAATTCTAAATTGCAGCTCTCCCTGGTTAGTTTCCAACCATTGATTTTTGTCTTGCCTTCTGATGCTTTGGAAAAGAGGTCGACCCCCTCTTCTTTGTGGCAGGCCTTTAGATATTGGAAGACTGCTATCATGTCACCCTGGTCCAGTGGTGAAATTCAATTTTTTTTACTACCGGTTCTGTGGGGGTGGCTTGGTGGGGGGTGGTTTGATGGGGGTGGCAGGGGAAGGATACTGCAAAATCCCCATTCCCTCCCCACTCCTGTGGGGAGGATATTGCAAAATCTCTATTCCCACCCTACTCTGGGGCCAGCCAGAGGTGGTGTTTGTTGGTTCTCCGAACTACTCAAAATTTCTTCTACCAGTTCTCCAGAACCTGTCAGAACCTGCTGGATTTCAGAACCTGCCCTGGTCCTTCTTTTCATTAAACTAGAGAAACCCAATTCCTGCAACCTTTCTTCATATGTTTTAGCCTCCAGTCCCCTAATCATCATTGTTGCTCTTCTCTGCGCTCTTTCCAGAGTTTCAACATCTTTTTTATATTGTGGTGACCAAAATAACCTACTTATTTATTTATTTATTTATTTCTTCGTATTTTTATACCGCCCTATCTCCCTAGGGACTCAGGGCGGTTCACAGCCAGATAAAAAATATGCATATAAATACAAAATAAAACATCAGTTAAAAAACTTATTACAAATGGCCGAATAATTAAAAATAACAATATACATAATAAAACCCATTTAAAACCAATTTAAATTTTAAAATCTAGTCCAGTCCTGCGCAGATAAATAGATGTGTTTTAAGGTTCGGAGGTCAGGAAGTTGACGAAGTCCTGGGGAAAGTTCGTTCCAGAGGGTGGGAGCCCCCACAGAGAAGGCCCTTCCCCTGGGCGTCGCCAGCTGGCACTGCCTAGCCGACGGCACCCTGAGGAGTCCCTCTCTGTGAGAGCGCACGGGTCGGTGAGAGGTATTCGGTAGCAGCAGGCGGTCCCGTAAATACTATTAGATGAACATACCAAGTAATTAGTTAAACATACTGTTGGAACTCTTATATTAAAACAACACATTTCATGCACAATCAGAACTCAAAAAATCACACATAAACTGGCCTTTTATTTGAATAAAACTGGACTATTTTATTAGACTATTGTATTGAAGGGTACATAGGTGGGTCTGATTGGGATAAATTGCCTGGGTGTAATAGAAACATGATATTGTATTCCTTATTTTATTCTTTTCATTTGATCTGTTCCTTGCATTCTACTTTCACATATGGTTTTATTGTGCAATATTTTATGCTTTACTTCATATTTTGATATGGCGTATGGGCTAATCAGCAATATAATTATCTCTCTTTAAAAGAAGAAGAAGTCTTCTTCCCAAAAAAAAGATCCAACTAGAAAATAAGCCCTATCATGATTTTTCAGTGTGCTCATAATATATGTCCTGCCCAAAAAATAAACCCCAGTTAAGATAGCCAGCAGACGGAGGCGTTTAGTACTGTATTTCCCCCAAAATAACACCTAACGGAAAATAAACCATAATGTGTCTTTTGGAGCAAAAATTAATATAAGACCTGGCCTTATTTTGGGGAAAACACAGTAGAACCTATCCAATGTCCTAGGATAAGTGAAAAGAACTTACAACTAAGGAGTTCTTTTAGTTCTTTTAAGAACTAAAATTGCCAAGTGAGAGAACAATCTACCAATCAAGTTGCCTTCAGAAGTTGTGGGTACAACATCACTGGAAGTTTTCAAGAAAAGACTGGACAGTCATCTGTCAGAAATGGTATAGGATCTCCTGCTTGAGCAAGGGGTTGGACTAGAAGACCTCCAAGGTCCCTTTCAACTCTATTATTCTATGTCTATGTCTAACGTGATGAAGCAAGTTTGCAAGTTAATAGGATGCAGTAGAGAAGCTGAAATGGAGCTTAAAAAGAAGGGACTACATCAATATAATAATATTCAGCGTTTGTTGATGTCTTCAGAAGTTTTAATGAATATAGAATAAATGTATGCTGAGTTGAATATATTGAATGTTTGGGACTATATGACATTGCAGAATCCGACAGGTTCCTGAGCCTCACCAGCAATTGTCCTCTAATAAAAAAAAAATCTGCTTTGTTAAGACATATAAACAAAATGCAGATCTGAATTCTTCCACAGACCTCTGGCTTTTATTACACACTGGATAGCTTCATAAATATTCGGTGTACGCAACTCTGCGCTCCTGGCACTTTTACAAGCAACAGCATTGTTTCAGATCCCTGTGTCATTAGCTCACCGATCGGGGTACATGACAATTATGAGAAACAAACGAGGTTATGGGGCAAATTATTTTTGTAATAAGGTTATTTTGTGTTATATCTTATTCTATGCCTAATGTTTTTTCTTGTACGCTGTTGCAAAGGTTTTTTTTTATGATTTAGTAATTTAGTCTTCAGTAGTCTTGTATCCTTTTAGTACGCTAGTACTTGTATTTATTGCTATATTAGATTTTTTAATGTATTTCCATTGGAGCTCTGTAAACCCTTACATAACTATATATTATTCTGGTCAGTGACCATAATAAGAATGTTCTTTCTGTCCTCTTCAGTGCCTTTGCACACTGCCCCACTGAATTATAATTTCTTATGCATCTAAAGGGGGAAACTTGTGTAAAATACTTGAGGGTGATATATTAGCTAGCTCTAATTTTATTTTTCTGGGCCTTTGTTGTGTATACCTTTGAGTTAATGCTCACTCCTAGCATTAACCTGCCTGGACAGGTCCCTATAGTTTTGTTGTTTTTTGGAAGTGGTTTGCCATTGTTTCCTTCTTAGGGCCCAGAGAAAGTGACTGGCCCAAGGTCATCCAGCTGGTTTTGAGCCAAGGGCGGGACTAGAACTCACAGTTTCCGAGTTTCTAGCCTGATCCCTTAACTACTACACCATATTGGCTTTCTGTTTTAGATTACACCTGTGTATGTCTATATTGTATGTATTTTTTTTTTTTTTGGAATTGCATTTAGGTTCTTTCCTGTCTATCCATTTCTTAATGGTGTCTCCCCTTCCCAGAACTTTTTCAATGGGACTATTGAAAATTCTATGTCTTCCCTCCCCCCGGCCCCAAATAGTCTATATTTCAACTTTATGGGAAATTAAATTTCTAGTATTGATTGAACTTACTTTAATGCCTACTTCCAATCTGTAATCTATAGTTCTTAATATATAACAGAATAACAGAGTTGGGTGGGGCCTTGGAGGTCTTCTAGTCCAACCCCATACTCGAGCAGGAGATCCTATACCATTCCGGACAAATGGCTGTCCAGTCTCGTTTTGAAAGCCTCCAATGATGGAGTACCCACAACTTCTGGAGGCAACTTCTGTTCCATTGATAAATTGTTCTTACTATCAGCGAATCTCTCCTTTTTTCTAGGTTGGTTCTCTCCTTGATAAAGCATTAAAAATAAATATAATATAATATAATAAATATTAACATTATTAAAATTGACTAAAGGTCATCAAAGATGAGGAGAAAGGGAGCAAGATGTACATGGGAAAAAAGCCTTATCTCAATTCATTAACCACCTCCAGTATGACATGTCCCCAGGCCAATTGGCGCACAGCCAAGTCTTGAAGCTCTTCTGAAAAGCCAAAAAAGATGGGTATGGACCTCATCAGGGGTGGGCTTCAAATATTTTAGCAAGGGGTTCTCTGCCCGGTTGCTTGGTGGGTATGGCCATGGTGGGCATGGCCTAGTCAGCCTCCTGCACCACGGCAGGGGGGAGGGTTTGCCCTCCCTGGGCTCGGAGGTTTTCCTTGAGTCTCTGGGAGGGCGAAAACAGCCTCCCCAGGCTCTGGAGGCCCTCTGGAGGCGGGAAACGGGCCTGTTTCTGGCCTTCCCAAACTTCTGGTAGGCCTCTGTGCTCCCTCTGCACTTACCTGCATCCAAAATGGGCCGCGTGGGGACTCCTGGGACGGGCAGGGTGGGGTGGGCAGGGCCAGCCAGGAGTGGGATTTGGGGGTTCTTCAAACTGCACAGAATCTTAGCTAGAGGTTCTCCTGAACCCCTGCGAACCCCTAGCAGCCCACCCCTGGATCTCATCTCAGGAGGGAGATGAGGTTCCAGAAGATGTCATGGCAGAAAAAACTCTTTTCTTGCACCATGACAGCCAGAATTCCTTGACTGACGTGGTCTGCAGCATGTGTCCTCTTCCAATGCAGGTTTAGTGAGGTGGTTCCTCAGGTAACCTGGACTCATGCCATGAAGGGTTTTAAAGGTGATAACCAATACCTTGGATGTCCCACAGGTGCTTTTTCAAGAGGCAACTGACTTTCTGGGGGTTTTTTTTGGAAGACATTTTGCTTCTCACCCAAGAAGTTTCTTCAACTCTGAAGAAGCTTCATGGATGAAGAAGCTTCTTGGATGAGAAGCAAAACATCTTCAAAGAAAACCCAGAAAGTCCAGTTGCCTCTTGAAAAAGCACTTTAGGGACAACCGTGATCTCGATGACTGAGAATCTCCATAGACAACCCCTTGAACTGGACCCAGAATGTGGGCTGATCTTAGAAAATGTCGGCTGATCTCCTTAGATTTGAACCCGTTTAGTCGGATGGGAGACCACAAAGACATCGCAGAGTTATCATCCCCTAGAGTGGGAAGGGAAAAAAACCCAACCCATATCTTGAAAGAAGGCATCTCTGCATTAGATTAAGAGAGCAGGAAGAAGATAATGCAAAGTAGGTGAGACCATGTCATGCATTTTGGCAAGGGCAGGGATTTCTTTATTGGGATTTTGGAGGGGGAAAGTATTTTTAGAAGTTGCTTATTTATAACGGTACGTAAGGTCTATTTTGAGAGAGCCAGTTTGGTCTGGTGGTGAAGGCTTCAGGCTAGGAACCAAGACATTGTCAATTCTAGTCCCACCTTAGGGACAAAGCCGCTGGGTGATCTTGGGCCAGTCCCTCTCGCTGAGCCCTGGGAGAAAGAACCATTTCTGGAAAAACCTTGTCAAGGAAACTGCAAGGACTTGTTGGGAAGCCTCAACTCAGATGTCAATCGTTGGACTGTGAACAGGGACTTGGTTCAAGCCAACCTGTCGTATCCCACTCCTCCGCTGATGGACGGGTCAGGGAAATCCGAATCAGGCATGCCTCTGCAGCTCTGCCAAAGTCCTAGCAAAGTTCTCAAGGCAGGCAGGAGACCAGAAAGTGACTTCAGCAAGATATGTTAGACTTTGCCTGACTCAGAGAATGCCAGAAAGCAGATCCTTTATATAGGCCATGGGGTGTGGCTCCATGACTCAGCACTTATCCAGGCCTGCCCCTCCCTTCCTTCTGTTGACGCCACCTATCAATTCTTCTGAAGCGAGGGTCACTCCAGTCTGCAGCTGTTGGTAATTGACCTTCCTCAGGCTCACATGCTGTGGGGGAGGGGGAGGGGTCTAGTTGCTCCGTTTGCCTGGGCATGGAGCCAGAGCTGGGGGCTGGAGGTACTTCTTCCTCCTCAGCCTGTCTGGGCATGGAGCCAGGGCTGGGGCCGGGAGGCATACTAGGATATTCCTCAGCGTTCGGAAGCAGATAAGAAGGCCCCGGCTGCGGTGAAAGTGGACGAGACACAACACAACCTCAGCATTTTCGTTTGGTGGAAGTGGTTTCAGGCGGAGCACCCTGCCTCTTCTGGAAATAAATTCTTTGCAAGGAAGGAAGGAAAGCCCGCTTCCATGCGTATGAACGGGCATATCAGCCATATAAAAACTCGCTCAGTCACTCATGGATAACTCTCCAAATACTGGTGGGAAATGGGACCCAGTTTAGTGTGATGGGAGAAACTTGCAAAAAAAGATATTTTCCACCCCTCCCCCTTCTCCTCTTCCTCTTCCTCTTCCTCTTCCTCCTCCTCTCCTTCTCCTTCTGCTCTTTTTCTCCTTCTGCTTCTCCTTCTTCTTCTTCTTTTCTCCTTCTCCTTTTTCTCCTCCTCCCCCTCCTTCTTTCCCATTCTATTAAAATATTTTATATAGATAGAGCCTGAGGAGCCTGAGGCTAGAGAGACCCACCACCACTAATTTCCCTTGCTGTCTGGGGTGGGAGTTAGGCAGTTGATCAGGATATTAATGATTGCTCCATTATGAGCACTCTCCTTTTCCCCTGTTTATATGATGCAAGGTGGATTTTTTTGCAGCCCTCCCTCTCCTCCGCTCCGCTCCTCCTCTCCTTCTCCTCTTCCTCTTCCTCTTCCTCTTCCTCTTCCTCTTCCTCTTCCTCCTCTCCTTCTCCTTTTCTCCTCCCCTCTCTCTCTCACACACACCCTACTACCAATAAAATGGACTCCAGAACTCTTGTTCTATAATATACTTTCTCTACCCTGTTTTCACCTGGGTGAATTTTTTCAAGTTTTATTCTTGAGAAACTGTTGCTGATGGAGTAGATGTCTGAGAACCTTGTACGTTGATGAATGCAATAAAACAGAAATAAGGAATTACCCTCAGCACCCGCACCCTAAGGCAGCGAGGGGGAGTTTGCAGAAAAATGGATCAGGGGGAAAAACCTGAGAGAGTCAGGAGGATGGAAGGAAGGAGAAAATATTCATGGTTCCAGGATGTCACATGGTCTCCCCAGATTCCTTGCTGAAGCTGTCCTGGGAAAGAAATGGTGAGTTCCGCCTAAGATCTATTTCAGGGCTGGGAAAGTAAGCAGGCACCGAGCAGTCTCCTAGCAACCTTTCTCTCTGGGTGTGTGTGCATACATGCATTGTGTATGTCTACGTGTGCATGTATATTCCTGTCTCATCCAGGGGTGGACTTCAAAAATTTTAGCAAGGGGTTCTCTGCCCAGTTGCTGGGTGGACATGGCCATGGTGGGTGTGGCCTAGTCAGCCTCGTGCACCATGGAGAGTGGGGGGGCGTTTTTACCCTCCCCAGGCTCCGGAGGCTTTTCTTGAGCCTCCGGGAGAGTGAAAACGGCCTCCCCAGGCTCCAGAGGCCCATTTTTTGCCCTTCCTTGTCTTTCCTGACCTGTCCCCAGCAAGTGACCATAACAGAGCTTTTACCTCTCTGGATGGATGCCAAGGACCCATATCTTCACCCCAATTTTGTTAACCACTACTGCACTATTCTGCACTATTCCTCAACACACCTGTGCGCACGCCCTACAGAATTTGCAGATAGGCTGTTTTGGATTCCAAGACTTGTTGGCATTTACACTATGCTGTTCTTTTATATGCGTCTGCCTTGACTGTTCCTCTGCGCAGGGCTAAAAATAGAGCTCTGGGCTGTAGGAGGGAGGGAGAGAGAGAGGGAGGGAGGAAGGGATGGAGAGAGAGAGAAAGAGAGAGAGATTTCAGAAGGCATGAACAGGCAAATGTAAAGAATTCCTTGCCAGCCAGTGCAGGGTAAAATCAGTTCGGCTCCTGGTCTTCCAAACCTCCTCACGATTTCTGACTTAGACCAGGCCAAGTGTTGCAGAATCAGGAGGCAAAGATGGGCCTACCAATGGGGGAATGGCCAGATGTACCCACGAAGCCAGTGGTCCATTTGTCTAGGACCGTCATGGCGAACCTATGGCACACGTGCCAGAGTTGGCACGCAGCACCCTCTCTATGGCACATGAGCCGTTACCTCAGTTCAGCTCTGCTGTGCGTGTGCGTGTACCTCCCACCGGCCAGCTGGTCTTTGGCATGTGCGGGGGGTGGGGCACATGCGGGGGGTGCATGCGCATGTGGGGGGTGGAGCATGTGTGGGGGGATGCACGTGCATGCGGTGAGATGGAGCACATGCGCGGGAGCCACGCCTGCATTGAATTTTGGGGGGGTGTATGTGCACTTTGGGCACTCAGTCCGGAAGAGGTTAGCCATCACTGGTCTAGGGTGTAGAGGCCATTGCAAACGCCATAATTCTAGCACGATCTTAATGTAAAACAGGGGAATCCAACCTTGGCACATTTGAGACTGGTGGACTTCAATTCCCAGAATTCCCGTGGGAGTTAAACTCCACCAGTCTTAAATTTGCCAAGGTTGTGTGGTGTGCGGGTGGGGGAAAATCAAGTGTGCCCATTGCTTGGTAATCAGAAACTTAGCCAAGAAACACTTTTTCTAAAAGAAGAAGAAAAATAGAAAAATATTCTTTATTACAGCCATTTATTACTTACGGGACCGCCTGCTGTTACCTCATGCCTCCCACCGACCCGTACACTCGCACAGAGAGGGCCTTCTCAGGGTGCCGTCCGCCAGACAATGTCGGCTGGCGGCCCCCAGGGGAAGATCCTTCTCTGTGGGGGCTCCTACTCTTTGGAATGAACTTCCCCCTGGTTTATGTCAAATACCTGACCTTCGGACCTTTCGCCGCGAACTGAAAACATATCTGGGAGGGGCGTGGCCATGACCGTGGTGGGGTAAGGACCTTTCCTTCACTTCACAGGGCTTAATAATGAAGATTTATGAGGATTAATGCTGTTTGGAATGCACCGTTATGGATGAAAGTTAATAAATCATGAAGTGGAAGTGTTAATAGCCCAGCAGACTGAATTTAAAACTGGTAGGTCATCTGAAACTGCTTGAATTAAGGAGTTTTTACTGCGTGGGATGACCGAACTGGCAGATACAATGAGTTTGGAATAAACTGCTGTCTTTTGCTTTCCTTATTATAATTATCGTGTTCTGTGTTAAATGCTGAGGCTAAGGAATATCAAAGACTGAATTTGCTAATGAGAAGAATTTTAATTGAAGAGATCGATTTTTTGTGCTGGACTGACTGGCTGACTGGCTGAAGAAGCTTTTATTAGGTGGATAATTTTTTTTATTATTTTTCTTTTGAGAGGAAATTAATAGCTTGTTTATATTACAGAAAACAAAAAAAGGACTTTGTTTTGAAGTTCAAGCTGGTTTGTTTTTTTTTTCTCTGCCGACGTGGAGAAAAAATGGCGCTGATTAAGCTGTGAGGTAATTGTGTTTCTTTGTGGAGTGAATATGACTCATAAGTTACTGATAAGCTACTAACGAGTGCAAATAAGCGTTTCGCTTCAATTAAAGATTGTCGTCCCTTGATCTTCATCAAGACCCTCTGTAAAATTGGTTTGACTGCTGTCCTTTGATCTTCACTAAGACTCTTTGAAAATTGGAATCCCAGTTTGAGAAATTTTTGGTTTTTGTTTTTTTTTCAAAATGACTCAACAACTTCCAGAAACGCAGCAAATTGCTGCAGCTTTAAATAAAATTGGGGAAAAAATAGCAGCACTATCAGAGCGTATAGATAATTTGACATTTAAACTGACATCCGAAGTGCAAAATTTAAAGCAAGATATGAATGATAACTTTGCTAAACAAAAAGAGGAAATGACAATGATTAAAGATGAAATGGAGCAGCTGCATGTGCATGAGGCAAAAGTAGATCGGCAAATTGGCAATATATTTTATAAAAATGAGCAGCAAGATAAGAGAATTTGTCTTTTGGAAGAAGAGATGAGGAAATATAATTTTGTTATTAGAGGAATCTCGGAAGAAAGGGAAGATAAATTGAAACAGCGGGTTTTGAAATGGATTAATGATTTGGATACGCAACTTACGTTCACAATAGCAGACCTGGCAAGCGTTTTAGAATTGGATATAGAAGGCAAAATGGTTCTAACAGGAATGTGCTTGTCAGGTTCGCAAATCTTGGTGATAAGTTGGAAGTTATGGCCAAGTTAAGAGAGTTGGGAGATGCTTTGAAGTTTGAAGGGAAGACTATTCAAGTCTTCCCGGATATATCAAGAGAAGAAAGGGCATGGAGATTTTTTTTAAAACCAATTACAAAAGTTTTGAGAGATAATGGAATTAAATACAATTGGAGGCCACCACAACAATTGAAATTTTTTATAAAGGAAGGATGCGTACAATCACCCCAGATATAGATGCATTATTATATTTACGGAGCTTGGACTGATTGAGATGGAGGATTTAATGGAGATAAAAGATCAAATGCTTCAGATGGGTGGAACATACGTGGAAACATCAATCTCAGAAGAAGAAAAAGGGGCTATTGGAGGCAAGACTCTAAAGGGTTAAAGAGGAAAGAAATATCACCTGTGTTGGTTGAACAGAAGAAGAGTCGTGAGGATACAGTAGGAGAAGAAGCAGATAAGAGTCTTGGAAAATATGAAGCTGAATGCGGGTCATCGCTATCTTTTTTTGAGTGATGAATTTAAATAGACAGCCGAAAGAAGTGCCCGGGCATTGGCACGTCCCTCTCCCCATTCTCTTTATAGAGGCGAAACCGATGAGGATGTGGGGAAGAAGATTGTTTGTATTTTATTGTTTGTTTTGTTTTGTTTTTTCTGTTTTCTTATTGTTGTTTATATGGTAGTTTAATGTCGGGTGGTGGGGGCACAGAAAGGAAGATGCGGGATAGGATTAAAAATTTATATTTTAAATGGGAGTTATAAAAATAATGTCATGGAATGTGAAGGGTACAGGAATCAGATTAAAGAAGAAGATTGGAGCTTAAGATTAAAAGGATTTACCAGACATTTTATTTTTACAAGAAACCCATCAGAAATCTGAAGATTCAAATAGAATGTATATAAAAGGTATGCAAATATATGAAAAAGCATTTGGAACTTCAAAAGCTAGAGGAGTTGCAACACTGATATCAGATAGGGTGTACTTTGAAAACATAAGGTAATTTTGGATGAAGATGGAAGATATGTAATAATTGTTGGAAATCTTAATGAGGAAAAAGTGACACTTGTTAATTTATATTTACGAATGAAAACAAAGAGAATTTCTTGAAAAATAACAAAATTTTGGAGAATGAAAGTGTAGGAAAGTAATTGTGGCTGGGGATTTTAATTAATCAGAGATAAAATAGACAGTACTAATCCCACCGCTGTGGAGGAGCAAATAAAATGGGGATTTTAAATATGTGGATGCTTGGCGTGGTTGATGTGGAGAGAGGTTAAAGGAATTGAGAGAGTATACACTTTTTTCTAAGATATATAATACATATTCTAGAATTGATTATATTTTTCTTTCTAAAGATTTGTTGAATAATGTGGATAAGGTAGATGTGGGAATTTTTAAAGATTCTGATCATGCAGAAGTTATGGTGGACTTAGATTTTAATTTTGAGAAAAAGAAGCTATTGGAGATATGAGAAATTGTATAAAATGAAAAGGATAAAAATGGATACTTAAAAATTGGAGGAAAGTTGGAGATTAAATGATAACGGGGAGGTTAAATTTGAAATTGTTTGGGATGCGATGAAAGCGGTGTTTAGAGGGGAGAGTATTAAATTATCAAGTAGGAAATATAAAAATTATAAAATTAAAATGGAAAGAGATAAAAATAAGATTAAAGAATTGGAAAATCAATTTTGCTTACTAAAGAAAAAAATTCTTCAGGAGCTTAATATGTTAAGAAATAAAATGATAGAAGAAGATACAGAGTTAGTAAAAGAAATTTGAGATTTTAAATAGGAATTTTTTGAATTTAGTAATAGAAATTCTAAATTATTGGCAAAGATGGCGAAAGATAAAGAGAGAAGAGAAATTGGAGTTTTGATAGATGATAGAGGTATAAGATGTTATAAAAATTAGAGAAATGTGAAGTGGTTAGAAACTTTTTTCAGAATCTATATTCAAAGAAACCAATTAATCGGGGAAAATTGCAAAGCTATTTAGAAAAGTATGTGGTGAAAATTGATCAAACATATAAGGAATTGATGGAAGAAGATATAACACAAGATGAGATTAATGGAATAATACAAAAATTAAAATTAGGGAAAGCTCCAGGTGAGGATGGATTACCTGTTGAGTTTTATAAAGAATTTAAAGAATTAATAATACCAAGACTGCAAAAATTATTCAATGGAATATTACATGGTGGGAAGTACCTTCGTCATGGAATAGAACGGTGATATCCCTAATTCCTAAACCAGATAAAGATTTAGAAAGGATTGAGTCCTATCGGCCCATTTCTTTAATTAATCAGGATGCAAAGATATTTACTGCTATTATAAGTAATAGATTAAATAGATTTATAGATAGATATATAAGTTATAATCAAGTAGGTTTTGTGAAGGGTAGATACATGAGTGATATTGTTAGAAGAGTATTAAATATTATAGATGTAGCTGAATATAATGGTGATAAAATTGGTATAGTATCATTGGATATTTTTAAAGCTTTTGATTCTGTACAATGGGAAACAATTAAAGTAATTGTGGAGGCTTTAGGCTTTGGTAATAAGTTTATACATGTTATTTCAAAATTGTACCAAAAGAGCAGTGCAAGAGTGAAGGTGAATGGAATATTAACTGAAGAGATAAAATTAGAAGCTGGTACGAGACAAGGATGTCCCTGTCCCCAACATTATTTTTATTGGCTATGGAAATATTGACAAAATGATAGAAAAGATGAAGAATTAGAAGGATATAAGGGTATAAGATAAATTTGTATGGATGATACTTTAATTATTTTGAAAAATGTAGAGAAAGATTTGGAAAAGATATATAAGCATTTGATAGAATTTGAAGAAATGACAGGATTGAAAGTAAATTGGTCAAAGTCAGAATTATTGATGGATAGTAATGGTAATGAGTCTGAGAATATGCAAGAGCAATTTGGGATAAGGATTAAAACACATTGAAATATTTGGGTATAGTGCTTTCACTTAAGGTTAAAGAATTGAAAAAACTTAATTATGATGTGGTGATTAACGAAATTGAGAAGAAGATAGATAAATATAAAATTTTAAAGTTGTCTTGGTTTGGTAGAATTGCAATGTGTAAGATGATGTTGCTGCCCAAGTTCAACTTTTTATTCGAGATGCTACCACTAAATTTGACAGAGAAAGATATTGAAGGATATCAGAAAAAACTGGATAAATTTTGCAATGGTGGCAAAAGACCCAGATTAGTGAAGAAAATGTGGTATCAAAATCAAAAGGAAGGTGGATTAGGAATCCCCAAATTATTTAATTATTACTGTGCGTATGGTATCCGGATAGTGGTAAAAATACTTAAAGGTGAAGATAATTATTGGAGAGATTTAGAGTTAAGGGATATAGAAATTTGGATCAAGGTGGTTTTAGATAAAGCAAATTTAAAATGTGTAAGTAGAAGTTATTGGTTAAAGGATTAAGTAAAATGTGGAACAAATTTGTTAAAATTTTAATTCGGATATAATCTTTTGGGGAGACAACTGGAATTTGGCGATTAAAAATAATATAAAATACAGTAATGAAGTGATTAAAGAGGAAAATATAGAAATTATTAGAGATTGGATAAAAGTTATGGAAATGAAAGGAGGAATAAAGAAATTATTGAAAAATTAGGGTTAAGTTGGTTTGAAAAATACAGATAGAAAAATGGACAAAAAAACTAAAGGAAAATTATTCGATAAATAGATGTGAAACTGAATTTGAATATTTAGTATCTCGGATTATGAAAGATGAAATTGGGCTAAAGGGACTCGTTAGTAGGGTTTATAAGATTATAAATTCTGATGAAAAATTACAAAGAGTGATGAGGACAAATTGGGAAAAAGATCTTAATATTGAAATACCAGAATCAGATTGGAATGTGAATTGGAAGAGTAGAATTATGAGAACTTTATCTATAAGGATTAAAGAGCACAATTATAAAGTTGTTTGGAAATGGTATTTGACTCCAGTAAGATTGTCACAAATGGATAAAAAACTAGTAAAAATGTTGGAGATGTGAGATGGAATTGGGGACTTATGAACATATGTGGTATAATTGTGATAAGGTTAAAAAGTTTTGGCAACAATTGGAGAAAATGATATTTGAAATGATGGGGAAAGTAATAACATTGAGAGTGGAAACTATATTATTGTTGGTAATTAAGGAAATAGAATTAACAAAATATGAAAAAGAATTGATTAGAATTATGATTATAATAGGTAGAATTATAATAGCTAGATATTGGAAACTAGATGTGATTTTTAGAATAGAAGAGTGGAATTCTGAAATGTGGAAATTAGCTTTAAATGATAAAATGACATGTGATATTAAAATTAGAAGTGGTGTGTATAAAGAAGATATTTTCTGGAAGACTTGGAAACCATTTGTGGACTTTGCGCTTGGAACATTGGACGCTTCAGTACCTGTACCTCGAGAACGTGGATTTTGGCAATCATGAGGATATATCCGAAGACCCAAATCTTCCTTTTATGTATAGCACAAGGGTGTAATAATGTATTTTCTTTTTGTTTGTTTGTTGCAAAAAAAGTAATAAAAAAATTAAAAAAAAAAAAAAGGGTAGGAGTTGAAACAATTTATGTCCAGGATGTGAGGGGTTTGTAGATAATATAATATAATATATAATAATATAATATTTAATAAAGATATTTAATAAAAAACAAAAACAAAAAAAAACTGAAAACATATCTGTTTGTTCGCGCGGGGCTTTCTTAAATTGTCTAGATTTTAAATTTTAAATTTCATTTAGTTTTAATTTGGGGTCTTTTAGATTTTTAACTATTTTAATTTTGGCCACACTGTATAATAAGTTTTTTAATTTACTTTTAACTGTACATTGTTTCTTTTTTACCTTGGCTGTACACCGCCCTGAGTCCTTTGGGAGAAGGGCGGTTTATAAATCTAATAAAATAAATAAATAAATAAATAATTCTTCGCTTGCCATGCATTTTTTATTTTATTTATTAATTAAATTTTGCTGTGAGGCGATCTTGCTGTGAGGCGATCCTGGACGGCTCACAATATTCGCTTTTTTAAGAGATATTTTCCTAACTGGAAAAGTAAAGTCCAGTGGTACCTCTCGGTACAGGTAGTCCTCAACTTACAACCACAACTGAGCCCAGCATTTCTGTTGCTAAGTGAGACAGTCATTAAGTTTTACAACCTTTCTTGGCACAGTCATTTTACAACCTTTCTTGGCACAGTTGTTAAGCGAATCACTGCAATGGATAAGATAATTGAATCTGGTTTCCCCATTGACTTTGGTTGTCAGACGGTTGCAAAAGGGGATCACGTGACCCTGGGACACAGCAGCTGTCATAAACATGGAACAGTTGCCAAGCATCCGAATTTGGGTCCCATGATTATGGTGATGCTGCATAGGTCGTAACTGTCAAAAATAGTCCTAAGTCACTTTTCTCAGTGCTGTAGTAACTTTGAACGGTCACTAAATGAACTGTTGTAAGTTGAGGCCTACTCATACTCATTCTTAATTGGTTCCAGAAGGTGTAATGAGTGTCAAAAACGATGAGTACCAAACAAGCTTTTCCCATAAGAAACGATGTAATGAGTCACAAGGTAGCCGACACTGACAAGTTCTAGCTTGTGCATTGAGTACTGAACAAATGATGAATATCAGGACAAAATTTTTACATCGAAATGCATTGAGTACCGAATTCGATGAGTTTCAAATCAGTTGAGTACCAAAGTACTTGGATCGGATCAGGTTGGCTGGCTCGGGAATTCTGGGAGTTGAAGTCCACAAGTCTTAAACTGGCCATGGTTGTACACCGCAATCTGTCTTACACATTGGAAAAAAGAATCAGAACACTAAATACAAGCTTGATGGACATGACCTTGTAGATGACCCTCACTCCGTCAAAAACCTTGGAGTTCTCACATCAAATGATCTAAGTGCCAAAGCCCACTGCAACTACATAGCAAAAAAGGCTCTAAGAGTTGTAAACCTAATCTTGCGTAGCTTCTTTTCCAAAAACACTACACTACTAAACAGAGCATATAAAACATTTGCTAGGCCAATTCTTGAATACAGCTCGCCCAGTGGTGGGATTCAAGTAATTTAACAACCGGTTCTCTGCTATAATGATTTCTTCCAACAACCAGTTTGCCAAATTGCTCAGAAAGTTAACAACCGGTTCTCCCGAAGTGGTGCGAACTGGCTGAATCCCACCACTGAGTTCGCCTGTCTGGAACCCACACCTCATTTCAGACATTAATACAATTGAGCGTGTCCAGAAATATTTTACAGGAAGAGTCCTCCACTCCTCTGATCACAACAAAATACCTTATGCCACCAGACTTGAAATTCTGGGTTTAGAAAATTTAAAACTACACTGCCTTCGGCATGACCTGAGCATAACTCATAAAATCATCTGCTACCGTGTCCTTCCTATCAAAGATGACTTCACTTCAACCACAACAGTACACGAGCACACAATAGATTTAAACTTAAAGTGAACCACTCCAATCTTGACTGCAGAAAATATGACTTCAGTAACAGAGTTGTTAATGCCTGGAATGCGCTATCTGACTCCGTGGTCTCATCCCAAAATCCCCAAAACTTTAACCAAAGACAGTCTACTGTTGACATCACCCTATTCCTAAGAGGTCTGTAAGGGGCGTGCATAAGAGCACCAGCGTGCCTACTGTTCCTGTCCTAATCAATTGTGTTGTAAATGTCGTACTTTGATGAACGTATCTTTTCTTTTATGTACACTGAGAGCATAGGCACCAAGACAAATTCCTTGTGTGTCCAATCACACTTGGCCAATAAAATTCTATTCTTCTATTCTTCTTCTTCTTCCAATGTTCCCTTTGGTTGTATTCAATTTGTGTGGTTATTTCATGCTTATATATATTGTTGTGTTTGACAAAATAAATAAATAAATAAATAAAAATCTAAAATCAAATCAGAGCTTTTTCCCTTCATTAAGTTCCAAAAGCTAGTTAAGCAACTCTCGAGCTCTGCCTTGGCAAGATCTGATCCATTCAAAATGTCCCTAAAAAAGCAAATGTTGTAAGACGCCCAGAGTCGCTGCGTAGCAAGATGGGAGGCAAACAAATTGAATAAATAATTAAAATTAAAAAGCGAAGAATAGCTGTGATGAAGAAAGCTTCTCCATTTTTCTTTTTATTTTTTTCAGAGAAGGTGCTTCTTTAATGGAAAAGAACACAGCTTGATGGCTAGGTTTCTGATTACCAGGCGATGACACAATTCATTTCCCCCCCCCCACACACACACAAACACACACAGTTGTCAAAAAACCCCAAAAGTCCAGGCTTGTTTTTGAAGAATTTCCAGGGCTGGGTTACCATGGCAACCAAAGAGTGTACAGGGAGTTGCTTTCCAGGCCTCGGATGGGTTCTCTGCATCCAATTTTGGGGTGTGGGTGGGTGTACTCTGTGGTCAGTTGCTATTCTTGTCCGTTCCTAATCGGAGAAGAGCTCACCATGGCTATGAGTGCTATGTAAGAAAAGCACTTTCTATTGTATTATTTTAGGATTTCGCCCAGGAGGTGGGCACATCTCTGAGCTGGCTCGTCAATTCAAACCAACCTCTTGCAAGCAAGTTGGTGTTTTTTTTTGTTGTTTACATTTATATCCCGCCCTTCTCCGAAGACTCAGGGCGGCTTACAGTGTGTAAGGCAATAGTCTCATTCTATTTGTATATTTACAAAGTCAACTTATTGCCCCCCCAACAATCTGGGTCCTCATTTTACCTACCTTATAAAGGATGGAAGGCTGAGTCAACCTTGGACCTGGTGGGGCTTGAACCTACAGTAATTGCAGGCAGCTGGTTTTAATAACAGGCTTCTTATAGCCTTGAGCCACCACGGCCCTTTAAGTTGCCTCTAATTCAACTTGCAGCATGTGTAAACAAGCCATTCAAAGGGAATAAGCTGCACGTGAGGATGAAGAGACAGAAACAGAGAAGGTCTCTTCAATTGGATGTCCATTGCTTGCAGTTTTTGCCAATGCCACTAGATCCTCCCCTCCTTTCCCTCCCCTCCCCTCCCCTTCTCTTCTCCTTTCCTCTCCTCTCCTCCCCTCCATTCCGCTCTCTTCTCCCTCCCATTTTCTTCCCATCCACTCCCCTCCCCTTCTTCCCTCCAATTGTGCTTGTAAGTCAGGGACTCCCTGTAATATCAAAATGGCAGCGGAAATAATAATAATAATAACAGAGTTGGAAGGGACCTTGGAGGCCTTCTAGTCCAATCCCCTGCCCAGGCAGGAAACCCTACACCATCTCAGTCAGATGGCTATCCAACATTTTCTTAAAAATTTCCAGTGTTGCAGCATTCATAACTTCTGCAGGCAAGTTGTTCCACTTATTAATTGTTCTAACTGTCAGGAAATTTCTCCTTCGTTCTAAGTTGCTTCTCTCCTTGATTAATTTCCACCCATTGCTTCTTGTTCTACCCTCAGGTGCTTTGGAGAATAGTTTGACTCCCTCTTCTTTGTGGCAACCCCTGAGATATTGGAAAGCTGCTATCATGTTGCCCCTAGTCCTTCTTTTCATTAAACTAGATATACCGAGTTCCTGCAACTGTTCTTCATATGTTTTAGCCTCCAGTCCCCTAATCATCTTTGTTGCTCTTCTCTGCACTCTTTCTAGAATCTCAACATCTTTCTTACATCGTGGCGACCAAAACTGAATGCAATATTCCAAGTGTGACCTTACCAAGGCATTATAAAGTGGTATTAACACTTCACGTGATCTTGATTCTATCCCTCTGTTTATGCAGCCCAGAACTGTGTTGGCTTTTTTGGCAGCTGCTGCACACTGCTGGCTCATATCTAAATGGTTGTCCACTAGGACTCCAAGATCCCTCTCACAGTTACTACTATTGAGCAAGGTACCACATGTACGGTATCTGTTCTACAAATGGTAGAACCATTTGTAAGCCACTATAGCCTCTTTATTGGGTGGTGATGGTGGAGGCATATAGATTTAATAAACAAATAAATAAACAAATAAACAAAACCTATGAAGGAACCCAGGTGAGCATCTAATAGCTAAGTTTTTTAGTGGCTAATGGGAACTCGAAGAGGCTTTGAACCTGTGATATCACTTCTGGCAAATAACTTCAAACCGAATTAGCAAGTGGAGTTTTTCTCCTTGAAAGCCCTTGGCTCCCAGGACGATTTTGTCCATTTTTCTTCGGAGCAATGCAGGCCTCAAGAGAAAAAGAGTCCCATCTTCTTGTACTTACAACGTTGGAACTCTGGTGGGAATGAACACAAAGGTTTACATGCTGAGAACCCATTTTCCAGTGTTTCCTGGGATCCCAGTGTCTGTAGGTTTCAATGTTACTGGGTAGACCAGACAGGAATGACAATCAGATGAGCTAATTGTACTTTATTGCAAAAGTGCAGAATCTTGCAAGTTTGAAAATACAGATCTCCCGCTCTCTGCTTTACAGACTGAGAAACTAGGGAAGGTGTCTTCTCAGCCTCTTGCCCTATACACCAGGGGTCTCCAACCTTGGTCCCTTTAAGACTTGTGGACTTCAACTCCCAGAGTTCCTCAGCCAGCTTTGCTGGCTGAGGGACTCTGGGAGTTGAAGTCCACAAGTCTTAAAGGGACCAAGGTTGGAGACCCTTGCTATACACGATCCAGCTGTGGATAAACCTTCTCCTATCTCATTATTCCCCACGCAGTGTGTCTTCAGCCCATCTCCCCAGGTTCTTCCCACATACCATTCCATCTGTCCAGGATGGTATACGGCAGGGGTCCCCAATGCCTGGGCCATGGCCCGTTACCGAGCCATGGCCTGTTCAGAACTGGGCCGTGGAAGTGCACGATGGGTGAGCATGCACACGCCATGCAGTTCTACTTCAGAGGTGGGTTTCACATAATTTTACCACAGGTTCACCGTGCACTGAAAATGTGAGCGTGCACGGCTTGCACACATGCGCATGGCTTAGAAAACATGGCTAAATAGGATGGGATAGTGCCGGGGTGGATATGTGGGCTCACCACCCGAAGGTAGCCACTACCGGTTTACCTGCACTGGTCCAAACCGACTGAATAGCACCAGCAGCAGGCAGGTGAGCACACAGAAATGGAGTGCAGAAACGGAGTCGTGCATACATATGCCCATCGCTTATATGGAACCAACCCCTCTCCCTCCGCACCACCGATCCACAAAGCCAGAAAGTTTGGAGACGGTTGGTATAAGGACTGCAGCCTTGGCCAGGGGTTGCACTAGAACAGGGGTGTCAAATTTGGTTTCATTGAGGGCTGCATCAGGGTTGTTTGTGACCTGGGGGAGGCAGGGGGGGCATGGCCAGAGTTGGCATGGCCAGCTCGACAGCACTCGTGTCGCGGTCACCACAGGTGCTCTGCCAGCCGAAACAGGCTGCCAAGCTCCCTTTTCAGCTGCCGCGGCCTCCTGAAACCTCCTGCCAGTGAAAACGCAGCTTGAGAGGGCCACCGTGGGCCGGTCCTTTGCTGTTTCCAGGGTGGCCCCACGGGCCAGATCTAAGCACCCCGTGGGCTGATTCTGACCCCCAGCCCCTGAATTTGACACCCCTGCGCTAGAAGGTCTCCAAGATCCTGTTGTGTCTCCTTCCCCACTTCAGACTCACGAGCTGGCCTTCAACCAGTGGATTCAAAGCTCTTATCAGTCCTGGCAGAGAAATCGCAGCTGCCTGCCAAAATTCAAACAAATGACTCACGTAGCAAGACTTTCAGCTCTTTTTGAAATGGTTCAGCTAAACTTTTGCTTCCCGTGGAGTGAGAGCAGTCCCAAAGCTCCTTATATATCCTGTGGGGTGGGGCTCCTGCCCCACCCTTCCTTTTGATGATGCCACCTCTCTAATCTTCTGAAGCGTGGATCAGGCCAAGCTTATTATTAGCTAGGTCTGAAGGCGTAGCCTGGGGTAGGGAGGAATCAGAGGATGATGGCTTCATTGCGTCCTCCGATGGTCTGGTTCTGGCTCCTGGAGCCGAGCCAAAGGAATCGGTGCTCCTGAGGTAAGCCTTACCGGCCCTTCCCCCTCACTCTCAGAGTCACTTTCGGGCATGGGGCCAGATTGGGGGCTGGAGTCACAACAGATCCCTTCCAGCCCTCTGATTCTACGTTATATATTCTAACATTACATTTACGATCAGTTTTCATATGACGTCATCTATAGACATAGAAGAAAATGAATATATCCGTTAAGTGCTCAATTTGAGGAAATGAAGAACAAGAGAATGTAGGCGAAATCCTCAAAGTTAGAGGGTGAGATCCTTACTAAGTTACCAAGATCTTAACAACAAGTGCATGGGAGAATGGCCTTTCTTTCAAGGGACGAGCCTTTCTCCATCAGGCTTCCCAGGTTTCAGTTTATATCTCACCCCATCTCTTTCTATATTACCTTGAGTGTTCCTGGGAATCTGTGAGGGTTTGGGGAAGACCGCAGAACTGGAATTTAAAACAAAACGGTGATAGCTACATTAAAGCTAAGTGGTTTTTTGTTTTTTTTATTAAAATGTCCAGGGATATGACCTAGTTTTTGCAGGATCTATTATAACAGATGTTTTGCTCCTTTGGCAGCTTCACTTTAAGAGAGCAATTGCCGCTAATCCTGTGGTCTCTCTGCTCTTCTGGAGATTGTCTCTTTTTCACCAAGGGTCATTTGATCAACATCAGCCAACACTGAGAAGAACGTAGAAGAACAGAGTTGGAAGGGACCTAATTCAATCCCTATACAGGTAGTCCTTGACTTACAACCACAATTGAGCCCAAAATTTCTGCTGCTAAGTGAGACAGTTGTTAAGTGAATTTTGCCCCATTTTACGACATTTCTTGGCATCGTCATTAAGCAAATCACTGCAGTTAAGTGGGTCACATGGTTGTTCAGTGAATCTGGCTTCCCCATTGACTTTGCTTGACAGAAGGTCGCAAAAGGGGATCACATGACCCCCTGCAACCGTCATAAATATGAATCAGTTGCCAAGCGCCCAGATTTTGATCACGTGAACCACGAAGATGTTGCAATGGTCAAAAGTGTGAAAAACAATCATAGGTAACTTTTTTCAGTGCCATTGTAACTTTGAACAGTCACTGAAGGAATTGTTGTAAGTCGAGTACTACCTGTATCTGCATAATTATTAAATATACTCTGTGAACCGCTAGGGCGGGTCTGCCTTTGCCCTCTTCCTGCCTATCAGGAAGGAAGGAAGTAGCCATGGTGGCGCAGTGTTAGAATGTTGTATTGCAGACTAATTCTGCCCACTGTCAGGAATTCGATCCTGACCGGCTCAAGTTTGACTCCGCCTTCCATCCATCAGAGGTGAATAAAATGAGGACTCAGGTTGTTGGGGGCAATAATGCTGATTCTGTAAACCACTTAGAGAGTATTGTAAAGCATTGTGAAGTGGTATATAAGTCTAAGTGCTAGTGCTGTTGCTACCAGATACTCCAATTCCCATTGCTTCTTGCATTCCCCCACATCCTCCTTGCAATGGTTTGTAATTCCTTGGGACTCCCTGTTTTGTTTTATTTTGATTTACAAAATCCCAGCCGTTGCATCATGAGAAACTTTTCCAGAAGGCTTTTTCAGATTAGAAGCTGTTGACAGTCCAGGCTGTGTTGGAGGGGTGGAAAGAGGTGCCTCAGAAACAATATCAGAGCTGTATATTTTTTCTCCCAAATGCCAATAATAATTTATTTATTTATTTTATTTTATTTTATTCGATTTTTATACCGCCCTTCTCCCGAAGGACTCAGGGCGGTGTACAGCCATTTAAAATACACAAAATACACATTAAAAACAAGATTAAAACAAGACATATTATAGGGTGGCCGAAAATTTAAAACAATTAACAAACCTTAAAATATAAATAACCCCAATTAAAATTTAATAAAACTTTTAAGCCAGTCCCGCTTGAATAAATAAGTGCGTTTTCAGCTCACGGCGAAAAGTCCGAAGATCAGACACTTGATGTAAACCAGGGGGAAGTTCGTTCCAGAGCATAGGAGCTCCAACAGAAAAGGCCCTGCCCCTGGGGGCCGCCAGCCGACATTGTTTGGCGGACAGCACCCTGAGAAGGCCCTCTCTGTGTGAGCGTACGGGTCGGTGGGAGGCATGAGGTAACAGCAGGCGGTCCCGTAAGTACCCGGGCCCTGAGCCATGGAGCGCTTTAAAGGTGGTAACCAAAATCTTAAAGCGCACCTGAAAGACCACAGAAAGCCAGTGCAGACTGCGCAGGAGTGGTGTTACATGGGAGCAACGAGTGGCTCCCGTTACCACCCGCGCAGCTGCATTCTGGACTAGCTGCAGCCTCCGGGTGCACTTCAAGGGCAGCCCCATGTAGAGAGCATTGCAATAATCCAAACGGGAAGTGACAAGAGCATGAGTGACCGTGCATAAGGCATCCCGGTCAAGGAAGGGGCGCAACTGGCGGACCAAGCGTACTTGGTAAAAGGCCCTCTTGGAGACGGCCGCCAAATGATCGTCAAACGACAGCCGCCCATCCAAGAGGACACCCAAGTTGCGCACCCTTTCCATTGGGGCCAATAACTCGCCCCCTACAGTCAGCCGCGGCTGCAGCTGACTGTACCGGGGTGCCGGCATCCACAGCCACTCCGTCTTGGAGGGATTGAGCTTGAGTCTGTTTCTCCCCATCCAGACCTGTACAGCTTCCAGACACCGGGATAGCACTTCGACCGCTTTGTTGGGGTGGTCCGGGGTGGAAAAGTACAGCTGCGTGTCGTCAGCGTACAGATGATAACTCACCCCGAAACCACTGATGACCTCACCCAGTGGCTTCATATAGATGTTGAACAGGAGGGGCGAGAGAATCGACCCCTGAGGCACCCCACAAGTGAGGCGCCTCGGGGCCGACCTCTGCCCCCCTGTCAACACCGTCTGCGACCGGTCGGAGAGATAGGAGGAGAACCACCGATAAACGGTGCCTCCTACCCACAAGCTCTCCAACCGGTGCAGCAAGATACCATGGTCGATGGTATCAAAAGCTGCTGAGAGGTCTAATAGGACCAGGGCAGAGGAACAACCCCTATCCCTGGCCCTCCAGAGGTCATCCACCAACACGACCAAAGCTGTCTCCGTACTATGTCCGGACCGGAAGCTGGACTGGAACGGGTCTAGATAATAAAGTAACCTCAAAGGTACGCTAAGAAGAATCTGAATGAATTTCTTGGACACTATGGAGAAAAAGGAGAGAAAAAATAGACACTTTTTTGTATAGAATAGGGCAGTGGTGGTGAACCTATGGCATGTGTGCCAGAGGTGCCATGGAGGGCATGTGAGCCCTTGCCCCAGCTCAGCTGCGCATGTGCCTCCCGCCGGACATCTGGTCTTCGGGTCTCTGCCACGCATACTTGGGGAGCAGGGCGCATGCATAGGGGCCATAAGAGCATGCATAGGGGGTGGAGCATATGCGGGGCCCCACACATGCATGCAAGGGCCATGCACACATGTGCGGGGCGCATGCAGGGGGCTGCGTGTGCATGTGCAGGGTGTATGTGTGTGTGGGGCACATGCTTTGCATTTTGGGGGTGTGTGCACACACGCATTCACACGCACACGCACTTTGGGCACTCAGTCTGGAAAAGGTTAGCCATCACCGGAATAAGGGCATCTTTGAATGTGGTCAAAAATGTCAAAAGATGACACTGATTGTGTAATTTAACACCCCCCCCTTTCTAATGTGCAATTATACAGTCATGGCCACCATCTTGGTTTTTTTAGACTACCCCCTGCAGGTGCTCCCACAATAGCAATAGCACTTACTTATATACCACTTTGTCAGGGTTCCAGAAAAACCTCTTCTGCATAAAAAAAACTCAGAAGCCATCGTCTTGCAGAGTTCTTTACTAGCATGAGGAAACTGGCACACGATGAGTGAAATTCCAAAACTGAACTTCCGGATTCTTTTCCCAGTTATACAAACCCCAAGAGTCCCACCCCCCTGACCCCTTTGGTGGTCACATGGTCCCACGTTCTCCCAGTTCATTCGAATATCTTCTCGCCACTCGCCACAATCTTGTCGCCACTCGCCACATTCTCGCAGATGTGAACACCATCCGACCTTGACCGCTTGAAGAATGTTACCATACCCCTCAACCCCCCTTCTTCCCCTCAGGGGAAAAATGTGGCAGCGTCTGGAAACCTAAAGTCTAGTATGGTTTCCAGGCCTGACACACTTTACACTGCTTTATAGACCTCTTTAAGAAGTTTATAGAGTCAGCCTCTTGCCCCCAACAATCTGGGTCCTCATTTTACCCACCTTGGGAGGATGGGAGGCTGAGTCAAACTTGAATCTTGTGAGATTTGAACTGCCAAATTGCAGGCAGCCAGCAGGCAGCAGAAGTAGCCTGCAGTACTGCATTCTAACCACTGCACCATCCGCGTGTGTGCCTGGCCTCAAAAATATGCCTAAATAGCATGACTTGGAGCCAGGGCAGGTGGGCAAGTGGGTGGGTGTGCGGGCTCACCCATGATCACTGATACTGGTTCTCCCAAACTGGTGTGAACTAGCTGAATATCACATCCGATGGTATCCTTTTATACTTGCCCTATAGGACAGCTGATGGAAGCGCATGGCACAATGTGAGTGAAAATGCTTTCTGGTGGTTTGCTGGCTCCAACTGACTAAATGCAAAGATCCAACTCTCTGGAGCAGGATCTGATGCTGCTAAGGTACAAGGAAGGAGGAGGAGAAGACCAGCAGCAAGGTAGGATGGAGTCAATCACAGAGGTGATGGATGGACAGTTGGAAGACATGAAGGACCAAGTTAGAGATAGATTGCCCTGGGGAAAAAAGGACCCTATTTATCTGGCCATTAAGAGTTGACAATTAACTTGCCATCACATAATCCATCCATTATGGGAACAGTATGCCCCAATGAAAAATATGCAATCAAATATGCATCCATTTGTTTGAAAAGAAAAACCTTCATCTTCATCTTCTCAGACTTCAAAGCAAAATTATTCTCCAGTAGATATTTTGCAATGCCTTCAAGGGAGGGTGTGTGTATGCATGTGTGTGTGTGTGTGTGTGTGTAGATCAACATGTACATTTGGAAAGCCAATCCTACTGAGTAACACAATTATGCACGAAGGGAGACTCAGCCAATCTCATTGTACACGTTATACTCTGACAATAAAGGTTTGAATTGAATTGAATTGAATTGAATGATTGCTGGTTGTTATTCTTCAGGCCTCTTTTTGTCCTGGATTAAGAACTGGAAGAAAAGTTCCTTCCCTTATATTTGTGTGTCCTCCCTTATATTTGGAAATCTTTGCTCCAATGCAAAGGCTGAATTCATTTATGAATAGTCCATGCAGGCGAAATAAATCCAAGAATCAGAGAATCAATTGTAGCATCATAGAATCATGGAATCATAGGGCTGGAAGGGACTTTGAAGGTCTTCTAGTCCAACCCCTGCAAGGCAGGAATCCTCATACCATCTTGGACCAATGGTTTTCCAATCTTTTTCTTGAAAGTCTATAGCAATGGAGCACCCTCAATTCTTGGGGGCAACCTTTCCACTGCTTCATAGTTCTCATAGTCAGGAAATTCCTCCTTATTTCCAGGTTGGATCTTCCTCTCTGACCAACTTCCACCCGTTGCTTCTCATTCTCAGGTGCAGTGGAGAAAGGATTGACACCCTCTTCCCTGTGGCAGCCCTTGAAGCATTGGAAGATGCTATCCTGTCTCCCCTTCGGCTTCTCTTTCTTAAGTTCCTTCAACAAATACCTACTTCCTCTAGCTATTCTTTTTAAAAAAATATATTTATTTATTTATTTAGTTTTTTAAAAAAAAACATTTATTGGTGGGAGGACAGCAGCATAAACCAATCAGTCAGTTTCGGAGGACACCACAAAATGTTGAGTGAAATTTACTGCAGGGTTTTCCCTCAGTCAGGAAACGAGAACTAGTTAGAAGACATGCAGAGAAGGCCACCATGAATCAGAATTCCCTCTGACATTGACTTGTCCTGTCCTGCCAGTTCAATTGTTTCTTCCACATCTTCTTGGTTTTGTTCTTCTGCAATTTTGTACGGACCACTTTCAGCATGGTGAGGAAGTTTTCAAGGAAAAGAATCAGAAATGTCAGAGCCAGGACCGAAATGTGCCATTCTTTACATTTCTCGTAGCCATTCTTTATAGCAGGGGTCCTCAAACTACGGCCCACGGGCCAAATACGGCCTGCCAAAGCCATTAATCTGGCCTGTGCGGGACCATGAGGCTGCCCCACCCACATCACCCCACCCACATCACCCCACCTCTCCACCTGGCTTTTGGAGGCCAGGGAGACCAAAAACAGGATGCACGGAGGCCTCTGGAGGCCAAAAATGGGCCCATTTGTTGCCTCCCCAGCCTCCAGAGAGAGAGAGGGAGGGAGAGGGGAGGGGAGGGAGAGAGAATGAGAGAGAGAGAGAGAGAAGTCCCTCATACACACCCCAAGACAGCCACATCTCTTCATTAACCTGCTTTCCACCCCCAGGAGCAAAACAAATTAAAGTTTAATTTGTGTGTATCGTTTGGACTGCTAAATTGGCCATGCCCACCCAGTCACATGCTCACCTAGCCATGCCCACCCAGCTGGTCCAGCCTCCCAATAGTCTGAGGGACCGTGAATTGGCTCCCTGTTTAAAAAGTTTGAGGACCCCTGCTTTATAGGATAATACGGTATCGTAGCACGAGCCACAGAAATTTAAATCACCCTGTCAATGGATGGAGTTTGATCTGGACTGTTGGAATTCGATTTTTGGCTTTCTGCACCTGTCATCTTTTTGACATCTAAGGATAATGTATGCAGAGAAAGTAGAGGAACTTTGTATTTTGATTGCCTAAAGGACAATAAGGCTTTAAAATCCTGCTTTCTAGTGAAGTTAAATCACGTGGCACAGCTGTCCCCCACCTCGCTGTTCTACTTACCTTCCCAAGCCTCCTTTTTCTGTGCAAAGCACACGTTTGGAGCGCACTATGCATGCACGTGCAGCATGCTTTTAGCGCACACTGTGCATGCATGCACGCACAGCATGCTTTTGGTGCGGACTGCGTATGCATGCACGCAGCATGCATTTGGCACACACTGCGCATGCGCGGACAGCGAACCAGTGGTAATCCGCGGAGATTTTCACCACTGCAATAAGGCCTGTTATTGTTTAAACTGATACTGATGTCTCTTATTATTTAGACTGATATTCTTAAGGATACTTTAATCACTTCTTTTAGATCTTCTTCTGACTTATGGAGGACAGCAGCATAAACCAATCAGTCAGTTTCGGAGGACACCACAAAATGTTGAGTGAAATTTACTGCAGGGTTTTCCCTCAGTCAGGAAACTGGAGAACTAGTTAGAAGACATGCAGAGAAGGCCACCATGAATCAGAATTCCCTCTGACTTTGACTTGTCCTGTCCTGCCAGTTCAATTGTTTCTTCCACATCTTCTTGGTTTTGTTCTTCTGCAATTTTGTATGGACCACTTTCAGCATGGTGAGGAAGTTTCCAAGGAAAAGAATCAAAAATGTCAGAGCCAGGACCGAAATGTGCCATTCTTTACATTTCTCGTAGCCATTCTTTATAGCAGGAGTCCTCAAACTACGGCCCGCGGGCCAAATACGGCCTGCCAAAGCCATTAATCTGGCCTGTGCGGGACCATGAGGCTGCCCCACCCACATCACCCCACCTACCCACTGTCTCCACCTGGCTTTTGGAGGCCAGGGAGGCCAAAAACAGGATGCATGGAGGCCTCTGGAGGCCAAAAATGGGCCCATTTGTTGCCTCCCCAGCCTCCAGAGAGAGAGAGGGAGGGAGAGGGGAGGGGAGGGAGAGAGAATGAGAGAGAGAGAGAGAGAGAGAAGTCCCTCATACACACCCCAAGACAGCCACATCTCTTCATTAACCTGCTTTCCACCCCCAGGAGCAAAACAAATTAAAGTTTAATTTGTGTGTATCGTTTGGACTGCTAAATTGGCCATGCCCACTCAGTCACATGCTCACCTAGCCACGCCCACCCAGCTGGTCCAGCCTCCCAATAGTCTGAGGGACCGTGAATTGGCTCCCTGTTTAAAAAGTTTGAGGACCCCTGCTTTATAGGATAGAAATTTAAATCACCCTGTCGATGGATGGAGTTTGATCTGGACTGTTGGAATTCGATTTTTGGCTTTCTGCACCTGTCATCTTTTTGACATCTAAGGATAATGTATGCAGAGAAAGTAGAGGAACTTTGTATTTTGATTGCCTAAAGGACAATAAGGCAGGGGTGAAATGCTACCGGTTCACACTGGCTTGTGCGAACCGGTAGTGATAAAAACTACCGGTTCGGGTGAACTGGTAGTAAAAAAAAGCTTTTAAAAATCCTGCTTTCTAGTGAAGTTAAATCACGTGGCACAGCTGTCCCCCACCTCGCTGTTCTACTTACGGACCGCGTATGCATGCATGCAGCATGCATTTGGCACACACTGCGCATGCGCGGACAGCGAACCGGTGGTAATCCGCGGAGATTTTCACCACTGCAATAAGGCCTGTTATCGTTTAAACTGATACTGATGTCTCTTATTATTTAGACTGATATTCTTAAGGATACTTTCATCACTTCTTTTAGATCTTCTTCTGACTTATGGAGGAAAGCACATGACAGACTTTTAGCTAAATCTCACATATAATTGGACATTCTTGCACAAGACGTTGATATTCCTGTGCAAAATCTCATTGTTTTCATACGAAAATGGGATTGGGAATGTTGTCTGTGGAGATTCTCAGTCATCCAGGTCATAATTGTCTCAAAGGTATTTTTTTCCCTTCTTCTTCAAAAGGCAGCTGGACTGTTTTTCCCTTGAGGAGAAAGAAGAAAAGGTTTCACTTCTCATCCAAGAAGCTTCATCAGTTCTGATGTTAAATGAACATCAGAACTGATGAAGCTTCTTGCATCCAAGTGAAACAATTTTTTCCTACTTCCTCAAGGAAAAAACAGTCCAGCTGTCTTTTGAAGGGGAAAAAAAAACACCTTTGAGATGATTGGGAATGTTGGGAATTTTTCAATTATGTTCGTGTATATAGATATAAATGGATAAAAAATATGCTTCCTGGAGCAATGCCATGAAGAAATGGCCTCTAATTGCCTGTAAATAGAGTCTTTCCGCTTATCCTTTAACTGCTGAAACATAAAAAGTAATTTTAGTATTCTTCCTTCATTTTATCATACAGTCCAAATTTAAGAAATCTCTTGGCACCGAAATAAATTATTTACCTGGATGTCTGAAAAATTAAACCTCCCCCATTGCTGAACACCTTAATTCTAAATCAATTAACTTCAAAATAATTCTTGTAATAGATAAACTGGCTCCTAGTTGAGGGTGAAGAACTGCCCTTCTGAAAACATTTGCCTCTTGGCTTGAACTTACACGGCCCATAAATATTTTTGATGAAAATTGAGAGTACTCAGCTCGGCTACATACCCTGGGGAAATAATAGTCCCACTTGGGTTGGCTGACTGGAAGAGCACAATGCAACATCTCACAAATATCCTGAGCAGATAAACAATTTATCTCACTTTGAAAACAGAAGCAAACCTCTTTGCTGAGAAACCAAATTGGAAATATGCAGTCTTCCAAATGACAATAGAATAGAATAGAATAGAATAGAATAGAATAGAATAGAATAGAATAGAATAGGATAGGATAGGATAGGATAGGATAGGATAGGATAGGATAGGATAGGTGTGATTGGACACACAAGGAATTTGTCTTTGATGCATATGCTTTCAGTGCCCATAAAGAAAAAATAAAAGATATTTGTCAAGGATCATAAGATACAACATTTAGCGATAGTCATAGGATACTAATAAGTAATCAAATCATACTAGGAAACAATAAAAACAATATAAGTTGTAAAGATACAAGCAACGTGGGTGTAGCCATAAATGGGAATAGATAGGTACTAGTAAGGATGAGATGAACTACGGTCTTACTAGTTAATTTGACAGTGTTGTGAGAATTAGTTGTTTAGCAGAATGATGGCATTTAGGAAAAAAAATGTCCTTGTGTCTTCTTGTTCTGGTGCTCTATAGCGTCATTTTGAGGGTAGAAGTTGAGACAGTTTGTATCCAGGATGTGAGGGGTCTGTAAATATTTCAGAGCCCTCTTTTTGACTCATGCAGTATACAGGTCCTCAATGAAAGGCAGGCTAGCCGCCATTGTTTTTTCTGCAGTTCTAATTATCCATTGAAGTCTGTGTCTGTCTTGTTTGGTTGCAGAGCCAATGAATTGGTTTGGGTTATTGTGATGAGAACAGGTGAAAAAACAAATTCTGGCTCGATTCAGATGAAAACTGCAGGTGGCATTGAGGTCCTATCTCCCTACACAACTTATCCCCAAATTTTCACAGCTGATATGACAGTTTTGACAACCTCTCTCGTGACATGATGGGACTACAGTTACGGTCCAAAGAGTGCTTAGTAAATTCCAGAAAACTCATGTTTGGGGTCTTCGTTACTTTGGAAGTAAAAGCCAAGAGATAAATGATTTAGTGCCCTACCTTTTCCATGGCAGTTGGATCTCAAGCTCTTGAGAAATATAATGTGATGTCCTTGGTGGTCTCTGAGCTAGGTTGCTTTCTTGCAAGATGTTTCATTACCCAACTAGGCAACATCATCAGTACAATATAGGTAGAACACAAAGAAGTCACTGGATTGCGCCTTTCACAAGTAGATCTGATTATTGTACCTGACTTGGGTTGGTGGAATAGAATTTGATGTAGAATCTTTCATTTTTCAACCATTTTTGAAGTCTGGAATATTACAACAACAAAAACAACTTTCTTTGGTCCTAGACATATTTACTTAGTTGCTTTGTTTAACGTACAGGTCTGCCCACAAGCAGCTGGGCGACCCACAAAAAAAACCTAACTGGATACCCAGAAAACAATCCAAATAAAGTGAACCAATTATAAAAAACTTAATAACAACATCTGCTTGATGAAACCATCTGAACTCTTATAATTATAGTACTGGTATAACATTTGGCAGTGTTTCTTATATATGTTGGGTTTTAGTCTGACAACAATAATGATGTAGGAAAAATTTCTGATCTTCCTAAGAAGGGATAAAATTCTGGGGCTGTATCTCTTGGGTGGAATATGAGTTTCTTATATTGCTATAACATATCATCATCATTATCATTTTAGCCACTCAGGAGGCTGTGAGTTCAATCCTAGGTAGAGGCAGATATTTCTCTCTCTGGGCACAGTGAGAATTTATCTCCTGAACAAAACTCTGCATTGGCGACAAGAAGGGCATCTAGCCAGTAAACACTCAGCTCCATTCATTTGCCCAGACTCCACTCAGCAAAGGATTATGGGGTCATTAAAAGAAGATGATTATCATTTTAGCCATGGTCTATCTATTGCAGGATGAAGGCCTCTTCTGCATGTTTCCAACCCATACAGTCCTGAACTTTCTTTTGCCAATTGGGCCCACCATACTTGCTGATGTTGTTGATCCATCTTGTTTTAGGTCTCTTTATAGATATAGATATACCTATAAAGCTCGATCTATCTATCTATCTATCTATCTATCTATCTATCTATCTATCTATCTATCTATCTATCTATCTATCTATCTATCTATCTACCCACCTACCTACCTACCTACCATCTATCATTGATCTATCATCTATCTATCTATCTATTTATCTATCTATCTATCTATCTATCTATCTATCTATCTATCTATCTATCTATCTATCATCTATCATTGATCCATCATCTATCTATCATCTACCATTGATCTATCATCTATCTATCTATCATCAATCTATCAATCATCTATCTATCTATCTATCTATCTATCTATCATTGATCTATCTATCTATCATTGATCTATCTATCTATCTATCTATCATTGATCCATCATCTATCTATCATCTACCATTGATCTATCATCTATCTACCTATCATCAATCTATCAATCATCTATCTATCTGTCTATCTGTCTATCTATCTATCTATCTATCTATCTATCTATCTATCTATCATTGATCTATCTATCTATCTATCTATCTATCATTGATCTATCTATCTATCTATCTATCTATCTATCTATCTATCTATCATTGATCTATCTATCTATCTGTCTATCTGTCTATCTATCTATCTATCTATCATTGATCTATCTATCTATCTATCTATCTATTTATCTATCTATCTATCAATCATCTATCTATCTGTCTATCTATCTATCTATCTATCTATCTATCATTGATCTATCTATCTATCATTGATCTATCTATCTATCTATCTATCATCTATCTACCTATCATCAATCTATCAATCATCTATCTATCTGTCTATCTGTCTATCTATCTATCTATCTATCATTGATCTATCTATCTATCTATCTATCTATCTGTCTATCTATCTATCTATCTATCATTGATCTATCTATCTATCTATCTATCATTGATCTATCTATCTATCTATCTATCATTGATCTATCTATCTATCTATCTATCATTGATCTATCTATCTATCTATCTATCATTGATCTATCTATCTATCTATCTATCATTGATCTATCTATCTATCTATCTATCATTGATCTATCTATCTATCTATCTATCTATCTATCTATCTATCTATCTATCATTGATCTATCTATCTATCTATCTATCTATCTATCTATCTATCTATCATTGATCTATCTATCTATCTATCTATCTATCTATCTATCTATCTATCATTGATCTATCTATCTATCTATCTATCTATCTATCTATCTATCTATCATTGATCTATCTATCTATCTATCTATCTATCTATCTATCTATCTATCATCTATCTATCTATCTATCTATCTATCATTGATCTATCTATCTATCTATCTATCTATCTATCATTGATCTATCTATCTATCTATCTATCTATCTATCTATCTATCTATCATTGATCTATCTATCTATCTATCTATCTATCTATCTATCTATCTATCTATCATCAATCTATCAATCATCTATCTATCTATCTATCTGTCTATCTATCTATCTATCTATGTAACGTGGTGGCAAAGGGGCTTACTTTGCACACTTTCCCAGCTTCTCGTGCTTGTATAAATCCATGAAAAGGCATTAGATGTTGTTCTTGATTGTCAGCGCTGAAGTGTAAAGGATTATAGAGCCGACCTTGGAGAAGGAAACTCAGAATAATCTCATTTTGTTGACTATCGGAGAGGACAGAGAAAAACTTGGACAAGCTTTCAAGATCGATGGCGGTCCTTTAAAGCGAGCCAGGTCAGAAAACAGGACTTAGCAGGGATTTCAGGAATATCCTTTATTATAGTAAGATAAAAACAACAGAATCTCTCTGGAATGAAGGGGAGGTTATTCTGAGACTCTTTCTCACCCTTCTGTCTTTCTAAGCATTGTGTAATATTTTTTGTAATACTTTTAACAGCTCTTTCATTCCTTCTCCAAGGTTATCTCCTCTACATTTTTTTACACAAGGAAATCCAATTTCTGTCCATTTGGTCCACGCATCTGGAAGAGAACTTCCAAACATCATTTGTGTTTAACTCGTTTTTTTATAACCCACACTAGAATTCCCTAATCTGGTGCTTTCCATGTTCTATCAGATGATTTGATGCATCTGGATTATCAAATGACCCGGTCTACTCGATTATCAAATTATCAGGTTCTTCCAAATTACCAGAAGCTAGAATTCCTAGCAACAATAGCTGTGCTGTTTGAAATTCCAGGAACTATAACTCCCATGTACCTGGGGATAATAAACTGGAGATAATTTCTCCACATTAACTGGTAATTGTGCATCAGGTTTTAAGCTGGTGGTCTTTGTTATATGTCCTTGGAGATGCCAACATTGAATTTGGGACCTTATTAAACTTCCCTTGGGCAGAAGGAAGGGGCAGAGATAACTCTTTGCCTGATTTCAGCTCCCCCAGAAGTGCCACTGATGTGGCATAAATTCCTCTCCAACTTTTGCCAATTGCTTTTTCGAGTACAGTAGTTATTAATAGCTGCTTAACCTTGAGCGTGGTGGTGTGTTGATGATTAATTTTCTCCTGTTAAAAAAAAAAGCATAAAGAAAGGAAAACCCTTCTAGGAAAGAAGTGTAAATCTCATTAGGATGCTGTTCTGATCCTGGCGTAGAGTTGTCATTTTATAAATAAAATTGTGGGTGTTTTGAGCACAAACTATGGTGGTGGATTTTAAGAGGGATGCTGGAATCAGGAAAAGCCCTCGGCTTGTGACCACGACTGAGCCCAAAATTTCTGTTGCTAAGCGAGACACTTGTTAAGTGACTTTTGCCACCTTTTTATGGCCTTTCTTGCCACCGCTGTTAAGTGAATCACTGCCGTTGTTAAGATAGAAACACGGTTGTTAAGTGAATCTGGCTTCCCCATTGACTTGGCTTGTCAGAAGGTCACAAAAGGGAATCATGTGACCTTGGGATAATGCAACTGTCATAACTACATTCCCGTTGCGTCCAAATTTTGATCACATGACCATGGAGAAGCTGCAACGGTTGTGTGAAAAACAATTACAAGTCACTTTGAACACTCACGAAACAAATGTTGTAAGTCCAGAACTGAAATGCATCTCATCTATTAGTGAGATTTACATGCAATATGTTTGTTGCTCTATATTCAGAGTCAGAATTTTTGAAGTTTAAAAAGTACAATTTTTTTTCTTTTTCCTAGGTCTCCGTGAATCTGTCAAAACACTTAAAAAAAACCTCCTTGATTTGGACATACAGTATAGAATAGAATAGAATAGAATAGAATTTTATTGGCCAAGTGTGATTGGACACACAAGGAATTTGTCTTGGTGCATATGCTCTCAGTGTACATAAAAGAAAAGATACGTTCATCAAGGTACAACATTTACAACACAATTGATGATCAATATATCAATATAAATCATAAGGATTGCCAGCAACAAGTTATAGTCATGCAGTCATAAGTGGAAAGAGATTGGTGATGGGAACTATGAAACGATTAATAGTAGTGCAGATTCAGTATAGTTGTTGAGTTTATTATACATAATGAGCGCTTTTGCCTGGAGGTTCTTTTATTTCATATTAAGGTTTTATAACTGTGGGTAGTATGTTACAGTAGTCACTGTATGGGCTAACAGCTGCAAAGATTTTATATGCATTTTCCTACAAAAGGTCTGATTCTTTCTTTGGAAGAATGATTAATTAAACTGGGAGTATGATTCAGTGATTATGATTAGGGACACGGTGGCTCAGGGGCTAGGATGTTGAGCTGGTTGATCAAAAGGTCGGCAGCTCAGTGGTTCGAATCTCTAGTGCTGCCACATAACGGGGTGAGCTCCCGTTACTTGTCCCAGCTTCGGCCAACCTAGCAGTTTGAAAGCATGTAAAAAATGCAAGTAGAAAAATAGGGACCACTTTTGGTGGGAAGGTAACAGCATTCCGTGCACCTTTGCTGTTGAGTCATGCCGGCCATATGACCACGGAGACATCTTCGGACAGCGCTGGCTTTTCGGCTTTGAAATGGAGATGAGCACCGCCCGCTAGAGTCGGCATCGACTAGCATGCATGTGCAAGGGAAACCTTATGATTCAGTGTCAAGGATAAATTTGAGTAAATTTGATGCAGAATTTAATTCTAATTGGAAATATTTTCTTGATGATAATGTTATAGAGTAGACAGTTTTGTGCCACATCCAAGATTTGGGTGTTATTTTTTCCCCATAGAATCATATCTCTATTTGATCCATAATTTTCAGAGTTGATTTAATGTATTATTCATAGCTGGGTTCAGGGGTGAAATCTACTTACCTTCCCTACCAGCTCGGAAGTCCACATGCCACGCGCACAGACCTTCTGCGTGTCCGCAAAACCTTCTGTGCATGCGCAGAAGGTAAAAAACACATTACTTCCTGGTTAAAACCAGGAAGTAATGACACCCAGGCGGTGGGTGTCGCCGATGGTTCTGCGATCACTACTGGATCGCTGAACCACCGGCCACGATCGCTACTGGATCATGAGATCCGGTCAGAACTGGGAGTATTTCACCCCTGGCTGGGTTAATGATTTGTATTGTGTTAGCCAGCTATGGACAATTTAAGGTTCAAACTTCTGTACTACTTCTGTTGTTTTCTTTTAATGTCACTAGTCACATAAATTTACTTCTTTTTGTTATGTTGATACCAAAAGGATGCGCTTCATAAAGGAAGATGTTTCTTCTTTCAAACACCTGGAACAGTTTCTCACGTACTTCTGCTATCTTTTCCCCCTCCATTAAAATATTTTCACCCTCTTCACTGGTTTCCTCCTTCTTTTAATTTCAATCCCCCCACCCCTCCGAAAGAGAAGAGCAAAAACTTCAGCAAACCACTGATTCAGAAAAAATCTAACAAATTCCAATCCTTTTTCTTTTCTGTTTTTATTGTTTTATCTGCATTTAAAATACAAAGAGAAGTAGAAATGGGAAATTGGAAGAAGGAAAAAGAGAGGGGAAAAGAAAATGTAAGGTACAAGGGAAAAAAGAAGAAAAAAAGGCATTGACTTCCGACTTTTTGGTTTTACACATTAGTATATAACCAGCTATTTCTATAACGGCAAATCTATCTGATTGACAAAACCAAAGTCAAGTTTCAATTTTTTTCCATCACAAGTGATGTCCAAATGAAAAATCCCCTTAAATATATTCTCTTCTTTGAATACAATTATCAATTTAACCCCTTTCTGCTTTCTCTTCCTTGCTAGCACCATTTTTATTAACAAGGTTCACTGTATTCTTTCAGATTCTTTGATCTTACACCTTGAGCCGTGGTGGTGCAGTGGTTAGAATGCAGTACTGCAGGCTACTTCTGCTGACTGCCAGCTGCCTGTAATTCGGCAGTTCAAATCTCACCAGGCTCCAGGTTGACTCAGCCTTCCATCCTTCCGAGGTCGGTAGAATGAGGTCTCAGATTGGTGGGGGCAATAAGCTGACTCTGTAAACCACTTAGAGAGGGCTGTAAAGCACTGTGAAGCGGTATATAAGTTTTAAGTGCTATTGCTATAACTGTCTCTCTTTCTGTCTATTTATCTATTTATTGAATCCTGGTGGCACAGTGGTTAGAATGCAGCATTGCAGACTAACTCTGCCCACTGCCAGCAGTTCAATACTGACTGGCTCAAGGTTGACTCAGCCTTCCATCCTTTTGAGGTGGGTAAAATGATGACCCAGATTGTTGGGGGCAATAGGCTGATTCTGTAAACCACTTAGAGAGGGCTGTAAAGTGGTATATAAATCTAAGTGCTATTGCATACAGGGAAAAATACAATCCTTTTTCTTTTAAAAAGAGGTAGTTGTCACTTGCTAGTCTCGATGACTGTCTTACAGTTCCTAGGAAACAAGAAAAGTAAAAGGACCAAAACAGTTTGCTTTACATGTTGTTCCTCCCCCAACGTTTTAAAAATTAAATTCAGTATATTCAAGAGCAGGCCTGTCCACCCGGCTTGGGGTTTGCAGCATTCCTTAAATTTGGTTTGGAAGCTAATGAGGCTCGAGCAACCAAATTACGTTGACATGATGACAGGATCCAATGTGGAGCCCCTCTGCACACCACGCCACACCGAACGATCACCTCTGAGCTGTGCTCTTAATTCCTAGAATAATGATTTCCATATACTAAACTCTCAGATTGAATTTGCATGGCTAATTAAATAAAGAACTACCCAAGGCAAATGATGATCTCGCAAAAAAGATACATCCCAGAGCTCTGAAAAAGACGTCTGGAAACCAAATTGATGCTCCACCATCTGGGTTGGGAAGAGAACAGCCTTTGCTGCAGTTGACATGCACTGTGTGTGTGTATGTGTGTGTGTCTCTCTCTCTGGAAACAACATCAACTGCAAAAGAAAAAAGAAAAAAAAGCCCCTGTTTGAAAAACAACTCCCTGGTCCCTTTAACTACAAAGATTGTAAAGGATAACTAAGTGCCTATACTTCCATATATAATGTGCTAACTCATAACACCCATGCTACCCTACCATAGTTACTGTCAGACTTGCCCCAATCTGATGCCTTGGGAAGGAAAAACCCTCGACTCCATTTGACTGAAGTGAAAGGTACTTTTACTAAAAGATGCTGGTTGCAGTAAAGTCAGGCGGAATCTGAGTTTCCCGTGTGCCCACAATGTGGAAAGCCAAGCTACTCCACTAATTAATTGTTCTCACTGTCAGGAAATTCCTCCTTAGTTCTAAGCTGGATCTTTCTTAGATAAGTTTATATCCATTACTTCTTGTCCTCCATCTGGTGCTTTGGAGAATAAATCAATCCCCTCTTATCCGTGATAGTTATCATGTCACCCCTAATTCTTGTCTTCAATTGGCTAGATAATAGAATTCTGTTCTGTTCTGTTCCGCCCTGCCCCGCCCCGCCTTGTCCTGTCCTGTCCTGTCCAGTCCGATCCTATCCATCTAGAATTCAATTTGAATCATTCTTTTTGAAAAGAAATGTATCCACAAACACTTCATTATTTAGAATAGAATAGAATAGAATAGAATAGAATAGAATAGAATAGAATAGAATAGAATAGAATAGAATAGAATAGAATTTTTTATTGGCCAAGTGTGATTGGACACACAAGGAATTTGTCTTGGTGCATATGCTCTCAGTGTACATAAAAGAAAAGATACCTTCATCAAGGTACAACATTTACAACACAAATGACGGTCAATATATCAATATAAATCATAAGGATTGCCAGCAACAAAGTTACAGTCATACAGTCATAAGTGGAAAGAGATTGGTGATAGGAACGATGAGAAGATTAATAGTAGTGCAGATTCAGTAAATAGTCTGACAGTGTTGAGGGAATTATTTGTTTAGCAGAGTGATGGCCTTCGGGAAAAAACTGTTCTTGTGTCTAGTTGTTCTGGTGTGCAGTGCTCTATAGCATCATTTTGAGGGTAGGAGTTGAAACAGTTTATGTCCTGGATCAGAGGGATCTGTAAATATTTTCACGGCCCTCTTTTTGATTCGTGCAGTATACATGTCCTCAATGGAAGGCAGGTTGGTAGCAATTATTTTTTCTGCAGTTCTAATTATCCTCTGAAGTCTGTGTCTTTCTTGTTGGGTTGCAGAACCAAACCAGACAGTTATAGAGGTGCAAACTCAATAATTCCTCTGTAGAACTGAATCAGCAGCTCCTTGGGCAGTTAGAGCTTACTGAGTTGGCGCAGAAAGAACATTCTTTGTTGTCCTTTTTTGATGATGTTTTTGATGTTAGCTGTCCATTTTAGATCTTGCGATATGATAGAACCTAGAAATTTAAAGGTTTCTACTGTTGATACTGTGTTGTCTAGTATTGTGAGAGGTGGAAGTATGGGAGGGTTTCTCCTAAAGTCTACCACCATTTCTACGGTTTTGCGTGTGTTCAGTTCCAGATTGTTTTGGTTGCACCACAAGGCTAGTCGTTCGACCTCTCGTCTATATGCGGATTCGTCATTGTCTCGAATGAGACCAATCACTGTTGTGTCATCTGCGAACTTCAGTAGCTTAACAGATGGATCGTTGGAGATGCAGTCATTGGTATACAGAGAGAAGAGAAGTGGGGAGAGCACCCAGCCTTGGGGGGACCCTGTGCTAATTGTACAGGTATTTGATGTGATCTTGCTTAGCTTCACCTGCTGCTTCTACACATTTCACCTATTCCTTCCTTAGTCCTATCCTTTGTCTTTTCCAGCATTTGATGAACAGAATTTGGGAAATGGAGAAGGAAATGTGTCAATCATCTCCTGAAACTTCAGGTGATCTCAAAGGTTCTGGGTTTCAAAACAATGGCCCTTATCCATCAACTCTATTTCTCTCCTTGTTGAGATATGGGGCCCATGTTCTCAGGGGGTAAGGCAATGCCTGAACCTCGGTATCTTTATTTCCTAAAGATGTTTTTCATCTTCTCCTCTTGCCATCTGTCTCCTTCCATGACAGGAACATGTTCTTGAATAACTGAATCTGCTCGAGGGCCATCAATCACTCAGGTGTCATGATCAGAAAGTTGCTGTTTAACTTAATCTGCTAGAACAGGCGTGTTAAACTCAATTTCATTGATGGCCACGTCAGGGCTGTGGCCAACCGGGTGGGCATGGCCAGCTTGACGCCACTCACTGGGCGTGACTGACTGGTAGGTGTGGCTGACTGGGTGGGTATAGCTGACTGGGTGGGTGTGGATAGCTTAATGCCACTCCCTGAACTGCTTGCATGTTTACTCTTCGAATTGGGTAGTCTGGGCCCAAGCGATGCAGGCCAGCCCCTTACATTTTCCACAACGGGCCCCACGGGCTGGATCCAACCAGCCTTGCATATGACTCCCCTGTGCTAGAGTCCTCAAGCTATATAAAAACACTTCTTCCACACTTATGTGAAAGGCTCTCCTTTCTCAGCTGCTTTGAGACAAAGGTTATGTTCAGGTGTGAAATTCTACTGGTTCGGGCAAACTGGTAGCAATAAACAATAGACTATTGCCTGACATAGTGTAAGCCGCCCTGAGTCTTCAGAGAAGGGCGGGATATAAATGCAAATTAAAAAAAAAAAAAGCTACCGGCTCGAGCGAACTGGTAGTAAAAAAATGCTTGGATGAACCGATATTTCCGATGATAGAGAATCTAAATTGTATGTCACAGCGTGTTTCACCCCTTCGCTGTTCTACTTACCTTGAAAAAGGCTTGTTAAGCCTCTTTTTCAATGCTGCGCAGTAGCACCTTTGGTGCGCCTGCGTGCAAAGCATGCATTTGGCACACACTGCGCATGCATGTGCAGTGAACCAGTAGCAAACCTCAAAGGATTTCACCACTGGTTATGTTCCAATAGCAAAGAAATTGGAAGGAGGTCTTGGAGCAGGACCTTTCTCCGGTGACCTTAAGCCCTTCTTGTGATGGTTGTTACGTGAATCATGCTGTCTTTAAGTGAATCTGGCTTCTTCCCATTGACTTCACTTCCTGGAAACTGGGTGGGCAGGTTATACAAATGGCGATCACAGAACCCCAGGATGCTGCAACTGTTCATTCTGGTTGCCAAGTGCCTGAATTTTTGAACACATGACCATGAAGATACCATGACAGTCCTAAGCGCAAGTAGTGAGCATTAAGTCCCTCTTTTCAGTGCTGTTGTAACTTTGAAGAGTCACTAAATGAATGGTCGTAAGTCAAGGACTACCTGTAATCAGTGGGGCCCTGCCCTCTGCTTAAACAAAACATAAAATGACCAATTGTGGCAGGGTTGTGGAAAAAAATCCAGATCCATATTATCATCTTTGGTGAGTGCACCGAATCAACTAATCCTTTTGGTTAAAGTTTTAAAAAAAATAAAATCATTCAAATATCTTTCACAAGGATTCTCACCGTTCATTTTTCCAAGGCACAGAACTCGTGACTGCTCTATATTTAATTGCAAAAGACTAGAAACCTCTTCTCTTCTCTTCTCTTCTCTTCTCTTCTCTTCTCTTCTCTTCTCTTCCCTCCCTTTCCCTTTCCCTTCCCTCCCCCCTCCCTCTCTCTCCATTGTATTAAAAGGGATCCCTCGCATCCTGGACATAAACTGTTTCAACTCCTACCCTCAAAACGACGCTATAGTGCACTGCACACCAGAACAACTAGACACAAGAACAGTTTTTTCCCCGAAGGCCATCACTCTGCTAAACAAATAATTCCCTCAACACTGTCAGACTATTTACTGAATCTGCACTACTATTAATCTTCTCATCGTTCCCATCGCCAATCTCTTTCCACTTATGACTGTATGACTATAACTTGTTGCTGGCAATCCTTATGATTTATATTGATATATTGATCATCAATTGTGTTGTAAATGTTGTACCTTGATGAAGGTATCTTTTCTTTTATGTACACTGAGAGCATATGCACCAAGACAAATTCCTTGTGTGTCCAATCACACTTGGCCAATAAAATTCTATTCTATTCTATTCTATTCTATTCTATTCTATTCTATTCTATTCTATTCTATTCTATTCTAAAAGTGTGGAAAAATGCTTTGGCTGTAAAACTAATAAAGGAAAGGCTTTGATAGGTATATCTGGTGATTCTTTCCTGGCTGTATTGACATTTTTCCTATTAGCTTCTTCTCTGCCAAAGGATATTAAATATGAATATTTTAAAGGCTGCATTTTTCTTGGGCTCATGCTCCGTTTGATGAACCAATGTGTAAATAAGGAAGACAAAAATGTATATGCCGGATGACAGCCCTAAATCTTTGCCATTGTTCACAATTTAACAATGGGCCATTGTTTTATTTGTGTATATATTTATTTAAATTTATTTAGCCACCCAACTCACTTTTAGCGACTCTGGGTGGCTTACAAATATAGAAACCAACTATAGAAAAAATAAAAAGCAATGACACCCCACCCCCACGCCCCATAGATATTTAGAGCATTTCTATTAAAGCAGTGCATCTCCTCAGCTACAGGTACACTCCACCATTGAGCCCCAAATTTCTGTTGTCAGGTGAGACATTTCTTAAGTGAGTTTTGCCCCATTTTACGACCTTTCTTGCCACAGTTGTTAAGTGAATCACTGCAATTGGTTAAGTTAAGACTTGAACATTGGGCGCTATCTAAACAAAATGAAATTCAACAGTGAAAAAAGTAAAGTTCTACATTTAGGCCAAAAAAACAAAATGCACCAGTACCGTATATGTGGTACCTTGCTCAATAGTAGTACCTGTGAGAGGGATCTTGGAGTCCTAGTGGATAACCATTTAGATATGAGCCAGCAGTGTGCAGCAGCTGTTAAAAAAGCCAACACAGTTCTGGGCTGCATAAACAGAGGGATAGAATCAAGATCACGTGAAGTGTTAGTGCCACTTTATAATGCCTTGGTAAGGCCACACTTGGAATATTGCATCCAGTTTTGGTCGCCACGATGTAAAAAAGATGTTGAGACTCTAGAAAGAGTGCAGAGAAGAGCAACAAAGATGATTAGGGGACTGGAGGCTAAAACATATGAAGAACGGTTGCAGGAACTGGGTATGTCTAGTTTAACAAAAAGAAGGACTAGGGGAGACATGATAGCTGTGTTCCAATATCTCAGGGGTTGTCACAAAGAAGAGGGAGTCGGGCTGTTCTCCAAAGCACCTGAGGGTAGAACAAGAAGCAATGGGTGGAAACTGATCAAAGAAAGAAGCAACTTAGAACTAAGGAGAAATTTCCTGACAGTTAGAACAATTAATAAGTGGAACAACTTGCCTCCAGAAGTTGTGAATGCTCCAACACTGGAAATTTTTAAGAAAATGTTGGATAACCATCTGACTGAGATGGTGTAGGGTTTCCTGCCTGGGCAGGGGGTTGGACTAAAAGGCCTCCAAGGTCCCTTCCAACTCTGATGTTATGTTATGTTATGTTAATAACAGGACTGTAAAGTGAATCTGACTTCCCAGATTGGCTTTGCTTGTTCAGAAGGTCGCAAAAATTGATCACAGGAACCCGGGACACTGCAGCTGACTCATGAGTCAGTTACCAAGTAGCTCAATTTTGATCATGGGGATGCTGCAACAGTCATAAGTGTAAAAAATGGCCATAAGTCACTTTTTAAGTGCAGTTGTTGTAACTTCAGTCACTAAACAAAATGTTGTAAATTGAGAACCACCTGTAATTTGTTGTCCCAACAACTGTGGTAAAGCTTTGGTCCTTCTAATGTGGCCTAAAGCAGCTGCTCGATTTTATTCTATGCACCGTCCTGTTAGACCGCTTTCCATGCTCTTCTACCAAAAATTGCCCCATCCTCTGCATTCACACAACCATCAAGATAGATACAAGGGGCTACAGATGGGCCACATCCATAGAAAGTTGGTTTTCTCAAAGAGCGACACTCCATGTTTGTCAAGCAAACTTGCTCTTGGCGAAGAACTCCACCTTCATTCAAGTCGTTCTGCCAATGGAGGGAAACAGTAATAAACTAAAGATGGTTTGAGAGATTTTGTGCACTCCTTTTCCATACTACAATTCCCAGCCTTCTCTGAGGGAGATTTCCAGATTGATATAAATGGGTCTGCAGTGCATCTTTGTCATAAATACACCAAGGATGTAAGTGTTATCAGGTGGCTGCCAAGTTAAACATTTTTCTTGAACAACCATCACCATCATGTTTATGGTGAATTGTTTAAGTCAGTCCTTCTCACTCTCTCACACCATTCTTCCTTTCCTTTCCTTTCCTTTCCTTTCCTTTCCTTTCCTTTCCTTTCCTTTCCTTTCCTCTCCTCTCCTCTCCTCTCCTCTCCTCTCCTCCCCTCCCCTTTTTCTCCTCCCACTCTCTGTCCCCCAATTATAATTTTAAGACTTGTGGACTTCAACTCCAAGAATTCCCCAGCCAGCTATGCTGGGTTCATAAGTTCACAAGCTGTGTTGACAAGTCCACAAGTCTTAAAAGTTGTCAAGATTGGAGAACCCGCCCCACTCTCTGAAAAATAAATCAATCACTTTCCTCTCACTTCAGTTCCCTTCTTACTTCAATTGCTCTGCAGTCCCCCAGTGTTTTAACTCTGCAGGGGATGCATTTCTAGGGAAATGTTTTTGGGTGATGTATTTATATGCCAGTGCCCCCTATGAATTTATTTCTGTTTACATTAGTAAACGCTTGACTAAAATCTAATCAAAGGACTGGCTCAGCCAGCATCCCACTTTCCTTGGGGCTTTTAAGAAGAATTTGGGGTCTACCTTAGGAGGATGCTTTGTTTGCGTTTTTTAAACTTTCAAATATTTTCTTGCCTCTCAAGAGGCAGATATAATACAAGTGGCAGAATGGGTGGAGCTATGAAGGGTCCTTGGCACTGTCTTGGTTGTTTTCTTGTGGACATTTCATTACCCAACTAGGTAAGATCATCAGTGCTAGAAGGGAATGTCAAGAACAATAGCCCAAACAAGGATCCTCTAAGACTATGTTGGCAGAGCCCTCTCTGTGGGCACACGCGCCATCGTCAGCTGCTCTTCTGGTTTCTGGTGCACCCATGCGCACTGCCCAGCTGATCTTCATGCATGCCGGAGCCCTGGAAACCCAAAGACCAGCTGGCCGGAGTGTGTGCGAGTGCCGGCCACCTGGTCTTTGGGTTTCCAGTGCTCTGGCAAGCGTGAAGACCAGCTGCCTGCATGTGCAGGCCGGAAACCAGAAGATCAACTGGTCTTTAGGTTTCCGGGGCTCCAGCACGTGTGAAGACCAGCTGGCCAGTGTGCATGCACCCCAACCAGCTGGTTTTCAGGTTTCCGGGACTCCTGCACACGTGAAGCCCAGAAACCAGAAGACCAGGTTTGGGCACTCAGTGCAGAAAAGGTTCACCATTACTGTTTTAAGACTACCCCTATCAACACTGACAGGGCAAGCCACCTGAGCATAAAATAAGAGCAAATCCCATTCCTTACTAACACTGATGATGTGGCCTAGTTTGGTAATGAAACGTCTGTAAGAAAGCCACCAACCTCAGAAAGCAGCAAGGATCCCTCATTTCAACCCTAAGCTACCAATATCTTCCTTAATTGGTAGCTTCACCTTGGCTCTTTCAGCTGAGAAAGGGGCAATGGCTCAAAATATCTTAGGGAATACCTATGGCTTTTGGGGAGGGGGACTTGGCCTGGGCTTTTCCACTTTCTAGAAGGAGATGACCTTGGCCAGTACCTCTGAGAGGAGGTGGCGGACATAAGGTCATCCCAGCTGGCTTCTAGGATTACAAGAAGATTAGAATGGGGATCTTCCCATTTCCATTCTTAGGCCACCATTCCATCAGTACCCCACACTGGCTCTCCTTCAATGACTCGGAGCCTCTGCAGAAATTAAAGCCAGTGAAGTTTCTGAGGGTCACAAGGGGACCTGTGAACAGTCCTTAGCTCTTTGTTACCCATCTTTGCTTTTCATGGGGGGGGGGGGGGAAGTAGGCAAGTGTTTCATTTTCATTTTAGAAATAATAATAATTGAAGGAGATGCCTTCTCTGTGGGACAGGTGCAGTAGATACAGTTATTCTCCACCTGGGAAGGATCATATGAAAGCTTAGGAGGTGATAATCACAATTTTTTAAAAACTGAAAACCTTATCTAAGCATTTTGCTTTCTCTTGCTGCCTTTACATTTAAAAAATATGATTTTTTTTCTATTATATGTACAAAGAGCTTTGCAACTTTTGATCAATGACCGAAAGGATACATCAAAGGCAGGTGTCCTATTGTGTTCTATTCTGTTCTGTTCTGTTCTGTTCTGTTCTGTTCTGTTCTTTTCTGCTCTGCTCTGCTCTGCTCTATTCTATTCTATTCTATTCTATTCTATTCTATTCTATTCTATTCTATTCTATTCTATTCCATTCTTATTCTATTCATTCTTATCTACTCTATTAATTCTATTCTATTCTATTCTATTCTATTCTATTCTATTCTATTCTATTCTACTCTAGTCTCTATTCTATTCATTCTTATTCTATTCCATTCCACTCTACTATTTCTCCTATTCTATTCTATTCTATTCTATTCTATTCTATTCTATTCTATTCTATTCTATTCTATTCTATTCTATTCTATTCTATTCCGTTTCGTTCTGTTGTTCTGTTCTGTTCTGTTGCATTCCGTTCCTTTCTGTTCCATTCTGTTTTTCTGTTCTGTTCTGTTGTACTCTACTCTATAAAAGTTGTTTTTAATTTAAAAATGTATAATGTGTTGTTAGCTGCCTTGACCGTATAAATAGAAAGACAAGGAATGCATATAAAAATAAATAAAAATAAATGTGAAAGTATACCTGAATCCACCATTCAGCTGAATGCAGTTAGAGATGGTGATCTCTGCACTCAAAATATCTATTTGGGCATACTTTTTAGTTTTAACTGGGGTTTTTAGATGTTAATTATTTTAATTTCGGCCACACTGTGTAATAAGTTTTTTAATTTATTTTTTAATTGTATATTGTCTCTTTTTATCTTGGCTGTACACCGCCCTGAGTCCTTCGGGAGAAGGGCGGTTTATAAATCTAATAAAATAAATAAATAATAATAAATAAATACTTTCAGTTGGGAATTCAGCAGTTTTCATTTGGTTCACCCCTGAGCCTTAATGTAATTTCTTTGCTTTTGCCTTAGTATAAAGTGCAAAAATAATAACTGTGGTCTGTAAGCTAGAAGCCCAGCCACATGCCTAGTGTCTTATTTAACAAACATGGTTAAAACCTGGCTTAGAAGAGCTATATGCAACTTTTGGAATAATGTGCACATTCAGTATTCTGGTCACACCTTGCTTGTGTGATTATTCCCGCTTCAAAAATATCTGTCTGGCGTCTTTGTTTCTCCTCTGGCCTATTCTTTCATGGGTGACTTTTCAGAATAACCGAGTTGCAAGGGAGGTCTTTAAGTCCAACCCCCTTCTCAAGCAGGAGACCTATGCCTGTGATGGAGAACCTATGGCACGTGTGCAGGGCCCTCTCTGTGGGCACGCAAGCTGTCGCCCAGCTCAGCTCTACTATCCATGCGTGTGCCTCCTGCCAGCCAGCTGATTTTCGGGATGCGCAGGGGGCAGAGAGCATGTGGGAGAGATGCACGCATGAGTGGAGGTCATGCGCATATGCGCAGGGGTCATGCTTGCCCGGGGGGCAGGGGAAGCGTGGGGGGCATTTTTGGGCCCAGGAGGCTGCAGGGAAGCCTACTAGGCCCAAAATGGGGGGCGGGGGGATCATGCGCGCATGTGCCCGGGGGTGTGTGGGGGCATGTATGAATTTCATTATGCGCTGTTGCACATGCACGTGCTTTCGCCACACTAAGAGAAGAAGATTAGCCATCACTGCCCTATGCCATTCTGGGCAAATTGCTGTTCAATCTTTTCTTGAAAACCTCCAATGATGGAGCACTCATAACGTCTGGATGCAAGCCATTCCACTGATCATTGTCACCGTCAGAAAATTTCTTCTTCATTCTAGATTGATTCTGCCATTGTTGACTTTCTATTCATTGCCTCTTGTACGGCCTTCAGGTGTTCTGGAGAACAAGTTGACCCCCTCCTTCTCTATGACATCTCTTAAATATTGAAAGACTGCTATCATGCCATTCCTAGTGCTTGTTTTCATTAAACTTAGTTGCAAAGTCGTGTCCAACCCATCGCGACCCCATGGACAACGTTCCTCCATGTCTTCCTGTTCTTTACCATCCTCTGGAGTCCATTTAAACTCATGCCTACAGCTTCAGAGACTCCATCCAGCCACTTCGTTCTCTGTCGTTCCTTTCTTCTTTTGCCCTCAATCTTTCCCAGCATTAGGCTTTTCTTCAGTGAGTCCTTCCTTCTCATTAGGTGGCCAAAGTATTTCAGTTTCATCTTCAGGATCTGGCCTTCTAATGAGCAGTCAGGATTGATCTCCTCTAGGACTGCCTTGCAGTCCAAGGGACTCGCAGAAGTCTTCTCCAACACCAGAGTTCAAAGGCCTCAATTCTTTGGTACTCAGCCTTTCTTATGGTCCAACCTTCACAACCATACATTGCAACTGGGAAAACCATCGCCTTGACTATACGCACTTTTGTTGGCAGGGTGATGTCTCTGCTTTTTAGTACGCTGTCTAGATTTGCCATAGCTTTCCTCCCCAGGAGCAAGAGTCTTTTAATTTCTTGGATGGAGTCCCCATCTGCAGTGATCTTGGAGCCCAGGAAAATAAAATCTGTCACTACCTCCATTTCTTCCCCATCTATCTGCCAGGAATTGAGAGGGCCGGATACCATGATTTTAGTTTTCTTAATGTTGAGTTTCAAGCCAACTTTTGCACTCTCCTCCTTCACCCGCATCAAGAGGCTCTTTAGTTCCTCTTCGCTTTCTGCCATTAGAGTGGTATCATCTGCATATCTGAGATTGTTGATATTTCTCCCGGCAATCTTAATTCCAATTTTTGATTCATCTAGCCCCGCCTTTCTCATGATGTGTTCTGCATATAAGTTAAATAGGCAGGGTGATAGTATACAGCCTTGCCGGACTCCTTTCCCAATTTTGAACCAATCGGTGGTTCCATGTCCAGTTCTCACTGTTGATTCTTGACCCGCATACAGGTTTCTCAAGAGACAAATAAGATGGTCTGGTACTCCCATCTCTTTAAGAACTTGTCACAATTGGTTGTGATCCACACAATCAAAGGCTTTAGCATAGTCAATGAAGCAGAAGTAGATGTTTTTCTGGAACTCCCTAGCTTTCTCCATGATCCAGCGTATATTGGCAATTTGATCTCTAGTTCCTCTGCCTCTACGAAATCCTGCCTGTACTTCTGGTAGTTCTCGATCCACATACTGCTGGAGCCTAGCTTTAAACTAGATATACCGAATTCCTGCAAACATTCTTCATATGTTTTAGCCACCAGTCCCCTAATCATCCTTGGGAACAGGCCGCGGCTGGAGCTTTGGACCGTGTTGTGCCTTTGCGGCCTCTGACCCGGCGCAGGTCTCAACCAGCTCCTTGGTTCTCCGAGGAGCTGAGGGAGATGAAATGCCGGAGAAGACGCCTAGAGAGTGCCTGGAGATCCAGCCGTTCTGAGGCTGACCGGACACTAGTTAGGTCCTATAGCAGGACCTACCTAGTGGCATTGAGGGATGCGAAACGTTCTTACGTTTCCTCCCTCATTGCGTCGGCAGATAATCGCCCGGCCGCCCTGTTTCGGGTGACCCGCTCTCTCCTTCAACAGGAGGGGCGGGAGGACCTCTTACAAGGGCGTGCCAAGGAGATTAACGGTTATCTATACGATAAAATCATTCAGCTTCGGGACGGATTGGATCAAAATTGGGTAGATCCAGGCGAGAGTTCCGAGACCCGTCTTGTTGAGGTGGTTTGGGATAACTTTGACCCTGTGACTCCCGAGGACAAGGACAGGCTGCTGGGAAGGTTGAATGCCACCACATGTTTAATGGACCTGTGCCCCTCCTGGTTGGTGCTGGCCACGCAGGAGGTGACACGAGGCTGGCTCCGGGGGATTACAAATGCTTCTTTGCGGGAGGGGGTCTTTCCCGCTGCCTTGAAAGAGGCGGTGGTGAGACGTCTCCTTAAGAAGCCTTCCCTGGACCCAGCTGTTTTAGGGAATTACTGCCCAGTCTCCAATCTTCGCTTCACGGCGAAGGTTGTAGAGAGTGTGGTGGCATGTCAGCTACCCCAGTACCTGGATGAAACTGTCTATCTAGACCCGCTCCAGTCCGGCTTTCGGCCCGGATACAGTACAGAGACGGCTTTGGTGGCGTTGGTGGATGATCTTTGGAGGGCCAGGGACAAAGGTTATTCCTCCGCCCTCGTCCTATTAGACCTCTCAGTGGCTTTTGATACCATCGACCATGGTATCCTGCTGCGCCAGCTGGAGGGGTTGGGAGTGGGAGGCACCGTTTATCGGTGGTTCTCCTCCTACCTCTCTGACCGGACGCAGATGGCATTGACAGGGGGCAGAGATTGACTCCGAGGTGCCTCATGTGTGGGGTGCCACAGGGATCGATTCTCTCACCCCTCCTGTTCAACATCTATATGAAGCCGCTGGGTGAGATCATCAGTGGTTTTGGGGTGAGATACCAACTGTACGCTGATGACACGCAGCTGTACTTTTCCACCCCAGGCCACCCCAGCGAAGCTGTCGAAGTGCTGTCCCGGTGTTTGGAAGCCGTACGGGTCTGGATGGGGAGGAACAGGCTCAAACTTAATCCCTCCAAGACGGAGTGGCTGTGGATGCCGGCACCCCGGTACAGTCAGCTGCAGATGCGGCTGTCTGTTGGGGGCGAGTCGTTGGCCCCAATGGAGAAGGTGCGCAACTTGGGCGTGCTCCTGGATGGGCGGTTGTCCTTTGAAGAACATTTGACGACCGTCTCCAGGAGAGCTTTTTATCAGGTTCACCTGATCCGCCAGTTGCATCCCTTCCTGGACCGGGATGCCTTATGCACGGTCACTCATGCTCTCGTTACCTCTCGCTTGGACTACTGCAATGCTCTCTACATGGGGCTCCCCTTGAAGAGCACTCAGAGATTCCAGCTAGTCCAGAATGCGGCTGCGCGGGTTATTGAGGGAACGGTTCGGAGCTCCCATGTAACACCGATCCTGCGCAGACTGCACTGGCTACCTGTTGTCTTCTGGGTGCGTTTCAAGGTATTGGTTACCACCTTCAAAGCGCTCCATGGCTTAGGACCGGGATACCTACGGGACCGTCTACTGCCGTCTTCTATCTCCCAGCGACTGGTGCGTTCCCATAGAGAGGGACTCCTTAGAGTGCGGTCAGCAAAACAGTGTCGACTGGCGGCCCGCAGGGGAAGGGCCTTCTCTGTGGGGGCTCCTACCCAAGCTTTCCCTTGGACTTCGACAATTACCTGACCTTAGGACCTTTCGCCGCGAACTTAAAACCTATTTATTTCGTATGGCTGGACTGGCTTGATTTTTAAAATTTTAATTTAATTTAATGGGTTTTAAAATTTTTTAATTTTATAGGGTGTAATTTGTATTTTAAATTTTCTGACTAATTGAATAAGTTTTTTAAGGGTTGTTTTTAATATTGTATGTGCCTGTGTTTGTATTTTATTTGGTTGTTCACCGCCCTGAGTCCGGGACGACCGGTGCGCTCCCACAGAGTGGCCCTCCTCAGGGTACCGTCGACCAAACAATGTAGGTTGCCGACCCCCAGGGGGAGGGCCTTCTCTGTGGCGGCACCAGCCCTGTGGAATGAGCTTCCTCCAGGATTACGACAACTTCCTGACCTCCGGACCTTCAGACATGAACTGAAGACTCTATTATTTCAGCGTGCGGGACTAGCCTAAGAACAATGTTTTAACCAAATTTTAATGGGGGTTTTATTGGTTCTTACTGTTTTAGGGATCAGGCTTTGATAATATTTAGTTTTAATCTGGGTTTTAAATGTTTATTTATTACATTGTTTTATATTGTTTTAATATGCCTGTGAACCGCCCTGAGTCCTACAGGAGATGGTGCGGTATATAAGTTTGACAAATAAATAAATAAATAAATAAATTATTATTATTATTGTTGTTGTTGTTGTTGTTGTTGTTGTTTATAGCAAAAAGCCCCAGAAAGCCTCCAGTCCCCTAATTATCATTCTTCATAGCAGAAAGCCCATTGTTTTCAATGGGCTTTCTCCTATGATGAGAGAAGAACGTTCCAGGTTGATAGAAAGAAGGCTGTCCTTAATATGGATGAAGGCTTAATCCCAGCTGAGCTTTTACTTGGTCTCAGAAATCAGAAGCTGCTTGCTGGCACTTTTTCAGACTAATCAATTTTATTAAAAGGCAAAAGGTTTTATTTAGTCTGGAAAGATCTTACCAAGTTGCTCGTGACCTTTGACCTCCATAGATCAACAATGGCTCTCCTGCAACATGACCCACTCAATCTTGTCTGAACTTCTGTGTCTTCCTCATTTTGAAGAGGACACCATGGAATCCAACTGTTTAAAATGGACGAGTTTTATGCACACATCCATGCAGGATTTTTGGCATTTTAGGAAGATTGAATTGCCCTTATTTTTTTTTTCAGTAATGATTTTCAATTTCTTGGTCTAATCTTCCAACCTGAGATTTCCCCATCATCATCACACATCACACATTAATCTGTGTAGACCAGCTCTCAATTACTGCCTAGGTAGACACTTTCTAACAACACCAGCAGTCAATGTTTTGTGTCCTTTGGATCAATTTCTCACAAGGCAACTATCCATGATGGATCTGCAGATCCTTCTTCAGCTGAGCAAAGTCATCTGGATTATCAGGAGCTGAGAGCAAACTCTCAGCTCAATTCATTCACCACCATCATGGCTTAAACATGATTTACTGAATAAGCCAGGATTGGCTAAAGAGATAAGTCACCAATCCCTAGTTCCAGCCATGACGGTGATCAAAGGTGCCAGCTTAAGGGATCCCAATGCCCCTAAAATCTACCGGGAGCAAAAGGACTTTATTAGAAGCATTAAATATTTGCTCTGATCTTGGGGTGCTCTTTTTCTCTGGGGAAGACCCTAATCTTTCTTGCTTTGGATTCTCCCCGCGTCCCTTCTGGGGGGGGGGAATAAAACGAAGGAAAATGCATCTTGAAAGCGCACCAAATGAACCGACTTGTGCACCTGCAGCAAGGGTGAAAAAATAATCTTATTATTTAAAAACAAGTGCCTATTTTAAAAAAAAAAATAGATTGGGAAAACCCGCACCTACTTCGACCTGAAATTTTGAAAACAAAACCCTGCATCTTAATTAAAAAGGGAGGGAGGGAAGAAGTAAATCAAAGCAGAAGCCGGCAGGCGAGCCTCCTTCGGTTACATCTGGCGCATTCACTTTCTCTTCACCGAAACCCCCCCCCCGTCATCACTTTCCCTACCCAGTAAAAGCCGGGCGGGGGTGTGTGTGTGTTAAATCTCAGTAGCAGCAACTGTTGGGGGGATTCGCTTATCCCACCCCGCACTTAGAGGTTGGCAGGACCGATGTCTTCTTCCTATCCATCTTCTCATCCACCCACCCCCCGCACCCCTCAAAAGCCCCACCCTACCCCACCCCAGGGGTTGAACTGTCTGGCCAGCGCGCATGCGCGGGCGGGGAGCCACAGACGTCAGCCCAGCCGGCCTCGCCTCGCCCCTTGAAGTCAGCAGCGCAGAGCCCAGGCTCGCTCGTCGTCGTCCCCCCACCGCTTTTCCTCCTCCTCCTCCTCCTCCTCCTTCCTCCCTCCCTCTCGCTCTCTCTCTCTGGCTGGCTCGCGGACACGCGCGCGCGGGCGCTCTCCCCCCCCTCCCCACCGCCACCCTTTCTGCATTTCTCTCCATTAGGACGGGCTGAACGATGAGCTCGCTCGCAGCCACCGCCGCCGCCGCCGCCCATTAGAGACCCCCCAGATTAGGGGGAGGGGAGAGGAAGAGGGGGAGGAAGAAGAAGAAAAAAATAACCCACCCCAATCCAACAGCAGGGAAAGAAGGAGAAGGAGGGGGGAAAAAAAAAAGAAAAAGCAAGCAAGCACCGGAAAGGAAATCCGAACGAGATAAATTCTGGCCGAAGAAGGAAGGGCGGAAAAAAAAAACCCACCCCAAATCTTGAGCACTTTCTCCCGTTTTGCAAACGGTACCGAAACCGGAGCTCTGAAGCAGCCGGGCCAGCTCGGTTTTCTTCTCTAGCTGGGGCAGAAGAAGCGAGCGCTCCGCTTCCTCCGACCCCGCTTCCTCCGACTCCTCCGGCAGGCGAGCCACCTCCCTTCCCTTCTCCCAGCGCCCCCCACCCTCCCCATTCCCCTCCCGACCAGCTCCCGCAGCTCCCGCAAGCTCGGCTGGTTCCTTTGGATGCCTTGATTCGCCGGAGCGAGCGAAGAGCAGGGCTGGGAAGCAGGAGGAGAAAAGAGAGCAAAGGGAAAGAGAGGAATTCCCCCCCCACGGCCTTTGGCGTTGCAATCCGAGCTCCTCCCGGTCCGGCTTTTTTCTCCCCCTTTTGGCTCCTCCGTGAAAGGGTGGGGGGGAAGAGGCGAAGGAGAAGGGTCCGCCAGCCCGGCACCGTTCCCGATTTGGGGCCACCATGGGATGTACGTTGAGCGCCGAGGAAAGAGCCGCCTTGGAAAGGAGCAAAGCGATCGAGAAGAATCTCAAGGAAGATGGGATCAGCGCGGCCAAAGATGTGAAATTACTCCTGCTAGGTAAGCCAAGAGCCGGAGGCTCCCTTTCTCCGTCACCCCCCCCTCCCCGAAAGCCCTTTCGTCCGTTCCCTCTTCTCTCCCCCCTCCCCTCCTACATACACACACAAACACACACAAGGTAGATTTGCACACTCACGTCTCTCCTCCCCTCTGCTTGCTTCTCAGGTGTGGTTCGGCGCCCACCGACCCCCCCTCAGCTCGGCCCCCTTGCATGATTTCCGCTGCAGCCCCCTTTGGTCCCTTAGAGGTTGCAATTCATCTCGATTTGTTGCCTGGCCTAAGGCCGTTTCCCAAGAATATTTAACTTCCCCCCCCCCCCCAAATAAATCACTGCCTTCCACTAACTAGGTGTGTGTGTGTTTTCACGCTCCATCTTCTGCCGCACCTTTGGATGGACTGGCTCAAATGTAACCCCATCTCAGCCCCTCCCCAATTCCCCGCCTCTCCCCAACAGGTAGGGTCTTGCTTACCACCACCCTCTTGGTGGTCTTTTAATTTTTTTAAAAAAAACGTATCTCCCTTCATCTCTCGCCTTTTTTGCACCGAAAACTCAATTGCACAAACAGCGTCTTCGGCTCCCCACTTCCCACCCTCTCCGCGCAGAGCCATTAGTATTATCACTCATCTCTCAGCAGTGTTTATCTGCTTTTATCTTCTTATATTCTCACACTGGCCAGATTTTGCTTTTATGAAGGTTTTAATGTCCTTCCCCCTCCTTTTTTCTTCTTCTATTTTGTCCCAACAGGGGCTGGGGAATCCGGAAAAAGTACAATTGTGAAGCAGATGAAGTAAGTCAGCTCATCGTCCCTGCCCTCTTACGTACAGCAGCATAGTGAGAGAACTCAAATATTTGCATTATAACTGATTCTTTTTTTTAAAAAAAAAAAAACCTTTCTTAAGTGTGTGTGTGAGGGGGCACCTGTTTTCCGTTTAGTCGCTTTTTTAAAAATTTTGAGGATGGGAGGGAGAGGAAGGCAACTCGCTCCTTGGTTCAATGAATTTGTTAGAAACCAATCCGTTGGTCTATGGTCGCCGCCAAAAAAAAAACAAAAAACCCCACTCAGGAGTCTGGTAACGCTTTTTCTCGACCACCGATTTTATTACAAGGCATCCGCTCTGGGCTAGTTCATGCCTTTTCACGCCCTTCTAAATAAAAAATTGGTTGGTGGGGAAAGTCAATGTTGGCATCAATGAATGAGTCTCCGCCATGTTTGAAGCGGGAAAGACTAAGGATGAGGAGGAGATGGTGTTCTCAGTGGCTTGAAGAGGGCCCGGCTTGGCCAGGCCCAACATCTGGAGCAGCTGTTGCAAAAGCTTGCAGGTGGGCAGAAGAGCCCTCCCCTCCGCCCATTTTCCCAGGCTTCTGAGCCTGGGCTGAGGTCGGGCATGGCCCCGCTGCGCCAGGTGTGAGGTGCTGTTCACCGCCGTGGTGCTGAAATAGGAATTCCTGTTCTTTCTTCCCTCCCTCCTGCGAAGAATGGTGGCCTGGAGGGATGGGGTGGGGTCGGAAGGAGAGAAACTTAGCCCTGGCCTAGGCATTCGTGCACTGACACCAAATTACTCTGTGGTTTTCCCCCCTCCTTCCCAGACCGGGCCTTCCGTTGCCCGCATTTCCAGTCTTTTGGTCTTGTTACGGGACTAATTGGGGCTGGGTTTCGGCCCGGACAAGGCACGTGGATCTGTGGAAAGGCATCTGATAATACAGATTTGAAACTAGTTTCCATCAGCCCTCTTCCCTCCCTCCTTTCCGCAGCTTTCTGGCTTGGAGCCCTTCCCTGTCCTTTAATTAATCAGGACAGAATTTGGCTGCCATTCCAAATTAAGCCGGGGCAGGAGATCGAATTCGTGTCCTCCGCTTCTCTGTCCCTTCCCCCGTTGACACCCGTGTATTGCGGAACGTGTGAGTGTGGCAGATTCCTAACAAGTGTGGGTCGTAAGGGCGGGTCGGTTCCTGCAGCGGACCTCTTTCTCTCTCTCCCCCTTCTCCGCCAGCAGTCAGTGACGCCGATTTGAGCTCCCAGGAGGCTTGTGGGGTGGGGCGGGGCTCGGGAGGCAGATACACTAGGTGTAGCACAGGGGTGCGTGTGTACACTCACGCGTACACACGCTCTCTACTGAGTTGGGAGCTCCTCTGCCGGGTGCCTCTTGGCTGGATGCCCCGGCTAAGGGGAGCGAGTGACCGGATGATTAGGAGGTGATCAAGGGAGAAGCGACAGTCAATGCGGAAGGGCAGCGGTCGTGTGTCCGCCCCCCCCCCCGTTGCAAAATGGCCTTCTCGGCAGCCTTCGGATAGCTGTTGCAGGTTGCTAAGAGAGAATGGCGCTCGGGGTGGGGGGAGTTACACGCAAGCCACACCTGTACGCACATACACACACAGAGAAAGAGATCTTGGGTGCCTGCCCGCAGCCAGCCTTGCCTGCCTGCCCATGCATGCCCGTGTCCCGGGTGGCTTTTCTGTAGCCTGCCGGGGCTGTTAAAATAAGCCGAAGGTTTCGGGCGGCGCAGGCGGTGGACAGCGCCCGGCAGAGCCTGGAAGACGCGATGGGCTCTGGGGAGCTCGGCAAGCTTCGGCTTGGCTCGGCTCGGCTAAGCTCGGGCGTGGGACTCGCCTGGCCTTCGGAGGCATTCGGTGGCGAAGTCAGCTGCCTCGGCAAGAACCGGCAAAGGTTCGGCTCTGCTCGGGCAAAAGGAGGGATGGATTTAAAACTCAAGATGTAACAAGACACGCATGTCCTGCTGTGATGGGGTGTGCTAAGGCATGCAGACCCAATGACAACAGAATCAGAATAGATCTGGAAGGGACCTTGGAGGTCTAGTCCAGCCCCCTGCTCTAGCAGGAGATACTATACCATTTTGGATAAATGACTGTCTAGGCTCTTCTTAAAAACCTTCAGTGATGAAGAATCTACAATTTCTGAAGGCCAGCTGTTCCACTGGTTAATTGTTCTCACCTTAATTCCAGGTTGCTTCTCCCCTTGATTATTTTCCATCCATTGTTTCTTGTCTTGCCTTCTGGTATTTTGGAAAATAAGTTGACTCCCTCTTCTTTGTGGCAGCCTCTCAAATACTGGAATATTGCTATCATGTCACCCCCAGTCCTTCTTTTCTCTAGACTAGCCGAACCCAAATCCTGCAACCGTTCTTCATATGTTTTAGCCTCCAGGCCTGTGATCATCTTAATTGCTCTTTGCATTTTTTCCAAAGTCTCAACATCTTTTTTGTAATGTGGTGACCCAGACTGGATGCAGTATTCCAGCTGTGGCCTTACCGAGGCTTTGTAAAGTGGTACTGATACATCATGTGAGTCATTTTCTAATTTATATGTCAGCTTGACCACCTGTGGATTTCAGCTCTCAGAAATATTGAGCCAGCATTGAAGTCATTAGGTTGTAAAACTGCCCCAGTTGCCCACTCCTGCTATAGAACTCAAGTTAAGCCCCCACTAGAATTCAGGCATCTCCAACCTTGGCAACTTATGGACTTCAACTCTCAAAATTCCTCAGCCAACCATAAGCTTTTTTGCAGCCTGGATCTCATAGCCCTATTCTCATACTTAATTTGGATCCCTGTCAAATTTCTTATACTGATTCCTGCTATTCCTTCTTCCTTGATTTAGCCTGTGCTTGAGATCTTCTTTTGTCAAGTGGGTGGATTCCCTTTATCCTTCCCAGTCCTCACTAGCTGATTTAGTGCCCTTGCAGCTTTTAAGTTCATCATCATATATCACAGGACATAGAATAATAGGATTGGAAGGGACCTTGGAGGTTTTCTAGTCCAACCCCATGCCCAAGCTGGAGACTATATAACATTCTGGACAAATGACTGTCCAGTCTCTTCTTCAAAACTTCCAGTGATGGAGCACCCACAACTTTCCTTTTCTTGCTTTTGATTTCATAAATACTATCAAGATTCTCCAACTCTCTAGCCCAACTCTAGTTTTGCTTACACAACACAATGATGCTAAGCCATTCATCAAATGGCCTGGCTTTGTAGGTCACTAACAATCACAACAACAAGAAATAACCAAAGTTAAAAACTCATCAAATGTTACAAATGTATGTGCTACAACTGACCTGGTTGTAAGAATATAACCCTTGAGTTTCTAGTGTCATAAATAGCCCAATAGGTAAATATAAACTACTATACATGCCAAAAAGAGAGCTCTTTTTCAAAATAGCTCAGGGAGGTGTGACAGAGGATCACAAAACTATTGTTCACTATTGCCCATGCCTAGATTTGGACACCCAGTTCTGTTACAGAAAGTAGAATTCACATTACTTGTTATGCCCAAATCGATAAACCATATCAATCTGATGATCAACTTCATCAACTGAGCAGGTAAAAGGATGGTTGGGTTTCCACAACACATGAACTACAAGTTGCCCAACCTCATTTTAACTTAGTTTGTTAGAACCTGACTTACAAACTATAAAAAAGGCATAACAAATACTTTTTTTGTTAAATATTTTTTATTGTTTTATATCACATATTCCATTTCTATGTTGAACAGGTGTCCAAAGTATTAACATATAAAAATCATCAACATATATGCGATAATATCAATTGTTATTGAAAAGTATACTATCTTCCATTATGGTATCGATTATATAACCATCAAAGTATTTACATCAGTTTTTCTTTCTCATATATTTATTTCATACATAATGAATATTCTTAGGAGCCCCTTCTTTAGGCAAAATATTTCTTGATGTTTTCTCAAGTTCTCAATTCCTTCCTGATTTTCTTTTCCCCAGAATATTTTTCCTAACCACTAGAATGATGTCGTCCTCCCTTCCTCATCTTCCCAGATTAAGGCTACCCTGGGACCTCATATCTGGACTGAGATAAGCTAAAATAAGCAACCATCTCTTTAGGCTTGAACTGATGATGCCTTAGTTTACTCACACTCTGGAAAAATAAACAGAGCCTCGGTCTTTTATGGAACAGGCTAAGGCACAAATGGTTGCATATTTCCTGGCAGGTTAGTTGCTATGAAAATCAAACTTGTTATTAGGCATGGTTTTTAACCTGGAAATGTTTGCTTTCCTGTTAAATTAAGGGGAGGAATAGGAATAAACAAACTCTCAACTGCCAAGGTTCATGTCTTACTTGTCTAAACCTTAGTTGAAGCTAAAACTGAATGGGCAGAGATGGATTTTTTTTAAAAAAAAAATTTGCTCTTCACTTTTTCAAGGCTTTAGGGTTGGAATGAAAGATCTCTGAAAAGTGGCCCAAAATGTCCAGATTGATGAAACAAATAGCCTTGTTGTGCAATTTTGTGGTTGGATGGGGCAGGCGACTTAGGAGTGAAAACAGGAATAATGTGTCTCTCAAAGGATTCTTACTTCAATCCTTCTTTATGAGAATATTCTATCCATCCATCCATCCATCCATCCATCCATCCATCCATCTATTTATCCATCTATCTATCTATCTATCTATCTATCTATCTATCTATCTATCTATCTATCTATCTATCTATCTATTTTTGGCCATTTTCATATTCTTTTTCCATTTTCTTTTATGTACACTGAGAGCATATGCACCAAGACAAATTCCTTGTGTGTCCAATCACACTTGGCCAATAAAATTCTATTCTATTCTATCTATCATCTACCCATATATATCACCTATCTTCTATCTATCTATCTATCTATCCGTCCATCCATTCATCCATCTATCTGTCTGTCTGTCTATCTATCTATCTATCTATCTATCTATCTATCTATCTATCTATCTATCTATCTATCTATCTATCTATCTATCTATTTTTGGCCATTTTCATATCCAATGTTGATGGTTCATTTTGAAAGTGTTGAAGTCCACCCCAATCCATATTGAATGATTGGACTTGTTTTCCATTTTCTGATTATCTCAGCCCTCAAAGCAGGTGGCACAATCTTATTTTTAAGGGTGCAAAAGCTAATATCACACAGTTTTCATGGATATCCCCTAATGGTATGAAGTCAGTTGGAGGACAAGCTTATTTTGTTGGGCTTTGTGGACAAACACATGCCCTGATACGATACTCTGAGTGCATGGAATTAGAACTAGACTGAAGTTGATGTCTTTGGGTGTGCTGTTCTGCACTTTCGAACCAAAGTGTGCATATGGCACTGGATAAAAGCCTTGCAGAATCTCTTGATTTTGCACTAAGGGCTGTGCCTGGCACACAAGAGCAGTGGTTCTATGCTGGAGATGCAATATTTGTCTGAACATTTTCCATCCCTTCAAGGCAGCCTAAGCTTGGAATCTGCCCAGTATGGTCTGGGAAGAGTTTTCCTTTGATTGAAATGGAAGAAAGTGGGATAAGTAAGACTGGAGGCAAATTCCAAGCCGATTGTGTGGGTTCCAATTTTTATTTCAGTTGGTGGAGAAGCACAGATAATATCTGTAGATACTTTTTGTTGTTGTGTTCTTATGTTTAAATGAAAGAAGACCGTGTTTTTAAGGATTGGCATGAAACGTGAGCTTCATTTGACTTGGTGATCTCTTGAATCTCCCTATTTGGAACTCTTGGTCTCTTGGTTGTAATTTCCCCTGAAGGTTTTCATGTTCCCAGAACAATGGGACTGAGGAGCATGAAGTTGGAAATGCTTGCTTCTGACCACAAGTAGAGAGGCTCATTAAGCTTCTCTGTTGAAGAAAAAAAAAAGCAAAAGAATCCACCTATTGTATACAAAGCTAAATAAAGATTCTTGTTATAGTCCAATAATGGCTGAAGGAGCTTTGTGGGAGGTCTCTTGGAGAGTTACAGAGTTTAAGAGAAGACGAGCAGATTCTTACTGCTTGCAGCCCTTCATGCTAACCAGGGCTCCCCCAGCACTCCCCAGGTCTGAAAACAAATCTAAAATCAGTATAAACCAGGTCTAATGTGTGACCCCCTTTATGCAACGGGGCCAGCCATAGGCTTTAGGGTTGTCGTGGCAACCCTGAAATTTCAAGCTGCCTCCAAACACCACCCTAGGAACAGTAAATTGAAATAGAGTAGAACAGAGCAGAGCAGAGTAGAGCAGAGCAGAACAGAACAACAGAATAGAATAGAATAGAATAGAATAGAATAGAATAGAATAGAATAGAATAGAATAGAATAGAATAGAATAGAATTCTTTATTGGCAAAGTGTGATTGGACACACAAGGAAATTGTCTTTGGTGCATATGCTCTCAGTGTCCATAAAAAAATACATTCATCAAGAATAATAAGACACAACACTTAGTGATAGTCATAGAATACTAAATAAGCAATCAAATCATACTAGGAAACTAAATAAAACAATATAAATCATAAAGATTTATAAAGCAACATGGTTATAGTCATAAATGGGAGGAGATGGGTAATAGGAAGGATGAGAAGATTAATAGTAATGCAGACTTAGTAAATGGTTTGACAGTGTTGTGGGAATTAGTTGCTTGGGAGAGTAGTGGCATGCGGGAGAAAACTGTTCTTGTGTCTAGTTGTTCTGGTGTGCAGTGCTCTATAGCGTCGTTTTGAGGGTAGGAGTTGAAACAGTTTATGTCCAGGATGTGAGGGGTCTGCAGATATTTTCACAGCCCTCTTTTTGACTCGTGCAATATACAGGTCCTCAATGGAAGGGAGGTTGGTAGCCATTGTTTTTTCTGCAGTTCTAATTATCTGTCTGTGTTCAAGTCTGTGTTCAAGGAAGATAAGCCTGAAGAACCTCAACCTATTGTGAGATAAGGTCAAGCTGCTCAGGTAGAGATGCCTCTGAACTTGGGTGGAGGTACAGTGGAGAAAAAGGATGGAAGCATTTGAGCAAAAACATGCAAGAGCAACAGGTTATGGGAGAGAGAGTTGAAAGACTCAGAAGCACCGGATTGCAAAAGCTACTCGGGGGTAATGGGCAGTTGAAATGGGGCTGTTATTCCTGAGTAGACCAGCAGTCTGGATGAAGCCAAGGTAAACAATCTGATTTAAGGAGGGGGCATGAGGGCTGGGCTATATAGCGATAGAACAGCACTTTCTGGGTGATTTACAGTGTCAGCATTATTTACATATTGCCCTCCACACTCTGGGGTCTTCATTTTTCTGACCCCAGAAGGCTGAGTCAACCTTGCGCCCGTCAGGATCGAACTCCAGACTTTTGGCAGAGTTCGCCTGCAATACTGCATTCTAACCACCATGCTACCGTGCTCTCTCTCTCCTTTATAGTTGGAGCCTACTTAGTACTAGACCAGGGTTTCTCAACCTCCCCAACTTTAGAATGTGTAGACTTTAACTCCCAGAATTCCCCAGTGAGGCATAGTGGTTGGGGAATTCTGAGAGTTGAAGTCTACACATCTTAAAGTCACTGAGGTTAGAAGAAACCCTGCACTGGAACTAGAATTTGTTTACTTTGGATATTCTTGTGGCTAGTTGGTAAGACTTTTCATTCATTCCCCCTTTAATTTGATTACCTGGACTCAGCCTGGTTTGTATCCTGACTCTGCTCTCTTCTGGAATGGTTGCTCATATGGGACTCTTACCCCTAGCTCTTGTAGCATTGGAACGGACCACAAGAATCATTTAATCCAACCCCCCATAGCAGGGATCTGCAACCTTAAACACTCAAAAGAGCCATTTGGACCCATTTCCCACAGAAAAGAAAATACCGGGAGCCACAAAACCTGGGTGGATGTGGTCAACTCGACATCACTCACTCCCACCCAGTCACATGACACCCCCCCCCCCAGCCACATCTACCCAGGTTTTGTGGCTCACAGTGTTTTCTGTGGGAAACAGGTATCTCTCTGTCTTTCTCCTCCTCTCCTCTCCTCTCCTCTCTCTCAGGCCAGGCAAGGAGTGACTGGGAGGGGAGGGCAAGGGGTGGGCCCAGCCATTGGTGGGTTCAGCCAATAGGGAGCCACAGCAGGGGGATGAAAGAGCTGCCTGCAGCTCCGGAACCGTGGGTTGCTGACACCTGCCCTATAGTGTGGTGGGGATATCAATTTAACGTCCTTGAGAAGAAGATCCTCTTCTCTTCACATCTTCTTGAAATCATTTGTGATGCAAAACCCACAATCTCCGAAGCTAGACTACATCATTCCACATGTTTCCGTCCAAGCTACTCTATAAGACCTAGTCAATCCTCAATAGAGTTATGATTCAGCATGGCAGGTGCCACCACTCTCCTCCATCAATGGGGAAATGTACATTCTTCAGAATGTAGCTGTGGTGTTCTAACCAGGGGTCTCCAACCTTGGTCCCTTTAAGACTTGTGGACTTCAACTCCCAGAGTCCCTCAGCCAGCTGAGGAACTCTGGGAGTTGAAGTCCACAAGTCTTAAAGGGACCAAGGTTGGAGACCCCTGCTCTAAACAGTGCGACATATTATGGGACACTTATATTCCAAGTGTTTCCCTGCCCCCACCTGAGTACATTTTCTCTCTGGGGTGGAGGGGACTTATCCGTTGTAAAGTCACAAACAGGTCAGTGAGGTTAAAACAGGAGCAATCCAGAAACTCCAGTGGGTGCAAAATGCAGCGGCCCGCATAGTTTTGTGCAGACCCAGGTGTGTACATGTATCGCCTTTCCTGCAGGAGCTGCATTGGTTGCTGATTTGCTTCCGGGTTCAATTCAAGGTGCTGGTTGTCACCTTTAAAGCCCTTCATGGATTGGGACCAGGTGATCTGAGGGACCATCATTTGCCAGTCACATCTACCTGACCTACCAGAGCAGGAAGGCAAGCAATGTTGCGGGTCCCATCCCCGAGGGAGAGACACCTGGTGGGACCCAGAAGAAGGGCCTTCTCCGTGGTGGCTCCCTCTCTCTGGAACATCATTCCCCCAGAGATTAGAATCGCTGCCACTATAATACTCTTCTGGAAGGCGCTGAAGACCTGGTTCTGCCAGTGGGCCTGATGTACCCAGAGCAGGATGGAGCCTACTAAATGGCTCGTGTAATGTGTTGTCGCCAGGGTGGGGAGTTATTATAGTATATTATTAATTTATGTGATTAATCTCTTTTATTAGTTTATTAGTTTTATTGTTTTAAATATGAGGTTTTTATATTCCTGTAAGCCCTCTTGAATCACCATGTGCGAATAGACGGCAATATAAATTTCCTAAAATTAATTAAGTAATTGGATGAATGAATGTTCTTAGCTTCTCCAGGAGGAAAAAAGAAGACTGTACAAACATTTCTATGGGCAGGATTTTTTCATAGAATTGCAGTATTGCAGGCAAATTCTGCCCTCAGCCAGGAGTTCGATCAGACTCAAAGTTGCCATCCTTCCAAGGTCAGTAAAATGAAGACCCAGATTATTGGGGACAATATGCTCACTGTAAAACCACTGAGAGAGGGCTGTAAAACATTATGAAGTATATAATAAGTATATTATATAGTATATAAGTCCAGGTGTTATTGCTATATAAGAGCCATGGTGGTTCAGTGGTTAGAATGCAGTATTGCAGGCAAATTCTGCCAAAGTGTGGAGTTCGATCCTACAGTTCCTGCAATTCAGCACTCTGAATCTCACCAGGGTCAAAGGTGACTCAGCTTCTAGCTGTCTGTCTGTCTGTCTGACTGACTGACTGACTGATTATCCCTATATCTATCTATGAGCTGTGATGGTGCAGTGATTAAGAATGCAGTATTGCAAGCTGACTCTGCCCACAGCCTGGAGTTCAATCATAACCGGCTCAAGGTTGACTCAGCCTTCCAGGATCCAGATTGTTGGGGACAATATGCAAAAAATGCTTATTGTTAAGCATTACATTGCCCAGAGTGTGCTGTAAAGTGCTATAGGATGATATATAAGTCTAAATGCTATTTTTATTATTTACTTGATATACAGTACAAGAAGCCATCTGATTCTCGTAGTGGAGAAAGGATGGTTGCTTGGAATCTGGGTCATTTGCATGCTCTCCATGATCACCTAATCAAAGGAAAAGAAGATTCGGATTACCTCACAACATGGGAACTACTCTATAAATGGTTAAATGATAGATATTGAGATTAGAGGAGTGGAATTAGGTGAAATATGGTTTACATGAGAAACGAAAACAGATGAGTAAATTGTTATTGATGGTTATATAATTGATACTAGAATGGAAGATAATATATGTTACAATATGATTGATGTTATTCCATATTTGTTTATATATTACCGCATATTTGTTTATATATATATATAAACTATATATATATATATATATTTATATATATATATATATATATATATATATATATATATATATATATATATATATATATATATATATATGTAGGTCTTTGGTTGTTCGGTTTTCTCCCGTGTAAATATATATATATATTTGTTTTCTGAGGTTTTCATGGTGCTTGTATGTAGGTCTTTGGTTGTTCGGGTTTTCTCCCGTGTAAATATATATATAAACTATATATATATAAACTATATATATATAAACTATATATATATATATATATATATATATATATATATATATGTATATATATATGTATATATATATGTATATATATATATATATATATATATGTATATATATATATATATATATGTATGTAGGTCTTTGGTTGTTCGGGTTTTCTCGTGTAAATATATATATATATATATATATATATATATATATATGTGTGTGTGTGGGGTGTGTGTGTGTCTGTGTGTGTGTGTGTGTGTGTAATGATGATGATGATGCTTGTACGTTTGTATGTTAATACCTTGGACACCTAGAAAGCCCACGCTCAACATAAAAAGGAAATGTATGATATAAAATAATAATAAATATTTATAAATGAAAAGGAAAGAAAGAAAGAAAGAAAAAGAAAGAAAGAAAGAAAGAAAGAAGATTCGGATTACCTCACAACATGGGAACTACTCTATAAATGGTTAAATGATAGATATTGAGATTAGAGGAGTGGAATTAGGTGAAATATGGTTTACATGAGAAACGAAAACAGATGAGTAAATTGTTATTGATGGTTATATAATTGATACTAGAATGGAAGATAATATATGGTACAATATGATTGATGTTATTCCATATTTGTTTATATATTACCGCATATTTGTTTATATATATATATAAACTATATATATATATATATATATATATATATATATATATATATATATATATATATATATATATATATATATATATATATGTATATGTATATATATATGTATGTAGGTCTTTGGTTGTTCGGGTTTTCTCCCGTGTAAATATATATATATATATTTGTTTTCTGAGGTTTTCGCGGGTGCTTGTATGTAGGTCTTTGGTTATTCGGGTTCTCTCCCGCGTAAAATTGGAAGTGTCTTGGCGACGTTCCGACGAAGTCTCATTCGTCATCTTCAGGCTTCAGCTTTGCTCCCATTGCTCCCAGAAGCACGAAGCTGAAGCCTGAAGATGACGAATGAGACTTCGTCGAAACGTCGCCAAGACACTTCCAATTTTACGCGGGAGAGAACCCGAATAATCAAAGACCTACATATATATATATATATATGTGTGTGTGTGTGTGTGTGGGGTGTGTGTGTGTGTGTGTGTGTATGTGTATGTGTGTGTGTGTGTGTGTGTAATGATGATGATGATGCTTGTACGTTTGTATGTTAATACCTTGGACACCTAGAAAGCCCACGCTCAACATAAAAAGGAAATGTATGATATAAAATAATAATAAATATTTATAAATGAAAAGGAAAGAAAGAAAGAAAGAAAAAGAAAGAAAGAAAGAAAGAAAGAAAGAGAGATTCCATCTCTGACAATTCCACAGCCACTCCTGAGAATATTGAAAGCAAATTAAAGAAAGAAAAATATACAGGAAAATTGCTTTTGAGGGAGGTAAAAAGAGAGGTAGATGAGGGAGGTAAGAAGAATGGGACTAGTGATCGACTAAAAGTCACCCTGTATTTTTATGGTGAGGAAAGGATATAAATTGGATTCTTTTGGGTTTATAGTTCTTTGGGTGTCTGTGATCATCTTTTTTGTATATTGGGATCACCATGCTTTTATTCCAATCTGGGTCAAATTGGCCAGAGAAATTAAGGTTTTAAGAGTTTAGAAAGAATATTTTTTAAAGTTTTTCTTTATTTGTTTATTTATTTTTGATTTCCTGTAATAACACTTTTTCATATTCTTCCTGAATTTTGTAGGTTGTGATATCTTTTAGTAATGGTTGTCCATTTTGGTGCCTTTATCTTATTTGATACGTTTATCTTATTTTTTATGTTTGTGGTCAAAACAGTAAATAAATCCTTTTTTGTCTACTTCATCTCAAATTGACTTTCTAATCAGGGAAAACCAATTGTTGGTTTGCTTTTGATCTAGGGCACTGTTGGTGAACCTTTTCAGCACCAAGTGGCAAAACAGGAGCGCATGTGTGTGCATGCTGGAAACCGGAAGAGCAGCCGCCTGGTGCACATGCTCGTACCGGGAAGATCTTCGGTTTCCAGCCCATGCATGCACCCTGGCTAGCTGGTCTTCATGCATGGACGCACACCAGAAACCGGAAGACCAGGTGGCCAGCGCGCATGCCGGAAAGCAGAAGAGCAGCCGCCTGGCGTGCGCATGTGCCCCGTGCAGCTGGTCTTCTGGTTTCCATTGCTCCCATGAGCGTGAAGACCAGCTAGCTGGTGCACCAGAATCCGGAAGAGCAACGGGCAATGGCTCATGTGCCCAGAGAGATGGCTCTGCGTGCCACTTCTGGCATGCATGCCATAGGTTCACCATCACGGATCTAGGGAAACATTTCAGTGTCTGCTTTCTATAGTTTCAGAGATAATATTTGTAAAATCCAGTCACATTTACAAGCAGAAGGCCCGGCTTGGAAAAATCACAAATTCAGCTGGTCTGGCACTCCTATTAACAGGATAGTCAATTATCCTATCATGTTTATGTCAGGAAATGCATTCCTCACACACAGTTTGTGGAGTTAAAAATAGCCCTTGGGTGTTGTCTTCAAGATTAGAGACCCACGTTCACCAGGCTGCTCTCTACAGAAGTTGTTTCTAAGTTGGTTTGGGGATGACGTTCTGCTAAAGTCAGAGATGCAATTTTAGGAGGATTTGCAAAACCCAGGAAAGGAAGAAGGAGACAGACCGGAATGGTTGGCAAGAGATATAAGTTGGCAGACTTCAACTTATAACCAGTGGTGGGATTCAAGTAATTTAACAACCGGTTCTCTGCCCTAATGTTTTCTTCCAACAACCAGTTTGCCAAACTGCTCAGAAAGCTAACAACCGGTTCTCCCGAAGTGGTGCGAACTGGCTGAATCCCACCACTGCTTATAACCCACTACTGAGCCCCAAATTTATGTTGTGGAGTGAGACATTTGTTCAGTGAGTTTTGCCCCATTTTGCGACTTTTCTTGCTACATTTGTTAAGTGAATCACTGCAGTTCTTAAATTAGTAACATGGTTGTAAAGTGAATTTGGCTTCCCCACTGATTTTGCTTGTCAGAAGGTCTCCAAAGCTGTTCACATGACTCCGGGACACTGCAACCATCATAAATGTGAGTCACTTACCAAGCATCCGAATGTAAATCACATGGCCATGGGGATCCTGCAACGGACATAAGTGTGAAAAATGGTCATCAGTCACATTTTTCTGGGCGGTTGTAACTTCGAACGGTCGCTAAATGAACTGTTGTAAGTCGAGGACTACCTGTACAAGTTCAGTTTTCAGCGAAGAGCTTAATGTATATTTCCTCCTCTTATTTTTTACTCACAACTACCCTGTTTCCCCGAAAATAAGACCCAACCGGAAAATAAATCCTAGCATGATTTTTCAGGGTGCTCATAATAGAAGCCCTACCCCTAAAATAAGCCCCAGTTAAGATTGTCAGCTGCATTTAGTACCGTGTTTTCCCCAAAATAAGATCTAACCAGAAACTAAGCTCAAATGCGATTTTTGGAGCAAAAAATAATATAAGACCTGGTCTTATTTTCGGGGAAACGCAATAGTCCTTTGGTGTAGCTTAGCTGGGAGATTTGAGAGTTTGGGTCAAAGCTTCCGGATTTAAGAAAGCTCTACAGGACCAAAAGGTACTTACGACCTGGTTCCAAAATTACAATAACCACCTCCACCTCTATAGTCCCATGGCCACATTTAGGGTGCTTGGCAAACGGCCCATATTTATGGCTGTTTGCAGTGTCCTGTGGTCCCACAACCATGAATTATAATGTTTTTTGCCCAAAATCAGCATTCCGGTTTTTAGCAAAAAGCATCTGGTAGCCAACAATGAGTTTGGAAGATGAGATGGTTAAATGGTGTCACTGAGGCAATGAACGTGAATTGGGGTAAACATCAGGACACAGCGTGGGGAGCTGGCGTGCTGTGGTCCATGGGGTTACCAAAAGTCTGACATCTCTCACTGAACAACAACAAATAATTGCAGCATTCACTTTGCAATTGCTGCTTTTTGTAATGTTGCAAAAAAAAAAAATGCAGGTGGCTCGGATGGATATACCTGCTTTATGACTGCCATGACTTAACAACCAGAATGGGCAGGCCAGGCTCCATTACGGTTGTAAATCAAGCACTACCTATGGAACCCCGGTCTCTTTGCTGCTAGTCCAGCCCAGTGTGGTTACCGGTTCACAAATGTGAGCGCGCTCGCACATGCGCTTGCTTTGCTCACGCGCACCACCTCTGCCCAAGCACAGAATGTCAAAAATGGCATGTGATGACGTCCAGGCGGGTGGGCGGAGCCTCCCACAGCCACCGCTACTGGTTCGCCCGAACCGGATAGAACCAGCTGAATAGCACCACTGGTCCAGCCCCTTCACCACTACACAATACTTGTTCTGAGGCTGAGAGGGAAGACTAGAATTTGGTCTCTGCAGAGCTAATTGAACCCCTTCCCTGCTAACCCATCCTGACTTTCCAAAGAATGTGGACTTTTTGCTTTTATTGCATTAACTAGGTTTACTGTATATAGATTTTTAGGTCATTCCTTCCTTAAATTTTCCCTACAATAACCACCCTAAAACTCTGTTGAATAGAGTAGCCAGTGAATAATGTTGCCAAATAAATAAATTGCATGTGTTTATTTTATCCAGCTATTGTATATGCTGTCATAATTACAAATTGATTCCTGGGAACTATGCATTTCTCTGTTGGTTAAATTTATATTTTGCTTTCCATTCAGAAGCAAAAAGCTCCATACATAGCATTGCCTTCTTTCATTTTTCCCCAGCAGCAAGCTGGTAGGTTGGTCTGAGAAGCCCCATTGGCCTTCATAGGAAAATATGAAACACGAATTGCTTCAATGAATTTATTTCAGTGAATGATGCATTAATTCTTGTATCCCTGCTTATATTATAAATATTATATTGATAATACTTTATATTATAATTATATAATTTGTAACGTTTTTAATATTTATTAAGGATAATGATTTTAGATATTGATTTAATTTTGTTGTGCACTACCACCCAAAGTCACTTGCTTATGAGATGACAGTGATGGGTGGGTAGGTAGGTAGGTAGATAGAGAGTGTGTGAGTGAGATGAGAGAGAGATAGAATAGAATAGGATAGGATAGGATAGGATAGGATAGGATAGGATAGGATAGGATAGGATAGGATAGGATAGATAGATAGATAGATAGATAGATAGATAGATAGATAGATAGATAGATAGATAGATAGCGAGAGCAAGTGAGATAAGAGGGAGATGATAGAATAGGATAGACAGACAAACAGACAGACAATGATAGATCTATTCACACACGGGTGAAGAGAGAAAGAGAGAAAGAGAGAGAGATGACAGACAGATGATGATGAATAGATACACACAGAAATATTAGATAGATGGATGGATGGATAGATAGATAGATAGATAGATAGATAGATAGATAGATAGATGATATAAAAAGAGCGAGCAAGAGAGAATTGAGAGAGATGATAGAGAAAGAGATGGTGGATAGATACACACAGAGAGATGGGTGGATGGATGGGGGAGAGAGAGAGAGAGAGAGGGAAGGAGGAAGAGAGAAAGAGAGGGGAGTGGTGCAGTGGCCTAGAGGTGGAGCTCTCATCTCACAGTCAGGAGGCTGTGAGTTCGATCCTAGGTAGAGGCAGATATTTCTCTCTCTGGGCAGACTGAATATAATCTGCTGAACAGAACTCTTCACTGGTGACAGAAAAGGCATCCGGCCATTAAAACACTCTGTTAGCTCCATTCAGTTGCCCAGACTCCACCCCGCAAGAGATTATGGGGTCATTAAAAGATGATGATGGTGATGTTGATGACAGATAGACAAATAGATAGGCAGATACTGGCTTTTATGAGAAATAGGTTTATTATTTGTTTTATTTCATTCGTATACATTTAAATTTATATCATTTATTCTTGTGTCGCTTTCCAGGCTGCTTTGAGAAGGAAAGCAGGTTAAAAACATAGTAAGTAAATAATGCCTAGATTTGGTAGTTTGAAATGATAATAGCAATGCCAAATTAAGTCGCCCAGTTTATTTGTTCAACCTCCTATTCTAAACATTCAGAATTTGGTTGTGGTGCCAAATTCTGATCAATTTTAGAGGATTGCAAGCTCGTTTGCAATGTTCTGATGCATTTGGAGAAAATCTGCCAGACTGGCTTTGGGGGTGTGCATGGGTCTACCTGTCAGTTAATCAAATGATTATCATAGTGAGTGTTGCCAATCACAGAACAAACAATGATCAGAAAGCAAATTGTTGAGATGACTCGTTGGCCTCTAAGATGGTTTGAAGATCCATGGGAACATTTTGAAGTCAAGACTTGGGCTGTGGTGTTCCAGGATTCTAATTTTGTATGAATGGTCAGTCGAAGTATGGATGGGCCAGAAGCATTCTTGGAAATTGAGATTAATCTGAATGTTGATGCCATGATTTGCAGATTGCCAGCTTCTGGGTATCCAGAAATATTCTTTGCTAAATACCATGTCTGAGGACAAGTTGGTCCTTCAGTTTTACAATGCTACCGATAGAAAGATAATTTGCCAAGTTCACGAGTAACATTTCCTCCTGAAACGAGAGAGAAAAATTCATATTCTCATCATTTCCAGCTATCAAAGAATGAAAATAAAGCCCATATTTCATTTTCAACACAGTTTTGGTCCAGCACTTAGCATCTTAGGGTCTCTGGTGGCTCAACAGACTAAAGCAGTCTGTTATTAACACAGCTGCTTGCAATTACTGCAAGTTCAAGTCCTACCAGGCCCAAGGTTGACTCAGCCTTCCATCCTTTACAAGGTAGGTAAAATGAGGACCCAGATTGTTGGAGGCAATAAAAGTTGACTTTGTATATAATATACAAATGGATGAAGACTATTGCTTAACACAGTGTAAGCCACCCTGAGTCTTCAGAGAAGGGCGGGATATAAATTCAAATAAAAAAAAAAGATATTAGAGAGAGGTTGTCCTTGACTTATGACCACACTTGACCCCAAAATTCCTGTTGTTCAATGAGACATTTGTTAAGTGAATTTTGCCCCATTTGTGATCTTTCCTGCCATAGTTGCGAAGTGAATCATTGCAACTGATGTGAGTAACATGGTTATTAAGTGAATCTGGCTGGCCCGTTGATTTTGCTCATCAGAAGGTTGCAAAAGGGGATCACGTGATCTTGGGACACAGCAACAGTCATAAATATGAACCAATTGTCAAGCATCTGAATTTTGATCGCGTGATTATAGGGACGCTACGAAGCTTGTAAGTGTGAAAAATGGTCGTGTCACTTTTTCCAGTGCTGTTGTAACTTGGAACGGTCACTAAATGAACTGTTGTAAGTCGAGGACTACCTGTACAAGCTGAGACTAAAATTGAGCCTGTACCCAGAGGCAGCCATCGCCTCAGGACAAGCATGTTAAACCATGAAATGATATGGTATTTTGGGCTTAATATGTTGCATGAGCTCAGGTGTTGTGTTGGGTGAACTTAGGTTGGAGTAAGAGTGTGTTAAGGGATGCGGTGGCTCAGGGGCTAGGACGCTGAACTTGTCGATCGAAAGGTCAGCAGTTCGGCGGTTCGAATCCCTAGTGCTGCCGTGTAACGGGGTGAGCTTCCGTTACTTGTCCCAGCTTCTACCAACCTAGCAGTTTCGAAAGTACATAAAAAATGCAAGTAGAAAAAATAGGGACCACCTTTAGTGGGAAGGTAACAGCATTCCGTGCACCTTTGGCGTTGAGTCATGCCGGCCACATGACTACAGAGACGTCTTCGGACAGCGCTGGCTCTTCGGCTTTGAAACGGAGATGAGCACCACCCCCCTAGAGTCTGTAACGACTAGCACGTATGTGCGAGGGGAACCTTTACCTTTTTTTAAGAGTGTGTTGTGACTCTAAATTTTTCCATTAATGTAGATAATAGGGTACTGGGAAGTTTTGATCTAAGGGCAGTTCAATCAAGGCATTACTTTGAATGCAATCAACATTTTTTTGGATTTGTTGAATCAAAATCAAACTGAGTGTCTTTTGGATATTTGAGCTAATCAAGGGCTTGGCTCCGTCTTCCATTGTTGCTTTTATTATATAGTTTTATTTTATTTTATTTTTTATTCCATCTTGCTTGCTTTTATAAGTAACTCAAGGCAGTGAACCTACTTATTGCTCCTATTTTCCCCGCAACAACAACAACACCCTGTGAAGTGGATTGGGCTGAGAGAGAAGGATAGGCCGAAAGTCACCCAGCCAATTTTCATACCTAAGGTGGGACTAGAATTCACTGTCTCCTGGTGATCGGCCCAAAGCCATCCAGCTGGCTTTCAAGCTTAAAACGGGATTAGTTCACTGTCTCCTGGTGATTGGCCCAAAGTCACCCAGCCAGCTTTCATGCCTAAGGTGAGACTAGAACTCACAGTCTTCTGGTATCTAGGCCAACATCTTCACCATTACACCAAACTGGCTGTTTAGTCCAGGGGTCTCCAACCTTGGTCCCTTCAAGACTTGTGGACTTCAACTCCCAGAGTTCCTCAGCCAGCTTTGCTGGCTGAAGGACTCTGGGAGTTGAAGTCCACAAGTCTTAAAGGGACCAAGGTTGGAGACCCCTGGTTTAGTCTAACTAGGTATAGCTAATTTGCACCCACAAATATACCATCTGAAGACTTAATAATTAAAAAAGTATTGGATTGCGCCGAAATGGATAAATCGACACTTGAATTGAAAGGATTGATGGACTCGGAATTTTATGTAAGATGGGAGAAATGGTGCAATTGGATCAAAAACAGAAAAATGGGAAAAAACAGACAGAATAGAATGTAGATTTAGTAGAAATGTATAGACTATAGGTGAATTGTAGTGTGATGATATGTAAATGGTCACAGTCATGCACAAGAGGCGAATAAGAATTGTTTAATTGTGGAAACTCAATAAAATACATTTTTAAAAAAAAGTTAATTTGCACCCAACGGCTGTTGAAGAACCAAGTCTCTTTCTGAGTTTAAGGCACCTTGATTTTATGAATCAAGCAGGGCAGGTTTGCCTAGAGCAGGGGTCTCCAACCTTAGCAACTTTAAGCCTGGAGGATTTCAACTCCCAGAATTCCCAGAATTCTGGGAGTTGAAGTCCACCAGGCTTAAAGTTGCCAAGGTTGGAGACCCCTGGCCTAGAGCAGGGCCCCCAACATGTGGACCCTGGCCCACTAGCGGGCTATGAGGGGTTTGCAACTGGGCCATGGCAATGGCCGGCAAGCATGCATGTGAATGTATACGCAGCCTCGCACGAGCAATGGAGCTGCGCGCACGCATGCTTGCCGGACACTTGCACGAACTGCGGTGGGGAACTCTGGCCTAGGGTACCAAATATTAACGGGCATCAAAATTGAAAAATATATTTCAATTCCAAAAATACAATAGAAGTATAAGATCTAATTTTCTTTCCTTTTCGCTTTAGTACTTTTTCTTCCTACACTTTTCCTAAGCATCGACAAGATCAGTTGAGTGGTAGTAAGCCCTCAGCAAGAGGATTGTTGCAAATCTTGGGGAAAAATTACTATTACATCTAACTAATTTATTTTTATTTATTTATTTTATTAATTGCATTTGTATACCGCCCTTCTCCCGAAGGATTCAGGGCGGTTAACAGCCAATTTAAAAGATACAATAAATATACAATAAAAACAAAACTAAAATTTATATAAATAGTGGCCAAAATTAAAAACTAAGTAATATAAGAACTAAAACCCCATTTAAAATTACTTAATCAGGCTAGCCCAGCTCAACGGAATAAAAGAGTCTTCAGTTCATGGCGGAAAGTCCGAAGGTCGGGGAGTTGGCGAAGCCCCGGAGGCAGCTCGTTCCAGAGGGCAGGAGCCCCCAAAGAGAAGGCCCTACCCCTGGGGGTCGCCAAGCGACATTGTTTCACCGACGGCACCCCAAGGAGGCCCTCCCTGTGGGAGCGCACAGGTCGGTGGGAGGCTGTTTGTGGCAGTAGGCGGTCCTAAGCCATGGAGCGCTTTGAAGATGGTAATCAACACCTTGAATTGCACCCGAAAGACCACCGGGAGCCAGTGCAGCCCGCGCAGGATAGGTGTTATATGGGAGCCACGAGATGCTCCCTCTATAACCCACGCGGCCGCATTCTGGACCAGTTGGAGCTTCCGGGTGCTCTTCAAGGGGAGCCCCATGTAGAGAGCATACAAAATTACTATTACATTACTAAAAGAAGAGAAAGGTCTGATTGGAAAGGTCCTGAGTGAGCGAGTCGTACGCCGAATAGCTAGTCGACGTTTTACCCAGAAAAGCAACAAGGGTGCCCTCTGGTCATCAGCGCACCTGCTTGAGGGTTAAATATAATTTCGCAGAATTGTTGCCATATGCCCACAATGGATGCTGATGCAATTAAAATTATTTATTGTGTTTCACAACAAAGTGGGGGGAATGGATCCAGGAAAAGAAAATTGCAAGCTTTAAAGCTCAAAGAAAAAAAAAAATCCCTAACAAAATGGGAAGAAGAGCCAAGCTGTGCGGGTTACCAGAACATAACTGTGCCTAGAATGACAACATGTCTAGAGTTGACTCTGGATTCAAGGCACCAAAAAAAGGTAGGGGAAGGGGAAATTGGGCATGTACAGGCTTTTTTTTTTTCAATGGTGGGATGCTTTAGGCTCTCTGCAGAATTGTAGGTAAAAAGGCAAAAGACTCTGTGTGGATTTTTTCTCAGGTTGCCATTGCCGACTTTTGGGTGCTCAGCAAGGCCATTGGGTCAGCATTGTCTGAAGACATTCCTGTGGTCATTTGGCCTGCATGATGTCATGGAGCACTATTACTTTCCCAAGGAAGTGGTACTTATTTATCTACTTGCATTTGCATGCTTTCAAACCGCTAAAGCAGCGGTGAAATGCATTTACCTTTGCTATCGGTTTGGGAATGTGAGCGCGCGTACGCTCTCACTATGCTTGAGCATGCACCTCTTCTGCACAGGTACAGAGCCTTTGCGCATGCGCAGAGGGTCAAAAACGGGATGTAATGACATCCTGGCGGGTGGGTGGAGCCTCCTGCCACCAGTGTTACCGGTTTGTGCAAGCCAGATAGATCCCACTGGATTTCACCACTGTGCTAAAGATTGGCAGGAGCTGAGATGAGAACTGGAGCTCATCCCATTGCACAGAGTTCGGGTCTCGAACCTGAGCTGCTGGCTTTCTGGCTGACAAGCCCAGTGTCTTAACTGCTGAGCCACCGCACCACCCATTTCTCTATAGAGAGATGCTGTAGAGGGAAATTCCTCAGTGAAGATGGGAGGTATAGGTAGTCTTTGACTTATGACCACGGTTGAGACCAGAATCTCCGTTGCTAAGCAAGGTGATTGTTAAGCGAGTGGCGCCTGATTTTCTTTTTTTGTTGTAGCCAGGAAAGTTAAATGAATTGTTGCAGTTCTTAATCAAATCATGTAGTCTTTAAGTGAATCCCTCATTGACTTTGCTTTTTGAGCACTTGACTGTTTGGGATGTTGTGATAGTTGTAAATGGGAGGACTAGTTGTAAGTTACTTTCTTTCAGTGCCATTGTAACTTCAGATAGTTGCTCAGTGAGTGTTGAGGACTTCCAGGTTTCCACACGCACGCAGCCATTTTACTTCACCCTGGCTGCAAACATGAGTTTGAACAGCTCTGTGTTTGTGAACTTTCTGCAAATGTAGGCTCTCTGTTTGGAAGAGAGAAGGCTTCTAACACAAGTGGTTTTTTTTAAAAGCAAACCAATTTAATAGCGGTAACTGTGAGAGAGATCTTTGAGTCTTAGTGGACAACCAATTAAATATGAGCCAGCCATGTGCCGCAGCAGCCAGAAGAGCCAATGCACTCCTAAATCACATAAACAGAGGGATACAATCAAGATCAAGGGAGGTATTAATACCACTCTATAAAGCCCTAGTAAGATCACACCTAGAATACTGCATCCACTTTTGGTCCCCACACTATTAAAAAGATGTTGAGACTCTAGAAAGAATGCAGAGAAAAGCAATCTTTGGTGGCTCAACAGACTAATGCAATCTGTTATTAACAGCAGCTGCTTGCAATTACTGCAGGTTCAAGTCCCACCAGGCCCAAGGTTGACTCAGCCTTCCATCCTTTATAAGGTAGGTAAAATGAGGACCCAGATTGTTGGGGGCAATAAAAGTTGACTTTGTATATAATATACAAATGGATGAAGACTATTGCTTGACATAGTGTAAGCCGCCCTGAGTCTTTGGAGAAGGGCGGGATATAAATGCAAATAAAAACAAACAAACCAGGATGATGAGGGGACTGGAGGCTTAAACATATGATGAACAGTTGCAGGAACTGGGCCTGGCTAGTCTACTGAAGAGAAGGACCAGGGAGACAGGCTAACAGTCTTCCAATATTTATGGGGCTGCCACAGAGAAGAGAGGATCAACCTATTTTCCAAAGCCCCTGAAGGCCAGACAAGGAATAATGGATGGAAACTGAAAGAGGAGGGATTCAACCTGGAAATAAGGAGGAATTTGCTGACAGTGAGAGCAATCAACCAATGGAACAGAAGTTGCCTTCGGAAGTTGTGGGAGCTTCATCACTGGAGGCTTTTGAGAAGAGACTGGACTGCCATCTGTCAGAAATGGTGTAGGGTCTCCTGCTTGGGCAGGGGGTTGCACTAGATGACCCACAAGGTCCCTTCCAACTCTGTTAATCTGTAATCTTAATTTTTAGTTTATGCAGAGGGAAGCTAAAAGATATATTTAATTGCTAGAGAAATAGAGGTTTAAATCAGGATGATAATTCCATCCTCTTCCATGTCCTTAATCTTGATTTCTGGGAGAAGGGCTAAAGCTACCGAGTTGTGGTTTTCTTTTTTTTTAATTGATGGTATGTACAAAGTCAGTTTTTCTCAGAGCTCCTCACCTGGGTGTTGTATCTGCAAAACTGCACTAGGTGGATTCACCTGTTGCTCCGTTTCTGCCTTTCTCCTCTGCAAAATAGTTTTCATTCACCTTGAAAGGTGGTGTAGATGCTCTCTGCTTTGTTCTGTTATCTGGACCAGTTTGCCAGCAAGCATGTTTAGAGGTTAAATGCTAGTTGTGGTGCACTGTATCACCCATCATCCCCGGCTGACCCATGGATTCAGGTCAGAAAAGGCTGCGGTAATGGCAGAATCAATGGAGAAAGGAATAGGAGCACGGTGGTAAGAAGGAGCAGCTGGCCAAGGAGCTTAGCTCTTCGCTTATCATCTGAACAGCTGGATTAATCTGGAAAGAGGCTGTTTCTTGCAAACAGAAGGAGGGATTCTTCTGTGTTTGTTTGTTTTTTTCATGACAAATCGAGAGACTGGATCTGGGCTGCAGCAGAAGGCAGTGCTTAAAACGATTTATTTTCTATTTTAGTAAAAAAAAAAAAAAAAAGCAAATGTCCAGCCGTGCTTGCTTTGAAGGTTGGAGCCAGCATTTTGTAGCACAGAATGTGTCTTTTCTCTCCAAATGGGAAGCCAGATTTCATGGTCCTAAAAAAAGAAAGCCCAGATTAACATGATTGGTATATGGGGTTTGGGATGTAAATTGAGAAGGAATAGCTACATTTTAACGGGAACTGAACTGGACATAATAATGCAGGTAGTCCTTGACTTAGGACCACAACCGGCACCAGAATTTCCATTGTTAAGCAAGGTGGTTGTTAAGTCTATCCTGCCTGATTTTATGTCCCTTTTTTGCCACAATTGGTAAGCGAACTCTTGCAGTTCTTAAGTGAATCTGGCTTCCCTCATTGACTTTGCTTGTCAGATGTCGGCTGCAAAGATCGCAATCACAAGACCCAGGATGCTGTAACTGTTGTAAATGCATATAGTTAATCCTTGATTTACAACAGTTCATTTAGTGACCGTTCAAAGTTACAAAGGCACAGAAAAAAGTGACTCATGACCGTTTTTCACACTTACGATCCTTGTTGGAGATGATCAAGCTGAGCCTGAAGGAGGGGTCAAACATATCGTAAGTCATGAGTCCCTGCGCACCCGCAAGAGATCTAAATCCAGCCCATCTTGAATTCCTTTCTTATCTCCCACTCATTTCCCTGGATTGTTAGTTGGCCAGATTCTTGTAGAATGCTTAAACTGGCAATAAAACTTTACACTCATTTGAACTGCCTCAATCTCCTGATTTCCCAGGCACTTGACAATCCAATGGTCAAGTGATGAAAATTCAGACTGACTCATATTTATGATGGTCACAGTGTCCCGGCTTCATGTCTTCATCCCCTTTTGCGACCTTCTGAGAAACAAAGTCAGTGGGGAAGCCAGATTCACTTAACAACCATGTTACTAACTTAACGACGGCAATGATTCACAATCAACAACTCTGGCAAGAAAGGTCGTACAATGGGGCAAAATTCATTTCAAAATGGTCTCGCTTAGCGACAGAAACTTTGAATTCAGTTGCAATCATAAGTCAAGGACTACCTGTACTTACTGTAAGTGCCCAAATTTTGATCACGTGTTGATGAAGATGCTGAAATGGTTGTAAAAGTGCAAAGACTAAACATAGGTCATTTTTTTTCAGAGTTGTTGTTGTAACTTCCAATGGTCACTAAATGAATGATGTAAACTGAGGACATTGTTTATCTGAAGACCAGCTAACAGATGACAGCTTCCTTGTTCGGACTATTCTATAGGAGAAGCTTCTTGCTGATGTTTTTTTCAAGCCAGTTCACTGTTAGGAAGTTTCTCCTTAATTCCAGGTTGCTTCTGTCTTGGATTAGTTTCCACCCATCGCCTCTTGTTCTACCTGCAGGTGCTTTGGAGAACAGCCCGACTCCCTCTTCTTTGTGGCTGCCCCTGAGATATTGGAACACTGCTATCATGTCTCCCCCAGTCCTTTTTTTCATCAGACTAGACATACCCAGTTCCTGCAACCATTCTTCATATGTTTTTGTCTTGTAGAAAGTTAGCACCCACCCCTCTCCTAGAAGAATGAAATATTTTAGGAAATATTTAAAAAGGCAGAATATTATATTTCACTGGATGAGAAATGGAGAAATCATGGTTTTTTTTTAGAGGCAGGAAACAGACTCATTCTTAATAGCCCCCACCTTTCTTAATATCCCGCAATAGATATCAGCACTTTAGATATTAAAGAGATAGATAGCTCTATTCATAAGTAAATACTCTCACCCAAGATCTAACAAAGGTAGGGTTAGCCCTCAGTCACAATAGGGATTGCCCAATGTCCCTTCATTGCATCAGCAAACTTCAATCAAACTTAGCTCAGACAAACTCCTAGGATTGTACATGGCACCATGGGAGTCTGACAACAGCCAATAGAATACATGTTCTTGCACAGGAACAGGAAGCTCAAGTGCAAAGCCCAAGAGAAAGTATAAAAACCCTTCACGTTGAACTCCATGTGGTTCTGTTCATCATTAAACAATGATTACTAATACATTAAACAATCTTTCCAATCAGCCTCCATGTTTCCAGTGTCTTTCTCCTGGCTTGGAATTGAACCAGTGGGATATTTTTTCCAACAGTCTCCAGGCATTTAATCATCTTAGTTGCTCTTCTTTGCATTTTTCCCAAAATCTCAACATCCTTTTTGTAACATGGTGACCAAAACTGGATGCAGTATGGCCTTGCTAAAGCAGTACTAAAACTTCTGGTTCTTCAGATTTCTTTTCTTTAAGCTAGTCTCGATCTAGCATCTCGTTCTCCCATTGAAAAGGCCAATAGTTTAAAAACTGCTTTGAAGCGGGTAGCTCCCCATTTATCGATGCTGACAGTGACCGTATTGATTTAAAAGAAGGTTCCCTGGGGTCAACCTAGGCCTTCCAGTCCTGTCTCCCTTTTATCCAACCCGAGTTGAGCCAAAGCTCTGCTCCTGTCCACCTTCTCTGCAGAAAAAAAGCCACCCAAATTACAGCTGGGAAAATGCTGCATAATTAAAGGTGACTTATCAACACCTGATTAATAAAGAGCTTCTACTGGGGGGCAGGAAGTGTCAGAAAAGTCCACCTGGGAAAGAATACAGATGCTAAAGAATGAAAAGAAGGAAATTCACCTCAGAAAAATATGTCGAGAATTTATGTTATATTTCCCATAAATGAGGAAAGAAAAAGATATAAATAGCTTTAGCATATTATGAATTGGTGCAAATCTAAATGGTAATCTCTCTCTCTCTCTCTCTCCTCTCACCCTCACTCTCCCTGTCTCCCCGCTCTCTGTATGTCTCCCTCCCTCCTTCCCTCCTTCTCTCTCTCTTTCTGTGTGTATGTCTTTCTCTCTCCCTCTCTCTCCCACTCTCTCTCCCTCTCCCTCTGTGCCTCCCTCCCTCCTTCGCTCTCTGTCTCTCTCTCTGTGTCTCTCTCTCTGTCTCTCCCTCCCTCTTGGTCTCCCTCTCCCCACTCTGTGCCTCCCTCCCTCCCTCCCTCCCTCCCTCCTCTCTCTGTCTCTCTCTGTGTGTCTCTCTCTCGCTCTCTGTCCCCCCTCTCTGTCCCGTGCTCTCCCTCTCCCTCCCTCTCTGTTCCTCCCTCACTCCCTCCTTCTCTCTCTCCCTCCCTCTCCCTCTTTGTCTCCCTCTCCCCCATCTGTGCCTCCCTCCTTCTCCCTCTCTCTATGTGTGTGTGTGTCTCCCTCTCTGTCCCCCTCTCCCTCTCTCTCTCTGTGCCTCCCTCCCTCCTTCCCTCCCTCCCTCCCTCTGTCTCTCTGTCTCTTTCTGTCTCTCTCTCTCTGTGTCTGTTTCTCTCTGTATCTCTCTCTCTTTCTGCTCCCCCCCCACCCCATGTGTGTGTCCTGTATTATTTCACACTAGTGATTTTCTTACCGGCTGCCAGAATTACATTCATAGGAGCTCCTGGCAACCATATTTGTGAAACTGGGCTGTGAATTTTAAATCATCACATTTTTTTTGAGCAAGACCAGGACAAATGTTAATGTTTCTACTTAAGAAGGAAAAAAAAACTTGTGCTATCATTTATATTGGTAGAATTGAACAGCTCCTTGTGTCAGATTCCAATATTTTATTGATGGAACCTCTAGCCATGTTCTTTATTTCCCTTTTCCTAATTCCTCTTCAGATGATACTAGACAGATAGAAGATCTGTTGACCTATGGAACAGACTGCTTCAGAGGGTGGGTGGTGGTGTGTCAGGGTTCTAAGTAACACCCCCAATGAAAGAAAACTCCAAGGCTTCCAGGCCTGACAGGGTGTCCTCTCCTTCCAGAGATGTTCAAACAGATGTTCCAGTTGACCTTCTATTAGGGATCCATTCATAGTGAATTTCTCCGTGGCATTTGGGGTTGGACTGGTTGATCTCCATGATCTCTTCCAAATAGAATAGAATAGAGTAGAGTAGAGTAGAATAGAATAGAATAGAATAGAATAGAATAGAATAGAATAACAGAGTTGGAAGGGACCTTGGAGGTCTTCTAGTCCAACCCCTGCTTAGGGAGGAAACCCTACACCACTTCAGACAAATGGTTATCTTCTTAAAAACTTCCAGTGTTGGAACATTTACAACTTCTGGAGGCAAGTCATTCCATTGATTAATTGTTCTAACTGTCAGTAAATTTCTCCTTAGTTCTAGATTGCTTCTCTCCTTGATTAGTTTCCACCCATTGCTTCTTGTTCTACCCTCAGGTGCTTTGGAGAATAGTTTGACTCCCTCTTCTTTGTGGCAGCCCCTGAGATATTGGAACACTGGTATCATGTCTCATTAAACTAGACATACCCAGTTCCTGCCACCGTTCTTCATATGTTTTAGCCTCCAGTCCCCTCATCATCTTTGTTGCTCTTCTCTGCACTCTTTCTAGAGTCTCCACATCTTTTTTACATCGTAGCAACCAAAACTGGATTCAGTATTCCAAGCATGGCCTTACCAAGGCATTATAAAGTGGTATTAAACATGTCACGTGATCTTGATTCTGTCCCTCTTATTTATTTATTTATTTATTTATTATTTATTTATTTAAATTTTTATACCGCCCTTCTCCCGAAGGACTCAGCCAAGTCATAAAAAACAGCACAATATACAATTAAAACAAGAACTTAAAACGAACATAATTCATAAATGGCCGGAATTAAAACAATTCAATCAATTGTTGATTGAATCAAATTTAAAACCCTTAAAATTTATAAATAATAACCCCGATTTAAAATTATTTGGAATTAAAAATTTAAAAATTTAAGCCAGTCCCGCTTAAATAAACAAATATGTTTTCAGCTCACGGCGAAAGGTCCAAAGGTCGGGTAATTGGCGCAAACCAGGGGGAAGTTCGTTCCAAAGAGTAGGGGCTCCTACAGAGAAGGCCCTTCCCCTGGGGGCCGCCAGCCGGCATTGCTTGGTGGACGGCACCCTGAGAAGACCCTCTCTGTGTGAGCGTACAGGTCGGTGGGAGGCATAAGGTAACAGCAGGCGGTCCCGTAAGTACCCGGGCCCTAAGCCATGGAGCGCTTTAAAGGTGGTAACCAAAACCTTAAAGCGCACCCGAAAGACCACAGAAAGCCAGTGCAGACTGCGCAGGAGCGGTGTTACGTGGGAGCAACGTGAGGCTCCCTCAATCACCCGCGCAGCTGTGTTCTGAACTAACTGAAGCCTCCGGGTGCACTTCAGGGGAAGCCCCATGTAGAGAGCATTACAATAATCCAAACGAGAAGTGACAAGAGCGTGAGTGACCGTGCATAAGGCATCCCGGTCAAGGAAGGGGCGCAACTGGCGGACCAGGCGGACCTGGTAAAAAGCTCTCCTGGAGACAGCCGCCAAATGGTCTTCAAACGACAGCCGTCCGTCCAGGAGAACACCCAAGTTGCGCACCCTTTCCATTGGGGCCAATGACTCGCCCCCAACAGTCAGCTGCAATTGCAGCTGACTGTACCGGGGTGCCGGCATCCACAGCCACTCCATCTTGGAGGGATTGAGCTTGAGCCTGTTTCTCCCCATCCAGACCCGTACGGCTTCCAGGCACCGGGACAGCACTTCGACAGCTTCGTTGGGGTGGCCCGGGGTAGAAAAGTACAGCTGCGTATCATCAGCGTACAGATGATAACTCACCCAAAGCCGTTTATGCAGCCTAGAAGTGTGTTGGCTTTTTTGGCAGCTGCTGCACACTGCTGGCTCATATTCATTCTGTCAGAGAAGAGTGCAGGGGAATGTGATAGCTGTCTTCAAGGATCAGTAGGGCTATCCTGAAGAAGATGGAGAAGAATTGTTTAAAGTTATTCCAGAAGACAGTCACAATCTAATATACAATCTGTATTAGATTGTGACTGACCATCAGGGAGAAAAAACCCCAAACCCTAATGTATGAACTGTTCAACCATGGAACTGGCTGCCATCGAAGTATAGTGGGCTTTCTTTCATTGAGGATGTGTCAACAGGGGTTGGATGATTGTTTGTATGGATTCCTGTAGTGGACAGGGAATTGAATTAAATCAGTGTTTGTCAGCTGTGGCCACTTGAAGATGTGGCCCAGAATTCAGCTTCAACTTCAGAATTCCCCAGCTGGGGAATTCTAGGAGTTGAAGTCCACACATTCTGGGACCTGAAGCCCACACATTTTCAAGTGGCCAAGGTTGAGAGACACTGAACTGGGTGTCCTCCAAGGTTCTTTCCATTAAATCTATGACATTTCTTCTCCTGAAATAGTTTTCCCTCATCTCCATACAGGGGAGTCCTTGGTGCTCTCTAAACTTGGGTTGTTTTCTTGTAGACATTTTATTACCCTATTAGGTAATCATCTCCGTAGGCCAGTGACGGTTGGCCTCCCCTGGGATTGAAATTGGATATTAGAACACAAACAACTGTAGTTGATGGGAAGAATCTTTGGCAGGTGGTAATCATGGCCCTCACATTGTGCTAAGCCATGTTTTAAAACAGGGGTCTCCAACCTTGGCAACTTTAAGACTTGTGGGCTTCAACTCACAGCTGGCTGAGGAACTCTGGGAGTTGAAGTCCACAAGTCTTAAAGTTGCCAAGGTTGGAGACCCCTGTTTTAAAGCAAAGTCTCTCTTCACACAGCATTTTAAAGCTCTTCCACTCAGGGATTGGTGTGTGTGTGTGTTTGTTTAAATGTGTGTGTAAAAAAGAAGATGATGGTGGCTGTGGCTAAGTACTTGAAGCCACACCTTTTTTTAAAATGAGTTTTGGGTGAAGGTAAGAGAAGAAGGGAGGGTCTGTCATCAACTAGCAGCTGTCGCCATCTTGTCTTTTTTACTTCCTTCTAGCACATCCCGGCTCCGAGTGGTTTAACATTAAAAATGGTTACATACATAGTCCTTGACTTATGATCACAATTGAGCCAAACACTTCTGTTGCTGAGTCAGACAGTTGTTACATGAATTTTGCCTCATTTTAAGGTCTTTCTTGCCAGAGTTGTTAAGTGAATCACTGCAGTCATTAAGTTAGTAACACGATTATTAAGTGAATCTGGCTTCCCCGTTGACTTTGCTTGTCAGGTCATCAAAGGGGACCACATGACCCCGGCAACCGTCATAAATATGAACCAGTTGCTAAGTGCCTGAATTTTGATCACATGACCATGGGGGACTGCAGTGGTCGTAAGTATGAAAAATGGTCATGAGTCGCTTTTTTTCCAGTGCTGTTGTAACTTCAAACGGTCACTATAGGAACTGTTGTAAATTGGGGAAATTGCAGAATGAAATGCATATTCAATGACAAACAGGCCAATGTTAGTGCAACCCCCTTTTTTTTAAAAAAAAAAAACCTGAAATGAAAGAAATGAGACTTGTGAGAGTAGAAAAAAGAGAGGCTAAAATTTGGGTTTTTAGTCATAATGTGATTAAGGCTTTACTGCATAAATGTTTCTGAGCGTAAGAACTGAAGTTTAATCTCAGGAATATAACTGCATTTTTAAAAAGGGACTTGGCAAAAAATTCATTTCCTTCACATTTGAATGCCAACTTATCTAACACTACATTTCTGCAGTGAGATACGATCCAAAAAGCTATTACATGAAATTCATCCATTTTATGTCTTTGTTTGTGTTTTGCAATATGGCGTGCAGGCAATAAGAAGGCATATTAAGGGAAAAAATATTTCTATTCTTGAAAATACTGCAGCAAAATGCATTCTGTTAGGGAAAATCTGTTTGCAGCTACGATATACATTTGGAGGGGAAATTGCAGAGTGAAAATGCACTGGCTGGGAGAAATGGCAATGTTTTTTTTGTAAAGGAATTCTGATTTTCAAATAGAATGGGACTTGAGATATTAGCAAAATGAGAAGCTGAAACTGCCCAATTCGCCCATCTCCTCTTGCCAAGTTGTGACTGATCTCCTAAAGGCGCATAAATCCAAGAATCATTGATCAATGCCGGCAATAACTATGCTTCATCTAACTAAAGATGAAATACGCTGAAAACGGAAAAAAAATTGTAATCTCTGTGGGGAGCTATTTTTCATCATTCTTTGGATTGTGAATAAAAAAAACCTTTGATTTGATCAAGAAAGCCTCTGGAAGCGTAGCCATTCTTTAACCTGCCCTAAATGCAGAGAGGGACATGGTGGCTCAGTGGCTAAGGCACTGAGCTTGTCGATCGAAAGGTCGGCCGTTCAGCAGTTCGAATCCCTAGTGCCACATGCCGCGTAACGGAGTGGGCTCCCGTTACTTGTCTCAGCTTCTGCCAACTAGCAGTTCGAAAGCAAGTAAAAAATGCAAGTAGAAAAATAGGGACCACCTTTGATGAGAAGGTAACAGCGTTCTGTGTGCCTTTGGTGTTTAGTCATGCCAGCCACATGACCACAGAGACGTCTTCGGACAGCGCTGGCTCTTCGGCTTTGAAACGGAGATGAGCCCCTAGAGTCGGGAGCGACTAGCACGTATGTGCGAGGGGAACCTTTACCTTTAAATGCAGAGAAGAGCAACAAAGATGATTAGAGGAACTGGAGGCTAAAAACTTATAAAGAATTATTATTATTATTATTATTATTATTATTATTATTATTATTATTATTATTATTATTATTATTATTATTATTAATTCGATTTTTATACCGCCCTTCTCCCGAAGGACTCAGGGCGGTGTACAGCCAAAATAAAACAAACAATACAATATACAATTAAAACCTGAATTAAAAAACTTATTACACCATTGGCCTAAGACTTTAAAACATATAAAACTAAAAAACCCATTAAAATTCATAATAAAAATTTAAAAAACCCAATAAAAACCCAATAAAATTTAAGCCAGCCCCGCGCGAATAAATAGATGTGTTTTCAATTTGCGGCGAAAGGTCCGAAGGTCAGGTATTTGGTGTAAACCAGGGGGAAGTTCGTTCCAGAGGGTAGGAGCCCCCACAGAGAAGGATCTTCCCCTGGGGGACGCCAGCCGACATTGTTTGGCGGACGGCACCCTGAGAAGTCCCTCTCTGTGTGAGCGTACGGGTCGGTGGGAGGCATGCGGTAACAGTAGGCGGTCCCGTAAGTACCCAGGCCCTAAGCCATGGAGCGTTTTAAAGGTAGTGACCAAAACCTGGTTGCTGGAATTGGGTATGTCTAATTTAATGAAAATAAGGACTAAGGGGTGACATGATAGCAGTGTTCCAGTATTTGAAGGGCTGCCACAAAGAAGAGAGAGTCAGGCTATTCTCCAAAGTACCTGAAGGCAGGACAAGAAACAATGGATGGAAACTAATCAAGGAGAGAAGCAACCTAGAACTAAAGAGAAATTTCCTGACAGTGAAAACAATTAATCCATGGAACAACTTGCCTTCAGAAATTGTGGGTGCTCCATCACTGGAGCCTTTTAAGGGGAGACTGGACAGCCATCTGTCAGAAATGGTATAGGGTCTCCTGCTTGAGGAGTGGATTGGACTAGAAGTCCTCCAAGGTCCCTTTCAATTCTTCTATTATTCTGTTAGTTTAGCTATGGGCGAAATGCAGCATTCTTGTGTTTTTGGTGAACTGCAAAGCAAATCCTGGATCATCCAGGCTATGTTTGGTGATGCTTCCTTAATCTTTAAATGGCGATCAGAATGTTATTAAAAAGCCTCCAAGTCTAATGCATTGGGACCAATCTGGGCATTTCAGTTGATGAACTTGTAATGGTAGTCCTCCACTTACAACTGTAATAGAGCCTGCCCATTACAGGTGTGATGGTCATAAAGCGAGCCACTGGACCTGATTTTATGGCCCTTTTTTTGCGGAGGTTGTTAATAGCAATATCATTTAGACCTACGTACCGCTTCATAGTGTTTTACAGCCCTCCTTAAGCAGTTTACAGAGCCAGCCTATTGCCCCCAACAATCTGGGTCCTCATTTGACCCACTTCGGAAGGATGGGTCAACCTTGGGCCGTTCAGGATCGAACTCCAGAATGTGGACAGAGTCAGCTTGTAATACTGCATTCTTAACCACTGCACCACCACGGCTCATAGATAGATGTAGAGACAGACAGACAGACAGCTGAATCACCCTTGACCCTGATGAGATTCGGAGCGCTCCAATTGCAGGCAGCCAGCAGCCAGCAGAATTAGCCTGCAGTACTGCATTCTAACCACTGCACCACTGTGGCTCGTTAAATTAACACGGCAGTCATAAAAGCAAATGTGACAGTCGTAAACCAAATGCCATAGTCATTAACTGAAGCCATTAACTTGGCTTGCTCTTTTTCACCTCCCTTATCCTTCCTGGCACGACCTGATGGGCTATGGAAGGACCATAAAAAGCCATCAGAGACACCGAAGATGGAACGGATCTGTATAAAATGTCCAGATGTGCTAAGCGAGTTTTGCCGTGTGATGCACACCTATTTGCTGCGGCTTCTTCTGCAAATAAAGGCTCGGTGTTTGTGTGTCGGCGGAGACATAAGAAATAATGGCTAAAAATGGAGATCTCTTTCATTGTAAAAAGAAGTCTGCAACCGCACCACTTCATGTGGCTGCTTTTCATTCTGCTCTCCAGTTGTTGATGGACAACTCCGGGCCTCTTGTTCTTTCATCTCATGGTTCTTCCTCTTTCTTGACTTGAGTTGGTGTCTCTCCCAAGAGAGACCTTTCATCTCAAGGAAAGGTTGCTGGCAGCTTTTCTGACAGAACATTGTCTTTTATGGAGAAGGATACATATGGAGACCTTGGCCAGGCTAGACAGAAAATTTTAAAAACCTCATTATTTCCCCACCTCCATCTGGAGAACATCTGTTTCAAAGTACACCTGTGTCGTTGATAAGATGACACTGGAGATGACATTTTAAAGGATCTGGAGATGAAACCATACGATGAATGTTTGAGGGAATTGGGCATGTCTAGTCTAAGAGAGAGAAGGACTGGAGGGATATAGCAATAGCATTTAGACTTAGCACTTAGACGCTTCACAGTACTCTAAGTGGTTTACAGAGTCAGCGTCTTGCCACCAACAATCTGGGTCCTCATTTTACTGATTTTGGAAGGATGGAAAGGCTGAATCAACCTTGAGCTGGTCAGGATCGAACTGCTGGCAATGGGCAGAGTTAGCTTGCAATACTGGATGGATGGATGGATGGATGGCTGGCTGGAAGGAAGGAAGGAAGGAAGGAAGGAAGGAAGGAAGGAAGGAAGGAAGGAAGGAAGGAAGGAAGGAAGGAAGGAAGGGCAATAGCAAGAGCCCTTAGACTTATATACCACTTCATAGTGCTTTACAGCCCTTTCTAAGCGGTTTACAAAGTCAGCCTATTGCCCCCAACAATCTAGATCCTCATTTTACCTACCTTGGAAGGATGGACGGCTGAATCAACCTTGAGCCGGTCAGGATTGAACTGCTGCAATGCTGCATTCTAACCACTGCACCACCATGGTTCTGATAGTAGTTTTCCAATATTTGGGAGATGTCACAGAGAAGAGGGAGTCAACCTATTCTCCAAAGCACATGATGGCAGGACAAGAAGTAATGGGGTAGAAGCTTATCAAGGAGAGATCCAACCTAGAACTAAGGAGAAATTTCCTAACAGAATAATTAATCAGTGGAAGGGCTTGCCTCCAGAAGTTGTGGGTGCTCCATCACTGGAGGTTTTTAAGAAGAGATTGGATAACAATTGAAATGGTATCGGGTTTCCTACCTAAGCAGTGGGTTAGATTAGAAGACATCCAAGATGCCTTCCAACTTTGCTATTCTGTCCTGTCCTGTCCTGTCGTATCCTATCCTATCCTATCTTATCTTATCCTATCCTATCCTATCCTATCCTATCCTTGCTCTGCTCTGCTCTGCTCTGCTCTGCTCTGCTCTGCTCTGCTCTGCTCTGCTCTGCTCTGCTCTGCTCTGCTCTGCTCTAATCTAATCTAATCTAATCTAATCTAATCTAATCACTGGGGGTTTTCAAGGAGAGATTGGACAGCCGTTTGTCTGGAGTGATATAAGAACTCCTGCCATAGACAAGGGGTTAGAATAGAAGATCTCCAAGAACCCTTCCAATTCTATTGTCCTATATTCTCCAATCTATGAAGACCATCCCTGGGTACACACACCTTCCTCCACTGGCCAAGTCAGCAATAGGGCCCCTCCTACATACAGTGTTTATTTTGCAGCCCAGTGAGCAAATGGAGGAGCAGAGTGTCTCCTTAGCAACCCTGCAAACACGTCAACAGTTCATTGATATTTATCAGATACGGCTTATTAAATGCAGGAACAAATGGTTGGTTACGGAGAGGAGGCTGCAGAATTCGGGCATCCTTTGATTCTGGCCCTGGGTCATCTGCCCTAGTGGTTTGAGGGGGAGGGGGTTTGGGAGGGGGAGAGTTGCCTTGGATCAGCTGAAAATGGAGGAGAGAAAGGAGGGAGATGAAAAGACCTCGCAGTCGGTGTTGGCCGAATCTCTGTCTCCATTAAGTAGAAACTGCAGAGAGTGCAATTGTTGGAGATTGTTCGTGTCTTAATCCCATTGTGAGCATGAAAGATGTCTTCCCCTTCCCTGAGTGCTGTGAAATTTTTAAATCATGTCTTTAAATCAGTAACCTAATCTATTGCAAGACAAGAAAGAGGAATCCAATTTTCATTTACCTTATTTCTTCTCTGCCTAAAAGTAGAACTTTCCTTCCTTCCTTCCTTCCTCCCTCCCTCCCTCCCTCCCTTCTTCTTTATAGTTATATTATTTCTTTCCTCCATCCCTCTATCCCTTCCTCCCTCCCTCCCTCCCTTCTTTCCTTTCTCTGTACAGATATATTTTCCTTCCTTTCTTCCTCCTACTCTTCCTCCTTCACTTTCTTCCTCTGTATAGCTATATTATTTCCTTTCTTCCTCCCTCCCTCCCTCTCTCTTTTCTTCCTCTGTACAACTATATTATTTCCTTCCTTCCTTCCTTCCTTCCTTCCTTCCTTCCTTCCTTCCTTCCTTCCTTCCTTCCTTCCTTCCTCTGTATAGCTATATTATTTCCTTCCTCCTTCCTTCCCTCCCTTCTTTCCTTCCCTGACTCTGCTACATCCTTCTGCCTTGATGCAGATTGGTTTGAATTTATGGTGTGATTGTGTAAGTAGAACTGTGTATGTATATGTATATACATGTATATATATGTATATATACACACACCAGGATGCACAAACAGGCATATTCAGATGGAAATTTAGGTACCTGTGAATAACAACCAAAGCTAAGAGGGCAAGTAAGTTTATTTTTTATTTTTATTTTATTTATTTCGTCATGTATTTTATGACAGATACAAGTGTAAACATAATTATAAATACATGAAAAGGCTATGAATAAAAGAAAACATTAGGACAGGGACGGTAGGCACGCTGGTGCGCTTATGTACGCCCCTTACAGACCTCTTAGGAATGGGGCAAGGTCTACAGTAGACAGTCTAAGGTTAAAGTATTGGGGATTTGGGGAAGAAACCACAGAATCTGGTAGTGCATTCCAGGGGTTGACGACCCTGTTACTGAAGTCGTATTTTCTGCAATCTAGTTTGGATCGGTTTACCATGAGTTTCTATCTATTGCGTGCTCTTGTATTGTTTTGGTAGAAGCTGAAATATTCATTGGCTGGTAGGACATTGTAGCAGATGATTTTAGGTACTATGCTTAGGTCAGACCAAAGACGGCAAATTTCTAAGTTGTCTAAGCCCAAAATTTTGAGTCTGGTGGCATAAGGTATTTTGTGGCGAGCAGAAGAGTGGAGGACTCTTCTTGTGAAATATCTTTGGACTCGTTCAATTGTATTAATGCCCGATATGCAGTGTGGGTTCATACACTGAGCTGTATTCAAGAATTGGTCTGGCAAAAGTTTTGTATGCCTTAGTTTGCAGTTCAATATTACTGGAGAAGAAGCTATGTGAGATTAGGTTAATAACTCTTAATGCTTTTTTAGCAATGCTGTTACAGTGAGCTCTAGCATTTAGATCATTTGAAATGAGTACTCCAAGGTCTTTGACAGAGTGAGGGTCATCTGTTAGATCGTATCCATCCAGCTTGTATTTTGTGTTCTGATTTTTTTGGCCAATGTATAAGACAGAGCATTTGTTGGTTGAGATTTGGAGTTGCCAATTGTTTGACCATTCTGACACACAGTCAAGGTCTTCTTGTAGAGTAGCAACATTGTTAGTGGTGTTGAATAGTTTTACATCATCCGCAAAGAGAACACAGTTGCTTATAATATGATCACAAAGGTCATTTATATAAAGTATAAAGAGTGTGGGTCCTAAAATGCTGCCTTGGGGGACACTGCTTTTAACAGGTGCAGGGTTAGATAAGGCTTTCCCTATTTTGAATACTTGCTGCCTGTTTGATAGGAACACAGCTATCCACTTATGCAGGAATCCAGAAATGCCATAAGATTTTAGTTTTAGAAGTAGCTTGTCATGTACCATTGAATCGAAGGCTTTACAGAAGTCTATATAAATTGCATCTATTGATTTATCCCGGTCAAGTTTTGAAGTCCATATGTTTTTGCATTGTAAACCTATAGTTTGCAACCTGTAATTGCAAGTTGCAGGACAATTTTTTTTCTAAAGCCAAATTGCTTGTCAAAGAGTAGGTTGTTAGTCTCTAAGTAGACGTAATGGATTGGTTTATGATTGATTTGATTGATGATTGACTTTGCAGGTGAGACAACATAATGAGATTGGTCTGTAATTATCAGCTAGGCTAGGGTCACTCTTTTTGAAGATAGGGATGACCATTGGAGAAAGTAGCAAAAGTTGCAAAATCTTGTAGAGTTTTTCCAATGGAAGATCCTGTTGCTTGCCTCTTGGTGTTTGAGGGATTGCTGTGCATTTGCTCAAAAGGTTTCTTTTCCCTTTGAAAGAGGCTCATTTTAATCCCTTATATTTGAATACTTGGGTTTCTGCCCAATTTCTCTTTGGAGTCCTTTAGAGCATTTGCTGGTATTTTGTTGCTGAGCCTTACAACTTACAGTACATCAGCGTCCCACACATCTCACAATCAGAACAAGCTCTAATTGGTAGGTTCTCCCTTGATGTCTTCTTTGGGGCTTTAAGAAGCCCATGTGACATGCCGGGCAGGCTGTAGACCATGTCAATGTTCAGCCCCGTCTCAAGATCACTGCCTCACCGAAGAAATACAAGCACCCAACATTTCCCATAGAAGATTTCCTGAAAGTTGGAAAGCTTTTAAGCTGAATGGCTGACAAAAATGGCATCTTTCGTGCTTTCAACATGAGCTTGATCTGCAGAAACCCACGAGTTAAGCGTACTCTGTTGTACTACCTTTAATACTGTATATAACCAATAATGGAATTCACGTCTTCACTTCAAGCTTCACTGCACATTAATGCATCAGTGCCTCTTACCTGCTTATTATTCATCTTTTAAGAATAGAAGTTCACAATGCTATTCAGAGGGCACTAGAGGAATTATGAGAGCAGGGCAACGGCCCGTATCTTCCCATACAGAATTTTGGATTCCATCCTCAGCTTCTCCGAGGAGAGCCTTCCTCGAAAACTGATGTTGTCAAGCCATCGTTGGCAAAATTGGGCCCACAAGATCTGTGGGCTGAATCAATCATCATCATCATCATCTTTTAACGACCCCTTAATCCCTTGCAGGGTAGAGTCTGAGCAACTGAATGGAGCCAAGAGTTTGCTGGCCGGATGCCCTTCCTGTCACCAATGCGGAGTTACATTTAGTAGATATATTCTCATTGTGTGTGGGCTGAATCAATGGAAGACTTTTTTTAGGTGGCATAGAATGTTCTAAATCAGGGATCTCCAAAGTTGTCACTTTAAGACTTGTGGATTTAAAAGTTGCTGACTGGGGAATTCTGGGAGTTGAAGTCCACAAAATATCCAAGTTTGGAGATTCCCTGTTCATTAGACTTGACATACCCCTGGGTATGCTTAATCTAATGAAAAAAGGACTGGGGGAGACATGATAGCAGTGTTCCAATATTTGAGGGATCCTACAAAGGTGAGGGGGTCATACTATTTTCCAAAGCATCAGAAGGCAAAACAAAAAACAATGGATGGAAACTTACCAAGGAGTGAAGCAACCTAGAACTAAGTGAAAATTCCTAATGTTGAGAGCAACCAAACAATGGAACAGCTCGCCTTCAGAAGTTGTGGATGCTCCATCACTGGAGGTTTTCAGAAAGAGACTGGACAACCATTTATCTGAAATGGTATAGAATCTCCTGCTTAAACAGGGAGTAGGACCACATGACCTCCAAAGTCCTTTCCAACATATTATTCTATGTTTTAAATAAAGGAATCTGGATGAAACACCCAAAACCAGTTCAGATGGGTCAGCTGGAGACTGGATCCATAACATTTACTCACAACATTTCCCAGCATTTATTTCAATGGAGAGATCTAATGAGTGAGCCAGATGTGGACATCCTTCCACACATCAACACTGCAACCATGTTGGGAATTTGAACCATGTTCCCTATTGGCATTTTCCTTTCCTCTAGTGACCACGTTTAATTCAGTGGTGGTATTCACTTACCTTTGCTACTGGTTCGCAAATGTGAGCACACGCGCCACCCCCGTGCATGCAAAAAACCTTCTGCACATACGCGGAGCATCAAAAACAGGATGTGATGACATCTGAGCAGGTGGGCAGAGCCTCCTGCCGCTGTTGCTACTGGTTCACCTGAACTGGATAGAACTGGCTGAATATCACCACTGGTTTAATTAGAAAAGGATACAGAAGCACAACATCTGGCTTTTACTGGCAGTTGGGAAGTTCCACTAAATAACAATTTGCTTTCTTTCATTTGTCCTGTCCCTTTTTGAGAGGGAGAGAGAGACAGATGGGGAAGGAGGGAGGGAGGGAAGGAAGGAAGGAAGGAAGGAAGGAAGGAAGGAAGGAAGGAAGGAAGGAAGGAAGGAAGGAAGGAAGGAAGGACACTTGGACTGCTCCATTAATGCAGACAATACAGCAAAAAACATTTTTCTGGAGCTAAACATCTATACCACTAGATCGGATATGGTTCCCTGCCACCTTCCCAATCATACAGTGAAAACAGATGGTTTAATACAGAGAAAGTTTTGTCAACCAAACAGAGCAGAATCTAGCTGTAGCCAGACATTCTGGCTATAAAATCCTCATAAGGGCTAAATCAAGCTTGGATTCAGTTGGAAGCAAGTCATTATCTTTTTCGTTATTGTTGCATGAAGTGGATTTCGGGGGAAAAAGAGTTGTTTTTTGTTTCTGCTGAAGGGGGTTCTTCATTCTACTTAAGCCACAGTTCTTCCCCAGCGATTGCTGGTGACATTCGGCTGCTCGCTGCTTTTGTCACTGTGAATCTTTAATATCTGCAGCTGGTGCCCAGCATCAGAAGAATGATGAGTAAAAAGTAGTGGAGAAAGAAGAGACAAAAAGTTATTTGAGAAAAAGGACGGGCAGAAAAGGCGGGGGGAACTCAATTAAATCATCATCGTCATTTAACAACCCTATCATCGCTTGAGGGGTACAACCTGGGCAGCTGAATGGAGCTAGCAGAGTGTTTTAATGGCCGGATGCCCTTCCTGTTGCCCATGCAAAGTTTTGTTCAGCAGAAGTATTCTCAGTGTGCCCAGAGAGAGAAATATCTGTGTAGACGTAGGATTGAACTCACAGCCTCCTGATTGTGAGGTGAGAGCTCCACCTCTAGGCCACTGCACCATTCCTGGGGAACTCAATTAAATGGACATGAAAAATTCAGGACCATCATTGGCTTGTTGTCCAACTCTTTAAACAACATGGGATAATTTCTACCATCTTAAATTCCTAATATTTTCTTTTTTTCCTTTGGGCAGATGGATGTATTTCCAAAGGAACCCTTAAGTTACACCTTTATATCATTTTTACTTCCTGCAGAGCTGGGAAGAACAAATCCTTGCAGATGCTTGAAATGGGTCTTGCTTTGCAGCTTGCTAAATTCGCCTTTAATATTTCTTAAAAACCACAACACGTAGTCCTTGACTTATGACAACAATGGAGCCCAAAATTTCTGTCGCTAAGTGAGACAGTTGTTAAGTAAATTTTGCCCCATGTGTCGACCTTTCTTAACAGCCACAGCTGTTAAGTGAATCACTGCAGTTGTTAAATTAATAACACGGTTGTTAAATGAATCCGGCTTCTCCATTGACTTTGCTTGTCAGAAGGTCACAAAAGGGGATCACGTGACCTCAGGACACAGCAACCGTCATAAATATGAGTCAATTGCCAAATTGCCACCTGAATTTTGATTACATGAGCATGAGCTTGGCCCCAATGGAGAGGGTACGCAACTTGGGCGTTCTCCTGGATGGACGGTTGTCTTTTGAAGACCACATGACGGCCGTCTCCAGGAGAGCCTTTCACCAGGTTCGCCTGGTTCGCCAGTTGCGCCCCTTTCTAGACCGGGATGCCTTATGCACAGTCACTCATGCTCTCGTGACATCTCGTCTGGACTACTGCAATGCTCTCTACATGGGGCTCCCCTTGAGGAGCACCCGGAGACTCCAGGTAGTTCAGAATGCAGCTGCGCGGGTGATAGAGGGAGCCCCTCGTGGCTCCCATGTGACACCCCTCCTGCGCAGACTGCACTGGCTTCCTGTGGTTTTCCGGGTGCGCTTCAAGGTTTTGGTAATGATCTTCAAAGCGCTCCATGGCATAGGGCCGGGTTACTTATGGGACCGTCTGCTGCCACCGAATGCCTCCCACCGGGCCGCGCCTCACAGGGAGGGACTCCTCAGGGTGCCGTCGGCCAGGCAGTGCCGACTGGCGACACCCAGGGGAAGGGCCTTTTCTGTGGGGGCTCCCACCCTCTGGAACGAGCTTCCCCCAGGACTCCGTCAACTTCCTGACCTTCGGACCTTCCGCCGCGAGCTTAAGACACATCTATTTACCTGCGCAGGACTGGACTAGAGTTTTAAATTTTAAACGGCTAAATTTTAGATTTGGTTTTAAATTGGGTTTTATTATTTATATGTCTATTTTAAATATTTGGCCTATATAATAAGTTTTTTAGATGAATGTTTTACTTTGTATATTTATGTGTTTTTATATGGCTGTACACCGCCCTGAGTCCCTAGGGAGATAGGGCGGTATAAAAGTATGAATAAATAAATAAATAAATAAATAAATGAGGGTTGTAAGTTTCAAAAATGGCCATAAGTCAATTGTAACAACAGTTGAAGTCACAAGTTACAACAGTTCATTTAGTGACCATTCAAAGTTACAATGGCACTGAAAAATGTGACTTATGACTGTTTTTCATAGTTACGACCTTTGCAACATCCCTATGATCATGTGATCAAAATTCAGATCCTTGGAAACTGGTTCATATTTATGACAGTCGCAGTGTTGCCGGGGGGTGTGTGTGTCTCGTGATCCCCTTTGGCGATCTTCTGGCAAGCAAAATTAATGGGGAAGCCAGATTCACTTAACAACCAGGTTACTAACTTATCAGCTGCGGTGATTCACTTAATAACCATGGCAAGAAAATGGGACAAAACTCACTTTACAATTTTGGGCTTAATTGTGGTCGTAAGTTGAGGACTACCTGTATATATAAAAAAATAAAATGGGGTTTGTTCGCTAGATTGCCACCCCCGGGTGACCCCTTAGGGGGATAGATCCTGGGAGAAATTCTATCCTCTCTCTTTCTCTTCACGCCAATTCTACAGTCTCCTGCCCTCCAAATATGTTCTACTTTCATTCCATATTTTAGTTATTTGCTTGCTTAATTTTAACTCCGGAAGTTATTTCCGTATGCTTGCAAGCTTCCCCAAGCTTCCCCAGGAGTAAGGTTTGTGCAGAAGGACAAAATGTGGTGTTGAGGGTGCACAGCAGTGGTGGGATTCAACCAGTTCGCACCACTTCGGGAGAACCGGTTGTTAACTTTCTGAACAGATTGGCAAACTGGTTGTTGGAAGAAATCATTAGGGCAGAGAACCGGTTGTTAAATTACTTGAATCCCACCACTGGTGCACAGAGGAGCATAGCACCTGTCATGGACACCTTAAAGCTGCATGTGTCTTTTCCAAGGCCTTCCACAGCTGATCCGCAGCCCTGGCAAAAGATGCATCAGATTGCAGGTTTTTTCCAATGGTAAAAGGTAAACGCTGAATCTGGCGCACTCTGAATCTCTTTTTACCTTTGAACCAGAAGTGGTATTCAGCTGGTTTGGAGCAGTTCGGGTGAACTGGTAGCTCCGACGATCAGTTGGTCCTGCCCATCCGCCCCTGCTCTATCCTATCATCTCAATCACGCAGCACAGCTGATTTCTCCCCCCTGCTCACTGTTCTACTTACCGTTGCTGACTTGGAAAGTAAGCAGCTGAGTTTCTAAATGCTCCATTTTCAGCCTTAGGCACACATACGCACAAAGCGCTCAAAGCGCGTGCTCACCGGACCGGTTGTTAAACCGGCAGCAGCCCACCACTGCTTCAAACCCAGAACATCTAATTATAATGCAGATGGTTCTCTTGATATTAATTTATTTATTTTAGGAAATTTATATTGCCGCCTATTCGCACAGGGCCACTCAGGGCAGCTTACAGGAATATAAACACATCATATATAAAAAATAATTAAGAGCCGCGGTGGCGCGGTGGTTAGAGTGTAGTACTGCAGGCTACTTCTGGCTGCCTGCAATTTGGCAGTTTGAATCTCACCAGGCTCAAGGTTGACTCAGCCTTCCATCCTTCCGAGTTTGGTAAACTGGGGACCCAGATTGTTGGGGACAAGAGATTGACTCTGTAAACTATTTAGAGAGGGTTGTAAAGCATTGTGAAATGGTATATAAGGCTAAGTACTATTGCTATAAAAATTAGTAGAAGAAAATAATCAAATAATAAATTAATAAAATAATATAATAACCCCCCCACCCTGGTGACAACACATCACATGTGTTGTCACCAACACATTGGGCTCCATCCCACTCTGGGTTCCCCAGGACCACTGGCAGAACCAGGTCTTCAGTCCCTTCCGGAAGAGTGTTAGAGTGGGGGTCATTCTAATCTCTGGGGGAATGATTTTCCAGAGAGAGGGAGCCACGACGGAGAAGGCCCATCTTCTGGGTCCCACCAGGTGTATCTTCCTTGGGGATGGGACCCTCAACATTCCTTGCCTCCCTGCTCTGGTGAATCAGGTAGATGTGATCGGCAAGAGACGGTCCCTCAGATCCCCTGGTCCCAAGCCATGAAGGGCTTTAAAGGTGACGACCAGTACCTTGAATTGCACCTGGAAGCAAATTGGCAACCAAGGCAGCTCCCGCAGGAAAGGCAATACATGTGCACACTGGGGTCTGCACAAAACCACACGGGCTGCTGCATTTTGCATCAATTGGAGCTTCCGGATGCTCTTCAAGGGCAGCCCCATGTAGAGCGTGTTGCAATAGTGTTTAAATCCTTTCCTTTGTGAGGTTGTTCCACAATGACTTTTTCCTATTCAATAACTTCCAGATGTGTTTCTAATACAGAGAGTCCTTGACTTACAACCACTCCTTTAGTGATGGTCCAAAGTTAAAATGGCACTGAAAAAAGTGACTTATGACCATTTTTCACACTTATGACCCCTGCAGCATCCCTGTGGTCATGTGACTTACTTTTGGATGCCTGACAACTGACTCACGTTTATGATGGTTGCAGTGTCCCAGGGTCACATGATCCCCTTTTTGTAACCTTCTGATAAGTAAAGTCAATGGGGAAGCCAGATTCACTTAACACCCGTGTCACTAACTGAACAACTGCAGTGATTCAGTTAACAAGTGTTGGAAAAAAGTCACAAAGTGGGACCAAATTCACTGAACAAAAAAATGTCTTGCTTAATAATGGAAATTTTGAGCTTAATTTGTATCCGTACATCGTAAGGACCACCTGTATAATTCCCAATGCAATTCCCAACCACTGTACCTGTAGCTTTAATTCATTTAAATAGATAGATGGATGATAGATGGAGCCCCTCGTGGCTCCCGCATAACACCCATCCTGCGCAGACTGCACTGGCTACCTGTGGCCTTCCGGGTGCGCTTCAAGGTTTTGGTGACCACCTTCAAAGCGCTCCATGGCATAGGGCCGGGTTATTTACGGGACCGCCTACTGCTACCAGATACCTCTCACCGACCCGTCCGCTCTCACAGAGAGGGACTCCTCAGGGTGCCGTCAGCTAGGCAGTGTCGTCTGGCGACGCCCAGGGGAAGGGCCTTCTCTGTGGGGGCTCCCGCCCTCTGGAACGAACTCCCCCCAGGACTCCGTCAACTTCCGGACCTCCGAACCTTCCGTCGCGAGCTCAAGACACATTTATTTACCTGTGCAGGACTGGCTTAGATTTTAAATTTATAGGGGTTTTAAATTGGTTTTAATATTTATATTTCCATTTTTAATAATTGGGCATTATAATAAGTTTTTTAATGATTATTTTAATTTGTATATAGATGTTTTATATGCCTGTGAACCGCCCTGAGTCCTTTGGGAGATAGGGCGGTATACAAATTTGAATAATAAATAAAATAAATAAAATAAATTTGTAGGGTGTTAACATTCCAGCTCAGAGGTAGTCTTAGAATAAAATGAGCTGGAAGGGACCTTGGGGGTCTTCTAGTCCAACCCCCTGCTCAAGCAGGAGAACCTATAGCATTTCAGACAAATGGCTTTCCAGTCTCTACTTAAAAGCCTCCAATGATGAAGCACCCACAACCTCTGGAGGCAAGGCATTCCACTGGTTAATTGTTCTCGCTGTTAGCAGGTTTCTCCTTAATTCCAGGTGTTGCTTCTTTCCTTGATTAGTTTCCAACCATTATTTCTTGTCCTGCCTTCAGGTGCTTTGGAAAATAATGTGACCCCCTCTTCTTTGTGGCAGCCCCTAAATGCCGGAACACTGCTATCATGTCACCCCTAATTCTTCTTTTCTTTAGACTAGCCAGACCCAGAATTGAGCAAAACATTTCTATTGCTAAGTTAGACATTTGTTAAGGGAGTTTTGCCCCATTGTAACAACTTTTCTCACCACGTTTGTTAAGTCGATCCCTGCAGTTGTTAAATTAGTTACAAGGTTGTTAAGTGAACCTGGTTTCTCCGTTGACTTTGCTTGTTGGAAGGTCGCAAAAGGGGATCACATGACCCCAGGATGCTGCAACTGTCATAAATGTGAGTCAGTTGCCAAGCACATCCAAACATAAATCACATGTCCACTGGGATGCTGCAACTATCATGAGTGTGAAAAGTGGTCATACGTCCTTTTTTGCAGCGTCGTCGTAACTTTGAACGGTCACTAAGTGAACTGTTGTAAGTAGGGGACTACCTGTATTTAGTTAGGATAATAAAATATCTGCAAGAAAACCACCAAGCTCAGAGTGTTCTGACCTAGGCTTACTTAGAAATTAAACAGCACAAACTTAGTCCTGGCAAACCTCTTTAATTCATACGGCTGTAAATTACTTTCATTTACAGCCTGCAAGACTTGATAAACAGTCTTTCAGAAGAAGGTTATCAACGCCCACCTATCTCACGTGGAACGCTGCCAAAGAGCTCATTTCCAGATGCAGGGCAAGGCCAAACTTGGCACAGAGTCACAAACAGAATTTTCAAATCTTGAATCTGCCAGATGAACTAATTGCTTCCTGCAAAAGCTTACATCCTGGTTTGCTTCTCTTTTATCTTATGGGAGGGGCCAATCATCTCCAAGCCTTACTCCCAAGTCGACCTTGTTTTCTTAATTGTTCCTGTCTCCTGGCAGTTCTGCGCATGCGCATACTGGGAACAGGCTCACGCTGTTCTTCCGCCTCGCTGATGTCAGACTCTGGAGACCCCAGAGGCAGCAAAGCAAAGGTGGATTTCAGCAGGTTCTAACCAGTTCTGGAGAACCAGTAGCGGAAATTTTGTGTAGTTTGGAGAACTGGTAGTAAAAATTCTGACTGGCCCCGCCCCCATCTATTCCCTGCCTCCCAAGTCCCAGCTGATCAGGAGGAAATGGAGATTTTTCTTCCCCTGGAATAGGGAGGGAATGCAGATTTTACAGTATCCTTCCCCTGCCATGCCCAAGCCATGCCCACCAAGCCATGCCACACCACGCCCACCAAGCCATACCCACAGTAGTAAAAAAATTTGAAACCCACCGCTGCAGCAAAGAACTACAGATGGCCTTGTTTGCCCCCTCTCTGCCTCCAAGTCAGAGCCATTGTCTGAGCCTTCCCCAGATTTCAGGACTGGCCCACGTTCCTTCCTAACCTCCTCACTGTCCGAATCTGCTGACTGTTGACTTGTAGCATACTCTGGTGCAAAAAAAAAAAAAAAGTTTTTTTGCTGCCCCCTCCACTTAATATTTTCTTCGCATAGCTCATCTTTGTGAAGTTGAGCTTCCTGGAATTGCAATAATGTGTACACCGGGAGACGTTAGAAAACTCTGATGGGTTCAGATTGTGTGATACGTAAGGTTTCTCTGAAAGGAAAATCTAATGGAAGAGGGTACATGCAATTGGCGTTCGGAATAGAACATTGATTTTTTTTTTTCTCGGTATAATTTTATGAAAGTTTTTTTTAAAAAAGATTGAAAACTAATACAGAGTAATATGAAGTGGAAAAAATGAAAAGATGAAGGAAGAAAACAAGAAGAAAGCTAATAAGTTCCAGAAAGGGGGGGAAAGTAAAAGAAAATTACAAAAGAAAGAAAAGAGATGCAAATAGTTATAATAATTTCTTATGGTTATACAGTATAATAAGTATTATATATGTGTGTTTGTGTGTGTACGTATACATACACACATATACACAAACACATATATTTGTTTTCTGAGGTTTTCGCGGGTGTTTGTATGTAGGTCTTTGGTTATTCGGGTTTTCTCCCGCATAAAATTGGAAGTGTCTTGGAGGAATGACACCAGACCCACACTCACGAGGTCCACACAAGATGTCACCACCACACATCCACCCAGAAAGCAGACCCAAACCCACACTGATCAGGAAGCACGACCAAGGACCAGAAGCCAGACCGCAGCTGCAACATTAGCCATTTCAAACCCCTCCAATCCATACATACAGCAGACAGACACCCACTATGAAGATGTAGCACGACCACAAACACGAAGCCAAACAACAGCAATGCAGCTCACCAGCTCAAATCCCCCTGCAACTCAGATTAATCTGAGCACAACCAAGCCCCCACCCAAACAGGACACACCCCCAGCCAATCAGAGCACAAAAAAACCCCATCCAATCAGAGCACAGCCAAGCTCTCACCCAATCAGTTCAAACCCCCACTAGCAGTTAAAAAGGAAGAAACAGCTGCAATCACACATTGCTCCCAGAAGCACGAAGCTGAAGCCTGAAGATGACGAATGAGACTTCGTCGAAACGTTGCCAAGACACTTCCAATTTTACACGGGAGAAAACCCAAATAACCAAAGACCTACAAACACATATATACATACACACATATATATATATAATTTTCACTTATAATTTATTATAAAGTAAAATTATATTTTAATCTCTCTTATATCATATTTCCCTTCTTTCTATAATCTATCCTGCCTAATAATCAAAACTATAAATCTTTAGTTCCTTTTTGTCTGTTTCATGGGAAAAGCCTTGGAATGAAGAATTGATTGTTAAAACTTAACTCTGGCACATATATACACCCACCCACATCATAATGCCTTTATGCACTCCACAACTTGCATGCTTTTTCCAGTGACCATGAATGTTGGGGGATATCAATGTTGGGGGATCAAATCTCTTGGAAAATCATAGAAATCATAGAATCCTAGGGCTGAGAGGGATCCCGGAGGTCCTCTAGTCCAACCCCCTGCTCATCATAGGAGTCCTTATACCATCCCAGTCAAATGGGCAGGTCAAGAAGCAATGAATGGAGACTTAGTTCTAGGTTGAATCTCCCTTTAATGATCTTCCATCTGTTGTTTCTTGCCCTGCTCTCAGATGCGAACCCCTCTCCCCCCCCTAAATATTGGAAGAATAATATCATGTCACCCCTAATCCTTCCAGAGGCTTTCAAAAAGAGACGGGACAATCATTTGTCTGAAATGGTATAGGATCTCCTGGTGGAGTGGACTAGAAGGCCTCCAAGGTCCCTTCCAACTCTATTATTCTATGTTCTTTGTTAGACTAGATATACCTAGTTCCCTTAACTGTTCTTCATACAATATATCCTCCATACAATACATCCTCCAATATATCATCTTAATTGCTCTACTCTGCACGCTGTCTTTTTTAAAAAAGTTTTTATTGGTTATATTACAATGACACAACACAACACAACACAACACAAACATACTCTGCAAACTTTCTAGAGTTTGTACACCGCCCTGAGTCCTCCGGGAGAAGGGCGGTATAAAAATCGAAATAAATAAATAAATAAATAGAGTCTCAACATCTTTTTTTGTATCACGGCGTCCATAATCGGATGCACTATTCCATGTGTGCGGCCTCACTAGTGTAGTGTAAAGCACTACTATCATTTCAAATTGTTGCATAAAAATGATTTGACTCACAAAAGCTCAGATTAACACTGCATCCTTTTAAGGAAACTTTTCCAACAGATCCAAATACAGCAAATGTTGTACGCTTTCTCTGGACTGGTTAGAATGGGTTGCTAAACCACAAGGCAAAGAATGTGGCTGATCAGCACATCTATTGGATGATAAAGTATCTGTGGCATAACTGATTGTTTTTCAAAAAAATTCCTCAGCTGCTTTTGCTGCAGTTCCTTTCCCAACAGGGGAGTGTGTCTTCACATTAGCAATAGTTGTGTTGCATACCAAGCACACTTCTGTGCTTGGCCCCAGGTGGCACAAAGCTGACCTGTGTCATTGGGAGCTGGGACATTGTGTTGCCTCTCTAAATTAAAGATCACACTGGTCTTCACACTCACACACACATAGACACAGGGGGAGGAGGAGAGAGAGACAGAGAGAGAGAGAGAGAGGGAGGGAGGGAGGGAGGAGGGGAGAGAGAGACCCCATGATATCCCATTTTTCTTGTTTTTATTTCCAACTGGAGAAGAATCAATTCTTCGCACTGGGAAAGGAATGAAGTCGTTGTGTTTTCACTGGCAAAGTTTTGATCCACAACATGTTGTGGGTCTTTTGTCTTTGGAGGAGAGTGTGTCCTCTTTTGAACTAAAGCTGTTGACAAGGATGAGCCAAAAGAGGAATTTAAGGAAAGAGGTGAGAAGTTGTGCTGATTGTTGGATAAAATATGGTACCCCTGTTTCTATCTGTATCAGGGTTAGCATGAAGTGGAGAAATAAGAACTCCGTAGTGTGAACTTGGAGACAAATTAGGCATCCCTTGGCCAAGTCCACTCCCTATCTTGGTCCACAGGTTGCACTGTTGGGTTGACCTGCTTCACTTCTTACTGAACTGACTCATCACACTGATGATGTTACCTAGTTGGGTCATGAAATGTCTGCAAGAAAACAACCATTCTTGGATCCCCCATTTCAACCCTGAGCTAGAAATACTCCCCTTTTGTGGGGGTACTTTCCTTCTTTCTTGGTGGGTGCCCTTAAAAAGGAAGAAGTTGAAGAAAGTCCAGGAAATTGGATGTTCCCTAGCTAGCTGCTCTGTGTGAGTCATTCTTCTTTTGTGGGATTCTTGCTTCCATCTGAGAAATATCCTGAGAAGCAGAGGAAAGTGTGACTATGGTGGGAAAAAAATCCCTTTTCTTTGCTTTTTGCAAAAATATCCTAAAAGATGATAAGAGAAGGAAGGTAACATGCCCAGGCAAGGAACTAGAAACTAGGGAACAAATTAGATTAGGTGTTTGGGAGAAGATGGAGAAAAGAACATTCCAGGAATGGTTGCCCAGCTTCCAAGTAGACCCTGTTGAGATCGCAACCTTTCGTATCTCTTGTGCCCATTTCAAAGACAGCAAAACCAAGCATATGGCCCACTTGACTGTTAGTTTCCCTTTCAAGAAATGAATCAAGAATGTACAGTTCTATTAGGGCAGAGATCTTCAAACTTGGCAGCTTTAAGATTTGTGGACTTCAACTCCCAGAATTCTCCAGCCAGCAAAGCTGCCAAGTTTGAAGACCTCTGTATTAGGGTCACTTGTCAAGTTCTCTTTGGCTGTCATAAAGAGCTGCCTGGCTTCCATCCATCCGCGGCCAGAGGAAAGGCAGCCGGAGAGAATAAACAGGATCTGCACTCTTAAAAAGCAAGGGCTGTAATGCATATGTTAATCCAGAAGGGTTCCTGGGCTGTGCTTGTCTGAATGGCTTTCTAGATTCAAACGAGTGTGTGGGATAAACTCACAATTGTCCTGGTGGCACAGTCAGTCTCCTGCGATGCCTCAGTTGGCAGGTCAATGACACGGAAGGAATGCTCCATTAATTACATAAACCGACCTAGAAAAATGAGTGGAAACCTCACACGGGGGTACAGCATATGGGTCACTTAGGGCTGACCCTCTCATTAGATGCAACAGAGAAACTACTTTGAGTTGCCAGGCAGGAAAGGAGATCAATCAAGGCCAGTTCATTGTCTGATGTAAGCAGGGGTGGGCTTCAAAAATTCTACCAAGGGGCTCTCTGCCCAGTTGCTGGGTGGGCGTGGCCATGGTGGGTATGGCCTCCTGCAGCATGGTAGGGGCTCCGGATACTTTTCTCGAGCCTCCGGGAAGGCAAAAACTGCCTCCCCAGGCTCCAGAAGCCCACCGGAGGCCAGAAATGGGCTCGTTTCCAGCCATTTTTTGACCTCCCCGAGCCTCCGTGTGTGCCCTGCACTTACCTGCATCCAAAATGGGCCACATGAGGACTCCTGGGAGTGGCAGGGCGGAGTGGGTGGGGCCAGGCAGGAATGGGATTTGTGGGTTTTCCGAACTGCACAGAATCTTAGCTAGAGATTCTCCCAAACCCCTACGAACCCCCAGCAGCCCACCCCTGGATGTAAGGCCACCCCTGGAAGACTGCACCCAGTTACAAAAAAGATGTTGAGACTTTGGTACAAAAACAAAGGACCATGAAAACAATAAAGGTAACATGGCAAGAACCAGCAGCCAATTTCTTCTGATGCAGCCAGCCCCACCATCTTCGTTCTCCCATCCCACCTTCTCCCGGGCTTTGGGAGGGTGGGAAGAGTCTATTCTGAGGCAAAGAATCAAAATCTTACGAAGTATTAGTGCTGCTTTAAAAATCCTTAGTAAGACCACACCTGGAATACTTCATCCTGTTTTGGTCACCACATTACAAAAAAGATTTGAGACTTTGGGGAAAGGGCCAAGAAGTGCCATTAAGATGGTTAAGGGCAGTGGTGGGATTCAGCCAGGTCGCACCCCTTCGGGAGAACCGGTTGTTAACTTTCTGAGCAGTTTGGCAAATTGGTTGTTGGAAGAAATCATTAGGGCAGAGAACCAGTTGTTAAATTATTTGAATCCCACCACTGGTTAAGGGTATTTGAGAGGCTGCCACAACAAGGAAGGGGTCAAATTATTGTCCAGAGCACCAGAGGGAGGGAGGGAGGGAAATAGGGAGGGAGGAAAGGAAGGAAGGAAGGAAGGAAGGAAGGAAGGAAGGAAGGAAGGAAGGAAGGAAGGAAGGAAGGAGGGAGGGAGGGAGGAAGGGAGGGAGGAAGAAAGGAAGAAAGGAAGAAAGGAAGAAAAGAAAGGATTCTTACATTTTTTTCCATGTGTGGCCTACATAAGCAGGGGGCTTATGGGCTGAAGCTTGGCTTTATTTGATCATAAAGAAGTCAACCTTTACAATTGGGTGGGTGCATAGCATGCTTAGCAGATGAGTGCTTAGCTGATGTGCAGCATGAGTGTTCTATCCGACAACATCAAATCTTGGGTGAGCTTTTTACGTGCAAAAATGTGTTTGGACCATCGAATGACTCCACGCGTCTCTGCACAGCGCGCAGAAGAAGCTCGCAGGAAGAGGTTTCTGCAAGATTAGCTGATGGCTGCAGTTCCTCCTGATGAGTCTCCAACCATTATCGAGGGAATGCATCTCATATTGGGCTGGAGTTGTGCCAAAGCAGCTCCCAGTTTTCTTGATGGATCGTTCTGTGTCCTCTTGGGCCAATGGATGATATTAATTTCCCTGCAGTTTCATCTGGATTTATTTCTGCCCCCTCCCGGTTCTGCCTGGATCTTCCATTCTTAAACTATGCCTTGCACTGATTGAAACGATCTCACAAAAGAAACCTTGGACAGCCTACCGGCTCTCAACATTCACCTCTCTAAATATATTTTAGTGAAACAACGTCTTGAAATGGATATTCTTTGGGGAAAAGATCCTATATGGTCCATAAAGGTTAGGACCACAATTTTAATCCCAAATTTAAGTAAAACATTTGTTAAATGAATTGTGCCCCATTTTATGACCTTTTTTGCCACCATTGTTAAGCGAATCACTGCATTTGTTAAGTTAGTCACACAGTTGTGAATCCAGCTTCCTGGTTGACTTTGCTTGTTGGAAGGTCGCAAAAGGGTATCACGTGACCAGTGGTGGGATTCAAGTAATTTAACAACCGGTTCTCTGCCTTTAATGATTTCTTCCAACAACCAGTTCACCAAACTGCTCAGAAAGTTAACAACCGGTTTTCCCGAAGTGGTGCGGACTGGCTGAATCCCACCACTGCACGTGACCCTGACACACTGAAACCGTCATAAATATGAGTTAGTTGCCGAGCATCTGAGTTTTGATAACATGAACATGGGGATGCCGCAACGGTGGTTGTAAGTGTGAAAACGGTCATAAGTCACTTTTTTCAGCGCCGTTGTAACTTTGAACAGTCACTAAATGAACTGTTTTAAGTCAAGGACTGCCTGTGTTCAGCAAATGTACAGTCTGGAAGATTATAAGTAGTCCTCAATTTACAACAAACTTCCGTTGCTAAGCAAAGTGGTTGTTAAGTGAGTTGCACCCAATTTTATAGCTTTTTTTGTCACGGTTGTTAGGCAAATCATCGCTGTTGTTGTTAAGTAAATCATGTGGTCGCTAAGCAGATTCAGCTTCCCCCCATTTACTTGCTGGAATTCAGCCAGGAAGGTCACAAACGGTGATCACATGACCCTGGGATGCTGTAAATAAATATATTGGTGAATATATATTTATATGCCGGTTGCCAAGCACCTGAATTTTGAACATGTTACTGTGAGAATGCTATGATGCTTGTAAGTGTGAGGATTGGTTTTAAGTCACTTTTTTCAGTACTGGTTTAGTTCAAGACATTTGGTCACATTGGACAAGGAACAACTCTGTTGATTCAACCTACAGCACAATATTGTCGTGGAGGTAATAGCAATAGCAATAGCACTTAGACTTATATACCACTTCACAGTGGTATTACAGCCCTCTCTAAGTGGTTTACAGAGTCAACCTCTTGCCTCCAACAATCTGGGTCCACATTTTACCCACCTTGGAAGGATGGAAGGCTGAGTCAACCTTCAGCCAGTCAGGATTGAACTCCTTCTGTGGGCAGAATTTGCCTGCAATGCTGTATTCTAACCACAGCACCTCTATAGGAGGGAGGGAGGGAGGGAGGGAGGGAGGGAGGAAGGAAGGAAGGAAGGAAGGAAGGACGGAAGGAAGAGCAATAGCAATAGCAATAGCAATAGCAATAGCAATAGCAATAGCAATAGCAATAGCAATAGCAATAGCAATAGCAATAGCAATAGCAATAGTCCTTAGACTTCTATACCACTTCACATTGCTTTACAGCCCTCTCTAAGTGGTTTTACAGAGTCAGCATATTGCCCCCAATAGTCTGGGTCCTCATTTTACCGACCTCGGAAGGATGGAAGGCTGAGTTAACTTTGAGCCGGTCAGGATCGAACTGCTGGCAATCAACAGAATTAGCCTGCAATGCTACATTCTAACCACTGTGCCACGATGGCTCACCTGGAGAACCTGTTACATAGATCCTCTTCTGGACTTCATGGACAAAAGATGGACTGTCATCCAACTCTGACATTCCTCCCATTGCATCTAATCTGAAATAGTTTGGCAATAATGCCACAAGTTGTGTATCTCAGGGCTTTTGATTTTGGTTAGTCTATGTCTATTTTTGCCCCAGTGGTGCGGTGGCCTAGAGATGGAGCTCTTGCCTCACAATCGGGAGATTGTGAGTTCAATCCTAGGCAGAGGCAGATATTTTTCTCTCTGGGCACGTTGAGAATATACAGTATCTGCTGAATATAATTCCGCATTGACGACAGGAAGGGCATCTGGCCAGTAAATACTCAGCTTCATTCAGTTGCCCAGACTCTACCTCGCAAGGGATTATGGGTCATTAAAAGAAGACGATGGTTTCTATTTTCCCCCCAATCTCTCTCTTCCTTAAGTTGTTTTAGAATAAACCTACAAAGTATGTTTGAAGGAAAGAGCCTTAAATATATATCCAGTCGACTTTGAAGCTGAAAAATATTTTATAATTGGCTCGCCCTCTTCCTCATGCAGTGCATCGCCAATAGTTTCTGGTTACTAATCTTCACAAAGTTCTAAATCATTGGTCCACATCATTTTAATGCACAAGCCAATTTAGCTTGTCATGGTTCTTGAGTACCCCTTTGGTAGCCAACCCTTCAAGCATTCTTTAGTGATTGCCAAATTTCTTGGGATATCATTCCAATTACCGAAGAACAAGCGGCTCAAGTTCTGTCAGTCATGTTCAAGGCTAAAACTTGGCAGCGGTGCCCCTAACACAAAACAACGCAAGAAAAGCACAGCTGGGTGCACATGCCAGCTTTAATACAAGAAGCAATTCACACACCACGGAACGGGACTTGCTTTCAAGTTTCAGCTTTCTAAAGATCTCACCTTTCATTGGTTTAGTGTAGCCAGTTTTGAAAGACCATTGAGCTCATTGATTTAAACGAGATTTCTGGATTCATTCATATATTTCCTGAAAAAGGAAGAATGCCAACTGGCTCCTTCTGGAAGCTTAAAACAAGCTTTCGATAAAGGAGAATATTTATAGCTCATGGTTGAAATGAGAGGTCCACTTGCTCTCTTTGAGTCAGTGTTGGCAGTGGGCATTCTTGGTGATTCATAGAATAGAATAGAATAGAATAGAATAGAATAGAATAGAATAGAATAGAATAGAATAGAATAGAATAGAATTTGGAAGGGACCTTGGAGGTCTTCTAGTCCAGCCACCTGCTCAAGCAGGAGAACCTATACTATTTCAGACAAGCGACTGTCCAGTCTCTTCTTAAAAAACTCCAGCGATGGAGCAGCCACGATTTCTGAAGGCAAAGCTGTTCCATTGGTTAAGAAGTTTCTCCTTAATTCCAGGTTGCTTCTCTCTTAGATTAGTTTCCAACCATTATTTCTTACCCTACCCTCAGGTGCTTTGGAAAATAATTTGACCCCCCTTCTTCTTTGTGGCGTAATGTTCTAATCATATCAGGGAGATAGATTTTCTGTTGTAAATGACTTCACTCAAGTCAGGATTAAAAAAATCTATTTTTGCCAAGTTCTGAGTAAGGAGTTCAGCCCTGCCTGACAAATTTAAACCACAAAGCCACCTCTTGTCCTCTTTATTAAGTTTGTAGCTTCAAAAGCAGTGGTGGGATTCAGCCGGTTCGGGACGGTCAGGCGAACCGGGAGTTAAGCTGCTGGCTGGCCCCGCCCCACCCCACCCCTTCCAGGAGTCCCCACGCACCCCATTTTCACTCCCTGGAGGCTGCAGAGAGGCCTATTAGGCCCAAAATGGGATGCAAGGGGGTACAGTGCAGGCCCCCCATGGCCTGTTTTTGCTCTGGGTGGGGGAGTGCCTGTCACACCGCCTGGCCATGCTCACCATGGCCACAACCACCCAGCCTGCCATTAGAGCAGAGAACCAGTTGTTAAATTATTTGAATCCCACCACTGCTCACAAGTGATTCTGGAGGTGTCTTTTTTTAAAAGTGGAGAAGAGTCCATGTTGATTCATCATGCTAACTCATACGTTCAGGTTAACCGATTAAGGATTGCGGGCCCTTAATAAATTTACTTCAGAATACTTCTCATTGTATTACAGAGACATTATATCCGAGTCGATGTGAACAGAGGGAGATTTGAATGCATTCTCATAGATATTGCACTAAATCAAGGATTTTGAAAAGAATATTTCATTTAACAAACGACTTGGATCCTGACTCATGTGTGCTTCAAAATAGACCCTACCAGGATCAATACAATGTAAATCTAATTTTAGCGGGTTTCCTTTGAATATCAGTTCCTGGAAAACAGCGCCAAGTGAATGCGATCAAGTTTATGGCAGCCTCTTGGCTTTGAAAGTGGCACTTGGTGTCACTTCCAAAAATAAGAGCAACTAAGATGCTGGGACACATGGTGGCTCAGTGGCTAAGACACTGAGCTTGTCGATAGAAAGGTCGGCAGTTCAGTGGTTCAAATCCCTAGTGGGGTGAGCTCCCGTTACTTGTCCCAGCTTTTGCCAACCTAGCAGTTTGAAAGCATGTAAAGAATGCAAGTAGAAAAATAGGGACCACCTTTGGTGGGAGGGTAACAGCATTCCGTGCGCCTTTGGCATTGAGTCATGTTAGCCACATGACCACGGAGACGTCTTCAGACAGCGCTGGCTCTTTGACTTTGAAACGGAGATGAGCACCGCCCCCTAGAGTCGGGAATGACTAGCACATATGTGCGAGGGGAACCTTTACCTTTACTTTAAGATGCTGTTGGTGCGATCCAGTGTCCATCAGATCCAAAGATCCAACTCTTAAGTTCTGACACTATATTTCATAACAGAAACTAATCTTCAGTTCAATGTTCATCTTCTAGTTTGGTCTGCTCTATTTTTCCTTTGTTTGGACTTGTAAAGCATGACAAATTAAGGCGGGTTGGTTTTTTTAACGACAGTTGGATTTCCATGTGATGCTAAACTATAAACCAGGGGTTTCCAAACTTGACAGCTTTAAAGCTTGTGGACTTTATATTACATATTTAATAATACATGTGCTGATAGCAGCGAGAATTGTATTTGCACATTATTGGAAAAATGGGGATACACTTACAGATGAAAGTATAATTAGAAAAATATTAGACTGTGCGGAGATGGATAGATTGACATTAATAATAAAAGATAAGGAAGACACAGAATATTTTTTTAACATGGGATTTGTTTTATCAATGGTTAGATAAAAAAAGTAGAAATTAGGGGATGAAAGATTACTGATATGTATAAGTAAATGTTGCAAGAATTTCATCATATACAAACATTAGTATTATTATTATGGTTATTATCTCTTTTATTCATTAAACATGAAACTGAGCCAACTGAACATTTTAAAATGTATCATAAATACCATTGACTGCTAAAGGTTGATACAGGTTGCTGCCACCGTCCTAGATATCAACCAAGTATCTTCTTAAAATATATGATGTGCCGAGTAGCACAGTTTTTTGCAGTTCCGCTGGTGTTATTGCAGGAAGCTGCAATTTCTTGATGTGTTTTGTAAAATTTGTGGACATGGTACCAAGTGCCCCGATGACAATAGGTATCACTGTTAGGTCAGAATAAGTGTTGTGTCTTGTCCGCTCTCACCGCAGCCGGGGTCTGCTTATCTGCTCCCGAACACAGAGGAATGTATGCCTCCCGGCCCCAGTCCTGGCTCCATGCCCAGACAAGCTGCAGAGGAGGGGGCACCTCCCGGTCCCAGCCCTGGCTCCATGCCCAAGCAGGCTGCAGAGGAGGGAGCATCCCCCGGCCCCAGCCCTGGCTCCATGCCCAGGCAAACGGAGCAGCTAGACCCCTCCCCCTCCTCCACAGCATGTGAGCCTGAGGAAAGTTTACTTCCAACAGCTGATTGGAGTGACCCTCGCATCAGAAGATTGGATAGGCGGAGGCAACAGAAGGAAGGGAGGGGCAGGCCTTAATGAGTGCTGAGTCATGGAACCACACCCCATGGCCTATATAAAGGATCTGCTTTCTGGCAGTCTCTGAGTCAGGCAAAGTCGAACTTATCTTGCTGAAGTCACTTATTGGTCTCCTGCCTGCTCTGAGGACTTTGCTAGGACTTTGGGCAGAGCTGCAGAGGCAAGCCTGATTCGGATTTCCCTGACCCGGCCATCAGCGGAGGAGTGGGACACGACAATAATGGATGGAAACTGATCAAGGAGAGATTCAACCTGGAAATAAGAAGAAATTTTCTGACAGAGAGAACAATCAACCAATGGAACAGAAGTTGCCTTTGGAAGTTGTGGTAGCTTCAAGTAGCTTCAACTCTTTCAAGAAGACACTGGACTGCCATCTGTCAGAAATGGTGTAGGGTCTCCTATTTGGGCGGAAGTTGGACTAGATGACCTACAAGGTCCCGTCCAATTCGGTTAATCTCTTAAACTAACAGCTTCCCTCTCTTGCCTTTGCAGTATTTATACAAGCGGACGCAGGCCACGGTGTGGGACGCATAATGGATTTTGAAAATGTGTTAGAGCCCCGTTTGTTTAACACTTTAAATATTTAGATTCACTCCTGCTAGTTTACACAGCCTTCTCCTGTGCTATTTATAAGATTTTGTAAACTTCTGGTTTGTTGAGGAGTCCAGGTTTTGACGCCGAGCAAGGCTGTTGCATGGTGCCAACATGGGTCTGAAGTCTGTACTTTTTCAACCATTGCTTAAAACAACGAGCAGAAGTGGCTCTCTTTCTCGAGCTTTCCCTCCACGCATGCACAATAGGCCATGTTGCCTCTCTCCCTAGGCAACTGGATGGATTTCTTTAAATCTGGCCTGCGGGGTGCTTAGATCTGGCCCACGGGGTGCTTAGAACTGACCAACAGGATGCTTAGAACTGGCCCACAGGGTGCATAGAACTGGCCCGCAGAGTGCTTAGATCTGGCCCGCGAGGTGCTTAGTGTTAGATATTGACAGTTCTTATAGTTTTCTATCTGGTCCGTTGTTTGAGTGGGAAGAATACTCAAACATGATTGGCTGAGCCTTCTGGCAGCTCCCTATATAAGGGCAGGCTGTCAGAGAGGTTAGCTGCTGGATTGTACATAGTTACTGAATAAAGAGCTGTCGTCTAAAGCCTGTCTCCAGTCTCCTCATTCTCTCAATCTAACACTGGCAATGAAGGTGGGATTCGCAGAGGAGAACTGAAGCAAAAAGAGCTGACAACGAACATCCATCCATCCAGGCAGATGTTGTGGAACGGCAGCCATTTGGCATGCCAAATTTGAACGGAAAAAGAGCAGCAATGATGTCTACATTCCACCCACCTACGCCCTTCAATCCGGTGAAAGAAAATTGGGACACCTACATGACCCGATTCGAATGCTTCATGGAAGCGAATGACCTTCTGGGGTTGTCGGACAACCAGAAAAGGGCACTATTCCTTAGCCGTTGTGGCCACGAGGTATTTGACCTGGCAGAATCCCTGTCAGAGCCAACCCCGGTACATTCTGTACCATGGCAAGTTCTTCAGAACACACTGAAGAGACACTGTGCTCTTACCCCATCTAAGATAGTATGTTGCTATGAATTTTGGCATCAAATGCAGTACTTGGCAGTGCATTCATGGCAGTACTATACATGGCAGTTCTACGAAAAGCCGCTGCCCATTGTGAATTCAGGGACTTGAATGATATATTGCTGGACCAGCTCATCTGCGGGGTACAAGACCTCCATTTACAATGAAGGCTGCTTGCCAAGACGAACCTGATACTCCAGGCTGCCTTGGACAAAGCCAGGGCCTCCAAGTCCTCCAACAGCGCAGCCGAATTGCTCCAAAAACTTGCCACAGATCCTGTGGCGGTGAAACCCACAGCCACTGTACATAAGGGGGACTACCAGGACACCGAATCCAAAGGAAGTGAGGATGAGGTCTACCAGACTGATAAACGAAGAACCCCAGAACACGAGAGCAAAAAACCATCTTGTGCCAGCTGTGGGGGTCAGCACCCGCGAGTCTCCTGCCGATACCGGGATGCCATCTGCAGACGATGTGACCGTAAAGGGCACTTAGCAAGAATCTGCTGGGCACCCCTACCCAGCAGCCACCGAGACACCCCAGACACCCCTACCAGAAGTGCCAAAACTGTTTAAATGGGACTCATGGAAGCCTAAGCGGGCAAACAACAAAACCAGAGCCCTAGACACCAACCAAACAAGCATCAGCCAATCCAGTGCACCAACTCATAAGAAAATAAGCATGTCCATACTAATCAAGGGGTTGCCCTGCGAGATGGAGATAAGCACAGGGGCATCAGTGACCATCATATCATGGCAGGCAAGGTTCCAGAAACAGCAGCTGACCTGGCAAAATTTAAAACTGAGTGACTACCAAGGAAACCGGATTCCTGTGTTGGGATGTGGGGCATTCAATATTAAATACCACTAGTTCTAAGGAAGGCTGTCCCTAATGGTCATCAATGGTAACCTCCTGAACCTGCTCAGCCTCGATTGGTTCAGCACCCTTGGACTGGGGAGTCACTGGCATCATCACCAGTGCTGCTGCAGACGACCTGATCCAGGAATTCCAGGATGTCCTCAGTCCAGAGCTCAGCAAGTATGTGGGCTCCATCTCTTTTAGCTTGGACCTAGCATTGCCCCCATATGAATGAAACCATGGAGGGTTCCATTTGCAAAATTGACTTGGAACTCGACAAATTAATTAAGCAAGGCATCCTCGAAGCAGTTGACCATGCCATAGGGACACCCATAAAAGGGGATGGGTCTGTGCGCATCTGTGTTGATTATAAGTGCACAATTAATAAAGCACTCCAGCAAAGTGCCTACCCTGTGCCAGTTGTCCAACACTTATTGCATTCCCTAGGCCCCGGAACCATCTTTGCAAAATTAAACCTCACGCAGGCATATCAACAGCTGCCGGTAGATGTCGCTACTGCCGAGGCTCAAACCATCATAACGCATGGGGGGTGGTTTAAAAGTCACCAGTTGCAATTTGGGGTTAGCGTCGTCCCAGGAATCTTTCAAAGCATCATGGAAAGGCTATTATTAAAAATCCCTGGGGTGGTGCCTTACTTCGATGATGTGCTGATAACTGCCAGCACGGAACAGCAACTTTACTCTTGGTTACAGGAAGTGCTCACAAAATTCCGCTCCCTGGGACTCCATGTCAAAGGGAGCAAATGCCAAATTGGAGCCAGGGAGGTAGAATTTTTGGGGTATACAATCACCGGGGAGGGCATTCACCCAGCTAAGAGTAAAATCCGAGCTATACAAGAGCGCTCACACTAAAGAATCAAACCGAGCTGAAAGCTGAAAGATCCTGGGGTTGCTGAATTTCTACAGCGTTTTTCTCAAGAAAAAGGCTACGGTGGCTGAGCCCCTCCACAAACCTCTGGCAAAATGGTCCCTGTGGGTTTGGGGGCATAGAGAAGCTGCTACATTCCAGGCAGTCAAGCGGCTGCTTTCTGCTGACAGCTTCCTGATCCAGTACAATGACACTTAGATATCATGGTGGTCTGTGATGCTTCTCCCTTCAGAGTCGGGACGGTTCTCAGCCATCACCTCCCGAATGGAACTGAAGCCCGGTAGCCTATTTTTCCAGGACCTAGTCTAGTGTGGAAAGGAACTACACCCAGCTGGACAGGGAATGGTTCCATGAGTACTTATTTGGGAGGTATTTTGAACTGGTGACTGATCACATGCCACTGTTGGCACTTTTAGCTGGGGATCGTCCAAGAGGCCATGTCACTGAGATTCACGCGGTGGGCCCTCTTCCTCTCAGCCTACAGCTACAAACTTTCCCACCAGCCTGGAAAGACTATGGGGCATGCTGATGCCCTTAGCCGCTGCCCCCTGCCTGAACTTTTGGACGATCGTACACCCAGAGACCCAGTTCTGCTTATTGACTGCCTCGATTCTGGACTTGTGTCTTCTGCCGAAGTGGCCAAGCATTCAGCTAAAAATGTTTAAGACGATCTTGAACTGGGTGTGGAGGGGATGGCCTAAAGGCCCGGTGGGTGCAGAATTTGCACGGTATATTGCAAAGCAGCATGAACTATCTGCTCAAAGGGTGTGTTTACTGTTGGGCCACCGGGTAATCATACCCCCATCTTGTGTAAGGATATTCTAAAGGCACTTCATGAGGGCCATCCAGGGATTGTCCAGATGAAAGACCTAGCACGAAGCTTTGTATGGTGGCCCAAAATGGACCAGGAGGCACAGGAGTGGGTAGCTATGAGCCAACCGTGCCAAGAGTCATGGCCGGCACCCCCGAAGGCACCAGCCCTGGAGTGGGAATGACCCCAATCCGCTTGGTCTAGAATCCACATCGACTTCGCAGGGCCATTTCACAGCCAAACATTTCTTCTCATTGTAGATGCCTACTCTAAATGGCTGGAAATTATATTAATGGGCACCCACCACTACTGAAGCAATGATTAAGGTGCTCCAGAAACTGTTTGCCACCCATGGCCTCCCCGATGTAGTGGTCTTGGATAACGGCCCACAATTCACTGCCACCCCTTTTAAGGGGTTCTTGGCAGACCAGGGCATACGGCATGCCCTCTTGACACCTTTACATCTGGCCAGTAATGGTATGGCTGAAAGGATGGTGAGATCTGCCAAGGAGGCATTAGGGAGGTTGGGGCCAGGTGATTGGCAATGCCGGATAGACAAGCTCCATTTTCACTGGCAGAGGTTTCAGGGGCCATCGCAGCTGAAAATGGAACTCCGGAGCCCGTTTTAGCTGGCAGAGTGCTCAGGCCACCACAGGTGGCCCTGACATGAGTGATGTCAAGCTGGCCACACACCCCTGCACCCCCCCCCAAGGTGAAATACAACTCTGTTGCAGACCTCAATGAAATTGATCTTGATACCACTACTCCAATGGATGCAAACCTATTAAGTTATGTCCGGAGAATAATTTGGGGTTTCAATTCGAGCTGGGGTTGCCCAGGAATAAATAAAAATGAAATCCAGGCTCCTGTGAGGAAAGAAGAAATATTTATTCCCAAAAGCAAAGAGTTTGCTTTTGCAAAGAGAAATGGGGTACAGCAGCAGATTTTATAGGGGAGCTTGTCCTAGTATGGAAGTATCTAGGGCTATATCCAAGATGTGTGTGTGTGTGTGTGTCATTTATGATGTTTATTCTTGTGAACATGCAGTTCCACTGGGAGACCTAATTTAATTAACTCTATTTGTGATTACAGACCTTATCCTTTGATATGTGGATTAGGTGTGGGTAATTTATTTGGGGGTTTGAGGAACTTTGAGCAAAAGATTATTCCTTCATTTGCTATTTTTACTTGACTAACTTAGTTTTCACCTTGACTGTCCATTATCCAGCAGAGATGCTGATTCTCGGTCCATTATGGTTTTTGTTAATGTTTTAAGGGAAGAGGGAAAAAGTATAAAGAACAAAATATATTTTGATATAAAACTTCTCAAAGTTGCACGGGAATGTAATCTCAGAAACAAGGCGAGAACGGAAGTGGATAGGCAACTTGAAAAAAATTCTGCAAATCTTGTGCAGACTCAATTTTTAAAAATTATATAGTTCTTTTTCCTTTCATAGACAAGCTGGATTGAGCATTTCTATCATCAGCCTTCCATCCTTCCAAGGTGGGTAAAATGAGGACCCAGATTGTTGGGGGAAAGAAGTTGACTCTGTAAATCGCTCAGAGAATGCTGGAAAGGCTCTGCGAAGTGTTATTGCTATCACTATCAGGTTCTGGAACAGCTTTCTTCCCTTATGCCATTCGTCTGGTAAACTCGCAAGATTCGTTTTTCTCACCATGTACATGTATACATCCGAACTAGACTGTGTTATTTCTCTGTGTTGTATAATATACATTGATATGTGCATAATTTTGTATTTATTTATCTTGTCATGTTTATGTAGTGTATATTGGAGGCAGTGACCCTTTGAGAGCTGTATGCAATGAAATTGCATTTTAATATATGCCGATTAGGGTACATTCTATGTGACAACAAATTCCAAGTTATTCTAAGTTCTATTAATTTGTAAATCATAATCAATCAAGTCTGAAAAAGAAAGGTGATTGGTGTAGAGGTCAGATCAGTGCTTCTCAACCTTGGCACCTTGAAAATCCCAGAATTCCATAGGCTGCTGGCTTATTTATTTGTTTTCCATACATTTATAACACTTTTTAGGAGAAGTCAAGGGGCATTTTTCTGTCTAGCGACTTTTATTAAAGGGCATAGACTTTCCTGAGCTATAGCTGAATATATGATGGAATGAGCTGCAGGTCACGAAAGGTTAGGGTGTCTAATAAAAATTGTAATAAAATGCTGAGGTCACTTATAAAAGCATCAGAACTGGTCTGCTCTAGTTTTGTGTTAGGATTGTTATTGTTACGGTACTATTGTTGTCCAGTATTCTCATCAGCGCTATTTCACTTAGCATTTCCAAAGTGACATGAAATAAAACAGGGATCCTCAAAACTTTTCAGCTCTTTGATCCCTTCATGGTATTTCAGATTGTTCATTGACCTGCCCCCCCCCCATTTCATTATGAAAATAATCTAATAAATCCTTCTTCTTTACTTCCTCTTTTACCGCTTCAGGAGTTGAAGGAAATATAAAACACCAGAAGGCAAGATAAGAAGCAATGGTTGGAAACTAACCAAGGAGAGAAGCAACCTAGAACTAAGGAAATTTTTCCTGATAGTTAGAACAATCAGTCAGTAGAACAACTTGCCTTTAGACGTTGTGGGTGCTTCAACACTAGTCGGTTTCAAGAAAAAAAATGGACAGGCACTTGTCTGGAATGGCATAGGGTCTCCTGCTTGGACAGGGGGTTGGACTAAGTGACCTCCAAGGTCCCTTTCAACTCTGTTATTCTGAGTTTTGAGCATGTTTGCGATCGCCTGTAGACCAAGGGTGTCAAACTCATTGAGGGCCGCATCAGGGTTGTGTTTGACCTTGGCAGGGCCAGGTGGGCATGGCCAGCTTAACATCACTTGTGTCAGGGGCATCTGTGGTGGCAAAAGCAGGGCTGGGGGGATCCTCTTGCAGCCATGTGCCAGCAAAAACAGAGCCCAGGAGGGCCATGCACAGCCCTCCCAAGCTCCATTTTTGCTGGCAGAGGCACTGTGGACCAGTCCTTTGCTATTCTCAGGGCAGCCCCACGGGCCAGATCTGGCAGGCCGAATGCGGCCTGCAGGCCTTGAGTTTGACACCTCCACTGTAAACTGTCTGTCTCTGTTTTAGAATATGTACACCCCAAACTTGGGGTTTCTTTCCGCCTTCATACTCCCCCCTTTAGCTGCTCCCCCCAGCTGTCTTGAAATAGCCAGGTATTGTGGGAACTGGAGTTCACTATATCTGCAGATCATCTGATTGAAGTAACAATGAAATAGATGAGACAGGAAACACAACAAGGTGAACTAATTCTATGTTATTGTAAGGCAACGTGAACAGACTCTTGCCTGTTTGAAAGTACAAATCTCCCACCATCTGTTTTCACTGCCTGATACATTAGGGCAGATTCTTTCTAATTTTCTTTCTCTACTCGTTGGGGAATCCTGTCCCTCTTATCTAATCAGTCCCTAGGCAGCTTCTCTTCCTCGGCCTCTCTTCCAAGTTGGTTCTCACATCCAGGGGTGGGTTTCAAAAATTTTAGCAAGGGGTTCTCTGCCTGGTTCCTGGGTGGGCATGGCCATGGTGAGCGTGGCCTAGTCAGCCTCCTGCACCATGTCAGGGGGGAGGTGTTTTTGCCCTCCTCAGGCTCTGGAGGCTTTTGTTGAGCCTCTGGGAGGGCAAAAATGGCCTCCCCAGGCTCCAGCAGGCCTCTGGAGGTTCCTGAACTTCTGGTAGGCCCATTTTTCGCCCTCCCCAAGCCTCCACGTGCACCCTGCATTTACCTGCATTCAAAATGCGTCACATGGGGACTCCTGGGAGTGGAGAGCGGGGTGGGCGAGGCTAACCAGGAGTGGGATTTGGGTATAGTGACCAGACTTCCTGCTTTTGGCGGGACAGTCCCGCTTTTTAATAATTTGTCCCGCGTCCCGCGGCAATTCCAAAAAGTCCCGACTTTTTTTGTTTCACTCCCATTCTGAAAATGGGAGGCGGCAACGCAAGAGGAGGAGGCGGAGAAGGGGGAGTGGCAGAGAAGAGGGCGCGAGAGGGAGGAGAGACGCCGCTTGACTTCACCTGAGAGGAAGAGAAGAGCCAAGAGGAGAGCCGAGCCTGCCTGGAAGAGCGGAGAAGCAGCAGCTGCTCCTCCTCCTTCAGGCAGGTAGCAAGACTCAGCGCGCATGCGCACACCCCGCCCCCCCGTCAATGGTGTCCCGCTTTGCCATCCTGAAATCTGGTCACTTTAGATTTGGGGGTTCTCTGAACTGCACAGAATCTTAGCTAGAGGTTCTCCCGAACCCCTGCGAATCCCCAGCAGCCCACCCCTGCTCACATCCCATAGCGAGGCTGAAGTGGAGATCAGGGGCAGATGCCTGCAGAACCTTGGATGAGATGGAAGACAAGAGAAAGATTTTTATTTCAAAGCTTCCATTAATTGGATTTCTTAGCAGAAATGGCTCCGCGGGCACCTCATGGCAGAGCTCCACAATGAGTGGGTGGCTCTTCCAAAATGAAAGGGTGTGAATAATCAACAAAATACATTTCTCCAACTTCACATCCTTGCAGCTCTCAACGTCGCATTCCTTCCTCCAACATTTCACAAGATGAAGCCTGGCACCTGCATTTCACCACTTCCACCCTGACGTGGTGAGAGTCAGGACAAAAAGAGTGAATCACACCTAGTGCTTTTCCTGGGTGTGCAAACCTTCATCGTTTACGGTGAAAACTTGTGTCCTTTTCAAGTGTGAAAAAGGCGGTTTTTGGGGAGTTTATGCTTCCCTGGCAACTTATTTGTTGTGTGCAATTGAGGCTTGATTGGACTGGTTGATTATGTGCCATTAAATAGCAGACTTAGAATAACCAAGTTGAAGGGATCTTGGAGGTCTTCTAGTCCAACCCCTTGCTCAAGCAGGAGACCCTATACCTGTGATGGTGAACCTATGGCATATTTGCCAGAGGTGACACACAGAGCTCTCTCTGTGGGCATGTGTGCTGTCACCAGCTGTTCTGGTTTCTGAAAAACAACCTGAACAATGGGCTAAAAAACAGCCGAAAATGGCCCAAAAGGCAGCCTAAAAACAGCTGAAAAATGGCCTGAAAAAACACCCCCAAAACAGGCCCTTTTCCGGGCCAAAAACAGCCTGAAAACGGCCTGAAAAATGGCTGAAAATGGCCCAGAAAACGGCCCAAAAAAACTGCCTGAAAACAGTCCGAAAAACGGTCTGATTAATTATTCTCACTGTCCGGAAATTTATCTTTACCTCTAGGATGGATCTCTTTTTAACAAGCTTCCCCACACCCAGCCCTATGGTGCTTTGGAGAACAAGTTGACCCTCCTTCTCTGTGGCAGCTGTTCAACTATTGGAAGACAACTGCCATGACCTCACCCCAAAATTTAGACCCTTCAGACCCTTTATCCTCTTGGCTGCTCTTCTCTGCACCCTTTCTGTGGTCTCCATGGTCACGTGATCAGAATTCAGATGCTTGGCAACTGGTTCATACTTATGACCGTTGCAGTGTCCCAGAGTCATGTGATCCCCTTTTGCGACCTTCTGGCAAGCAAAGACAATGGAGAAGCCAGATTCCCTTAACAACCGACTTAGGAACTGTCGTAATTCACTTAAACCAGGGGTCTCCAACCTTGGCAACTTTAAGACTTGTGGACTTCAACTCCCAGAGTTCTCCAGCCAGCTTTGCTGGAGTTGAAGCCCACAACTCTTAAAGTTGCCAAGGTTGGAGACCCCTGACTTAAACAACCATGGCAAGAACATTCATAAAATGGGGCAAAATTCGCTTAGCACATGTCTCACTTAGGGACAGAATTGTCGGGCTCAATGCGGTCATAAGCCGAGGACTACCTGCACCGCATTCCCTCCTACCCACCCCCTATAACTCAAGCACACCATGTCCCCTTACAATTATATTTTCACTGCAATTGTTCCAGGGTTTTTATCCCTCCCCTTTCCCCCTCCCCCCCAGCCAGGAAAATTTCCAAAGCAAATAATTAAGGAAAAGGAACAGCAGAATCTACCGGGAGGTTGAGTTGAAAATATGAATGAAAACCTGGGCAGAAAATGAAAAACTATAAGTGGGGTATAGAATGGAGAAGCATTGAGTCATTTTCGTACCACCATTTAAATATGTTTATTTTATTTTTTTATAAATATATAAATATATTCATGAGCGTGAAATAACTATACGATATATAAGCATATATATAAGTATGAGTATGTAATAACTATATTAATTGGATATAATGAAAGGAAACAATAGGACAGGAACGGTAGGCACGCTTGTGCTCTTATGCACGCCCAGTGGTGGGATTCAGCCAGTTCGCACCACTTCGGGAGAACCGGTTGTTAACTTTCTGAGCAGTTTGGCAAACTGGTTGTTGGAAGAAATCATTATGGCAGAGAACCGGTTGTTAAATTACTTGAATCCCACCACTGTGCACGCCCCTTAGTTGTTGCAGAGTTTGGCAGTTGGAACATTTCTCTTTTTCCCTCTTTCTGCCCATCTCCCGGTTCTGCCTGGTTCCTGATTTTTTTTTCCCCCCTCGTTATTTCAGGAGCGAATGCTTGTACGTTGAACTTGCCAAAAAAACGGCTGGGACATTTCAACAACATCCCCTGGGGGAGAATTGTTACTCTTGGAAGCTTCTCTGATCCAAACCCGCCCCCCATTCTGTACTTAGACAATTGTCGGTTTAATAGACAGTTTAGAGAAAGTGGATTCAGCCTCGCTGGCAAATGAGAACTTTTCTGTGATTCATTTTCCAGCTGAATGGCCTGAAATAAATGAAATAATATGCTTCTATACTCCTTTTTTTGTCTTTTGCTCCAGAACGAACACACACACACACACACACACACACACACACACACAGGAGTAAAGAAGAAGGGATATGCATAGTCCTCAACTTACAACCGTTTCATTTAGTGATGTTTCAAAATTACCGTGGTATAGGATCAAATGCATCATCCGTCACAAGTCCCTTCGTGATCTTGGAGTCCAAATGGACAATCGCTTAAATACAGGTAGCCCTCAACTTACAACAGTTCATTTAGTGACTGCTCAAACTTACAACGGCAATGAAAAAAGGGGACTTATGACCCTTTTTCATAGTTAGGACCTTTGCAGCATCCCTATGATCGTGTGATCAAATTGCTTGGCAACTGGTTCATACTTACGACGGTTGCTGTGTCCCAGGGTCGTGTGATCCGCTTTTGCGACCTTCTGACAAGCAAAGTCAACAGGGAAGCTAGATTCACTTAACAACCAGGTTACCAACTTATCAACTGCAGGGATTCGCTTAACAGCTGTGGCAAGAAAGGTCGTAAAATGGGGCAAAACTCACTTAACGTATGTCTCACTTAACAATAGAAATTAGGGGCTCAATTGTGGTCATAACTCAAGGCCTACCTGCAGTATGCTGCAGCTGCCCAAAAAGCCAACACAGTTCTAGGCTGCATAAACAGAGGGATAGAATCAAGATCATGTGAAGTTTTAATACCATTTTATAATGCCTTGGTAAGGCCACACTTGGATTACTGCATCCACTTTTGGTCGCCACGATGTAAAAAAGATATTGAGACTCAGAGTGCAGAGTGCAGAGAAGAGCAATAAAGATGATTAGGGAACTATGCATATAAACATATGCTAAAACATATGAAGAACGGTTGCTGGAACTGGGTATGTTTTGTCTAATGAAAAGAAGGACTAGGGATGATGTTATAGCAGTGTTCCAATATCTCAGAGGCTGCCCCAAAGAAGAGGGAGTCAAGCTATTCTCCAAAGCACCTAAAGGCAGGAAAATAAGCAATGAATGGAAACTAATCAAGGAGATAAGCAACCTAGAACTAAGGAGAAATTTTCCAACAATGAGAACGATCAACCATTAGAATGACTTGCCTTCATAAGTTGTTGATGCTCCAACACTGGAAGTTTTTAAGAAGATGTTGGATAACCATTTGTCTGAAGTGCTGTAGGGTGTCTTGCCTAAGCAGGGGGTTGGACTAGAAGACCTCCAAGGTCCCTTCCCATTCTGTTATTCTGTTATTCACACCCCGAAATATCTGTGTCCAGCCCACCTTGAATTCCTTTGACTCTTCTCTACTGCCAATTTGCTTTGACCATTAGTAGTCCAGATTCTTATAGACAGCTTAAGTTTGCAATAAAACTTTAAAGAGCTTAAGTTTATTCAAACTGCCTGGATCTTCTGATTTTCTTGGAGCTTGATAAATGGCTCTCAAAGAATGACCGGTGCCCTCCCTTCAACAAAGGGTAAAATTCGACTGGTTCAGACCAGTTCGGGTGAACCGGTAGGGATGATTTGAATCAGTCCGCCGAACCAGTAAAACCCACCCCTGGTTGGACCCTCCCATGGCTGCCCGGTTGCCTGGTGGCCATGAGTGATGTCAAGTTGGCCACGCCCACTCAGTCACAGGACCCCCACCATCAAGCCACGCCCACAGAACCGGTAGGGAAAATTTCACCACTGCTTACAACTATTGCAGCATTCCTATGATCTCGTGATCTAAATTCAGGCACTTGTCTGAATTTTAACATTTTTATTGAGTTATAAAATACTGTAAGATACAAAATGCAAAAGTAAATAGGAAAATTGTCAACCAACATGTATTTGAGATGGTTGCAGGGTTCCCAGGATCATGTGATTGCCATTTGTGACTTTCTCAGTTGGTTTCCGACACGTAGAGTCAATGGGGGAAGCTGGGTTCACTTAATGACCATTTGATTCACTTAACAACTTCAGCAATTGACTTAACAAGCATGGCAAAAAAGGTGGCAAAATCAGGTGTAATTCACTTAACAACTACCTTGCTTGGCAGTGGAAATTCTGGCCCCAATTGTGGTGATAAGTCAAGGACTTTGCAGACATGAAATTGTCCTTGGTGGAACAGAACTCCGTCCAATATAAGGAGCTACTGAAGAAGGACTGGAAAATAATATTTCTGTACTGTAATAATGTTAGTATCATCAGAATCAAAGAAAGCAATGAGATAGCAAATGGGGGAATTTTTATCAAAGTGGGAGATGCATGGGAGAACTAGATGAAATTTAATTATGTATTACTTATCTATCAAATAATATAGACATGAAATTATTATGGGATAGTGGTTGATCTATCCCAACAAGTTTTATTAGTTTTCAGAACCTGTGTAGAAAATGCATCTTGATGTGTATCTTTAGATTTGTTTGAAATCTATTTTTGTTTCCTATTCATTGAACAATTGTAATGTTGGGGATGAAGGCTGTTTCTAGAAAAAAAAGTGAGTTTATTAGGCTGCAGAGTAACAGAAAAAAAGAGTTGGAAGGGACCTTGAGGTCTTCTAGTCCAACCCCCTAATTGAAGCAGGAAACTTTCTACCATTCCAGACAAATGGCTGTCCAATCTCGTCTTTAAAACTTCCAATGTTGGAGCATCCACAACTTCTGGAGGCAAGTTGTTCCTCTGGTTAATTGTTCTAACTGTCAGGAAATTTCTCCTTAGTTATAGATTGCTTCTCTCCTTGATTAGTTTCCGCCCATTGTGTCTTGTCCTGCCTTCTGGTGCTTTGGAGAACTTAAAATTTAGAATAATCTAAAGTTATATTTGAAGGAGCATGGCAAAGTAAAATAAGGAAGTGGAGCAAAATGGATAAAAATAACGTGTTTTCAGAAGTTAAGGCATCTCTTTTTAGAAATAGGAACCTTATCTCTGGCATCCATCAGTAAAAAAAATCTTGGATTTGTTATGCAAAAAGGCTAATTTAGGAGAGAGTCATTTACAGTTATCATCAAAGGTATAAATCTTTCACTTGGTTGTATTTAAGAAGCCATAAAAGGGAGAAATGGTTCAGGCTGCTGATTTAATTGTGTTGTTGAATTTGTCACTTGCTTGGAGATTAGCTTTCATTTGTAGAAGGGGAGGAAGGCGGGTGGGTGGAGTCCCGCGCTGACATCACTACTGGTTCTCCAAACCACCCGTCGCCATCACTACCGGTTCGGCTGAACTCGTTTGAACCGGTAGCATTTCACCCGTACAGAGAGCCAGTTTGGCCTAATGGTTAAGGTGCCAGGCTAGAAATGTGGAGACTGTGAGTTCTAGTCCCGCCTTAGGCATGAAAGCTGATTGCTTGACTTCGGGTCAATTACCAGGAGATTGTGAGTTCTAGTCCTGCTTTAACCAGGAAAGCCAACTGGGTGACTTTGGTTCCATCACCAGGAGATGGTGAATTTTAGTCCCACTTTGGGGACTTTAGGTATGATAGCTGGTTGGGAGACTTCGGGCCAATCACCAGGAGACTGTGAGTTCTAGTCCTGCTTTAGTCATAAAAGCCAAGTGGGTGACTTTAGGCCAATCACCAGGAGACCGTGAGCTCTAGTCCTGCCTTAAGCATGAAAGCCGGCAGGGTGACCTTAGGCCAGCCACTCTTTCTCAGCCCAATCCACCTCATAGCGTTGTTGTTGTGGAGAAAACAGGAGGAGGGAAGTGTGTTGGATATGTTGACCTCCTTGAGTTATTTGTCTAAATAACAAAGATGGGACGCAAAATTAAATTAATATGCCTCTGCTAGTGTGGGTGTTTAATCATTAATACTTTATCCTTGGTTGCCAAGGGGGCTATTTTGGGGGCAGAACAGTGCTTGCTTTGAATCTTTTAAGCCCTCCAGAGTCCCTTGTGTGAGATGGGCCTCTATATAAAGGCTATCAGTGAATGAATAACCATTCAGTGCCCACATGAATTGGGCTCTTCTGGGCTGTTTTGCCACACTGGGAGCAAATCTTCTTCTCAATCCGTGCAACTGCGCAAAAGGCATTTTGATGTTCCTCTCAGTTGGAGCTGCTCGGCTCAAAGCCGCCACAATCAGAACTGGCTCCGTTGACCTCAAGGTGCTTGGAGAGATATGGATGACAAGCAGCTCTCCCCAAAATATTCTGGGCAGGGAGAAGCTTCTTCCCAGCTACCATAAAGGGACAGGAAAACTCAGCAGAGTGAAAGGGAGATTAAAAAGATGTTCAAGGGTTTTAAAATGGCGTGGCCATGGAGACCGCGTTTTGCGCTAATGCTCAATGGCACTCTGGGGAAGAGAAGCAGTGGTGGGCTGCTGCTGGTTGTAACAACCGGTTTGCCCAGCACCAAAAATGTGAACGTGAGCACAAGCGGCTTCAAAAACACGGCGATCTAGGACAGGATAGGTTGCAACTACCGGTTCGCCTGAACCGGTCCGAACCGGCAGCAGCCAACCTCTGAAGAGAAGGAATACCGCAGGTACCCCGACATCAAATGATCCCATTTACAAATTGTATCATTCATGTAATTTACAGAACAATATGATGATGTCTGTAATGTTATTTGACTTTAAGGAATGCCAATGCTAATATAGATTTTCAATAAAATTAGAGATAATTCTCGATTTACGACCACAATTGAGCCCAAAATGTTCGCAGCTAAGCAAAACAGTTTTTAAGGGAGTTTTATGTCCCATTTTATGACCTTTCTTGCTACCGTTGTTAAGTGAATCACTGCCATTGTTAAATTAGTAACACGGTTGTATAATTTCCAATGTTACCAATTCCAGAATGTTCTTCTAACTCCAGGACCATTTATAGGGTGGCCCATTATTTAAACATTCTGTCATTCACCTAAAATGGATTCAGTGAAAGCTTTTTAAGTACTAGCATGGAGAGAAGCCAAGCTGTTTAGTTGGTCCTGGTCTTGTGAACTCCATCCACAATCTTCCGTTGTCCAGATTAGTAGAGCTGTAAGAATAAATTAAGTTAATATTCTCTCTCTCTCTCCTCCTCCTCCTCCTCCTCCTCCTTCCATCCTCCTCCTCCTCCTTCCTTCCCTGCAAAATTATGAATGTGCTGGTGTTTTATGCAAGGACCTTAGTTATTTATAACTCTGCCTGGCTTTGACCAATTAATATTAACTATGAATGTTGAGAGCTAGTTTGATACAAGAGTCAGGTCCCAGGCTAGAAATCAGGAGACTGTTTCTAGTCCCATCTGGACACAAAGCCAGCTGGGTGACCTTGAGCCAGTCCCTATCTCTCAGCCCTGGGAATGGGGCAATGGCAAATCACTTCTGAAATCTTGCAAGAAAATTGTAAGGACTTTTCGAGGCAATCCCCAGGAACCAAGACTCCACACACACACACACACACTTGTTATTGAGTGCTGTTCACACAATACAGACCAATTGCTACACACATGTCAATGGCAAAACATGATTTTGGGCAGAGTGAACGCAATTAAATAGCTGCCCAATCTTTACTGGAAAACTCCAGGGTTTTCCAAGTACAGGTGGTTCTTGACTTATAACACTTCATTCAGTGATCATTCAAAGTTATAACGGCACTAAAACAAGTGACTTATGACTATGACCATTTCTCACACTAACGACCGTCGTAGCATCCCCATGATTGTGTGATCAAAATTCAGACACTTGGCAACTGGTCCATACTTGTGACCATTGCTGTGTCCCATCCCAAAGTCACGTGATCCCCTGTTGCAAACTTTTGACAAGCAAAATCCATGGGGAAAGCAGATTCCCTTAACTAACCTATAACTGCAGTGATTTCCTTAACAGCCGCGCGAAGAAAGATCGTAAAATGGGGCAAAACTCACTTAACAAATGTCTCGCTTAATGACATAAATTTTGGGCTCAAGTGTGGTCACAAGTCGAGGACGACCTGTATTGCAATTTCAAAATCATTATTAATATAATGGCTTATTGTACAGATAAATATTTAATCTGGGTTTGGCAGTTTTGGTTGTCATTGGTCTTCATACACCTCAAGTAGTAGTAGTAGTAGTAGCAGTAGTAGTAGTAGTAGTAGTAGTAGTAGTAGTAGTAGTAGTAGTAGTTGTTGTTGTTGTTGTTATTATTATTATTATTATTATTATTATTATTATTATTATTATTATTATTATTATTATTATTATTATCATCATCTATTCTTCCAATGAATATCGTAGTCTTTAGACTGGGAATTTCCTGATGATTCTAGGCAAGAGTCTATGAATCACATAACTACCAGATAAGGTGGTTCTTTTTCTAAAATAAACTTTTTTTTTTGTAAACATTTTTTTTTAATTCAAAAAGTTTTACAGAAATTTCCCTTTCCCCACCTCCCTCCCTCTCCCTTCACAACTCCCTCCCCGACTTCCCAGAACGAGCACAAGGTATAGTTAAAAATAAAACAAACATATGCTAAAAAATTTTTGTCCCAACTTAATTATACCCCTACAATCATCAATTCCTAACTTCCCCCGAAAACAATCAAAAATAATACATCATAATCATTCAAAAACAGTCTGATAACTCTTAGTCTGATATCTACTTTGAATATAGTCAATCCATTTTTTCCATTCCTTTAAGTATCTTTCTTGCGTATTGTCTTTCAAAAAGGCTGATATCTTCGCCATCTCAGCCAAATTGGCAACTTTCAATATCCATTCTTCTATTGTTGATACTTCTTTTTTCTTCCAGTGTTGTCCTATTAGTAATCTTGCTGCTGTTATTAGATTTAAAATCAATTTAGTCTCAATTACTGTACAGTCCGTAATAATTCCCAACAGAAAAAATTGCGGCAAAAATTGATATTACTATGGGTATTATAGTTGACTTTTTCTTCCTGTATCTTCCTATTAAGAACTAATCAAGGAGAGAAGCAACCTAGAACTAAGGAGAAATATTCTAATAATGAGAACAATTAACCAGTAGAATGAATGGCTTGCTTTCAGAAGTCGTGGATGCTCCATCACTGGAGGTTTTTAAGGAGAGACTTGTCTGAAATGGTATAGGGTTTCCTGCTTGAGTTGGGGGTTGGACTAGAAGACCTCCAAGGTCCCTCCCAAGTCTGATATTCTGTGTTCTATGAAATTGCCAGTTTCTTTTATTCATTTTTTCCTAAGACTTCAAGTTCCTGCTCTTTTTTTCCGTGTGCTGCACGCGTGAAAAAGGGGTGGAGCTTTGATTGCACAGTTATGGCTGCCATCCTGAGGTTGGACCTCCTCCAAGGTCCCTTCCTCAAATTAGAATAGAATAGAACTGGAAGGCTCCTTGGAGGTCTTCTAGTCCAGCCCCCTGCTCAAGCAAGAGAACCTATAAGCACAAAGCTCTGGGATTTTTGAATTCAAACAGGCAGCCACACAATACCCCAGATTTAACAACTGTCAATAAGAAAGACTGGATAGAGGCATTACCTGGAAAAAGCAGAAGAGAAGAGAAAGAACCGGGGGTGGGGGGGATCACTATATGCAAAGATGTGCAAATAGAGAGAGAACAACTGTGGCAAAAGAAAGCAAAGAAAGAACCAATAGCAATAGATACCTTGGGTATGATTCCAAAACCACTGGAGCATCCCTTTGAACAAGATTGGCATTGTCGTATCCCACTCCTCCGCTGATGGCCGGGTCAGGGAAATCCGAATCAGGCGTGCCTCTGCAGCTCTGCCCAAAGTCCTAGCAAAGTCCTCAGAGCAGGCAGGAGACCAGAAAGTGACTTCAGCAAGATATGTTTAGACTTTGCCTGACTCAGAGAATGCCAGAAAGCAGATCCTTTATATAGGCCATGGGGTGTGGCTCCATGACTCAGCACTTATCCAGGCCTGCCCCTCCCTTCCTTCTGTTGCCTCTGCCTATCAAGTCTTCTGACGCGAGGGTCACTCCAGTCGGCAGCTGTTGGCAATTGACCTCCCTCAGGCTCACATGCTGTGGAGGAGGGGGAGGGGTCTAGTTGCTCCGTTTGCCTGGGCATGGAGCCAGAGCTGGGGGTTGGAGGTATTTCCTCCTCTTCAGCCTGTCTGGGCATGGAGCCAGGGCTGGGGCCAGGAGGCATACTAGGACATTCCTCCGTGTTCGGAAGCAGATAAGAAGACCCCGGCTGTGGTGAGATCGGACGAGACACAACAGGCATTAACAAAATCACCATCAGTCAATTGCAAAAGGTAGCTTGACTTGGAACAGCTTACATCCGGCGATGTTACCTTTAACACCATCAAACAAGAATCTCTGCCGATCCCAAGACTCAATAGATTACGGGTGTCAAATTCAAGGCCCACAGGGTGCTTAGATCGGGCCCACATGGCCACCCTGGAAACAGTGAAGAACCGGCCTGTGGTGCTTCTGCCAGCGAAAATGGCTCTGGCACAGGGTTGCAAGAGGCTGTCACAGCCGAAAATGGAGCTCGGGAACCTGTTTTCACTGGCTGAGCACTCGGGCCACCCCAGGCGCCCCCGACATGAGTTATGTTGAGATGGCCACACCCACCCCGGCCCTCTGATACCAAACACAACTTTGATGTGGCCCTCAATGAAATTGAGCTTGACGCCCTTGCAATAGATCAGGGCAGTGGTGGGATTCAAATAATTGAACAACCGGTTCTCTGTCCTAATGATTTCTGTCAACAACCAGTTCACCAAACTGCTCAGAAAGTTAACAACCGGTTCTCCTGAAGTGGTGCGAACTGGCTGAATCCCACCACTGGATCAGGGGTCCCCAAACTTTAACAAACCCCAAGCTTTAAGACTTGTGGACTTCAACTCCCGGAATTCTCCAGGCAGCAAGAACAGGAATAAAGACACAATTAGCAATAGGAAAGAGGAATAAGAATAAAAGAATAAGGGCAAGAATCTTCTCCCAGTTGAAGGAGACTGTACCAACTCTCAGATTCTGAAGGTACGTGATGCAACTTTCATTGTAAGAAATGCCTGCAAGCTCCAGGCCCTTTGGGGGCATCTGAAAATCGCTCTGCCAACCCCACCCTTCCAACTCTGCTTTCTCCAATGGCAATGCATTCCCATTGGCCAGAGCCTGTTTATCAGGCAGCAGGCCGTGCTGCAGGAAAACAACCTTGTTTATTATGATCCCTTGCAAAGCTCTAGCTGTGCTTTGGTGTCCGTCCAGCAAGGAGAAGGGAAGTGGTTGGGAAGGTGGAGGGTGAGGGCGAGAGTGAGGGTGGAAGAAGAGGCCCCCGTTTCGCTGCTTATGAATTTCCGACGGCCAAAACGCCTGATGAATTGCATTCCAAATGAGGAATGGCATGGACAACTTTAGCAAATGAAGAGCGGGTTTTGACTTCTGAGTGTGACAGGAGCACTCCGGCACCCAGTTATGACAGCCACTCCTTGGGTGGAAGTGATTATTTATAGCCCTTTTGTCAGTTGGCACTTTCGCTGCAAGGATCTGTTTTCGCTCTGTAACATCCCTGGCCCAGACTAAAACACTCTCACTCACTATCATCCTAAAGATGATAAATGAACTGTGGCTTGGTTGCAGGCCTCCCTCCCCCCTCCCCGTGTGTGTGTGTGTGTGTGCGTGTGTGTGTGTGTAGGTAGGTAGGTAAAGGGATCTGACCTTCAGAATCAGGATCTTATTGATTTCAGTCCATTAGTGCACAGAGGGATTTTCCTGACAGTGAGAACAATTAGCAAGTGGAACAACTTGACTTCAGAAGTTGTAGATGCTCCAACACTGGAGGTTTTTCCAGAAGAGATTGGACAACCATTGGTCTGAAATGGTGTAGGATCCCCTGCTTGAGCAGGGGTTGGACTAGAAAACCTCCAAGGTCCCTTCCAATTCTGTTATTCAGTCAAAGCATACAAACTGGACACTATTCTAATTTCTTGAATCGTATAATATCAAAAGTTGGAGTATATCTAGCTCAAATTCCTACCCAATGAGGAATTCACTATCACAACATTTTTCACAAATAGTTTAACAGCCTCTCAATGGGAAATGAAAAGGTTGCCTATTGATCTATTGGATCTAATAAGGCTTAGTGGAAAGTAACAGGCCCAGGAGAAGAGACACAAATCAAGAGTCTTCAGCTAGGGTGATTTCATAATGTAACAGAACTATTTGTAATCTGCTGAGCTGCTGCAGTTTGTGTAATGCGATTTTGCAAAGTACGTAGTTTTATAAATATATTTGGACATAGAAACCGTGAGAAATAGAGAACTGAAAGTAGCAGATGGATAGACATTTCAGATGTACACGGGTATAGGTGGGAACTGACTGTCAGTAAGAAAAAATAAGGAAGTTGTGAAATGCAGGCAGAAAAAGTATAAAAAGTATGTCTTGGGATGAGTTCAGGGCCACTGGCTTACAGCTGTCTTTACCAGACCAGCTATGTCACTGGACCTCATTGCAATGGGATAATTGATGTAAGTTGTGGTATGATGGTTGCTTATGTTCCAAATCAGGAGTCTCCAACCTTGGCAACTTTAAGACTTGTGGACTTCAACTTCCAGAGTTCCTCAGCCAGCTTTGCTGGTTGAGAAACTCTGGAAGTCCACAAGTCTTAAAGTTGTCAAGGTTGGAGACCCCTGTTCCAAATTATTACTGAAATAAACCTCTGAATCTCAAAGTAAGAATTATTGGTTTGTGTTGCTGTCTTCTGTTCCTTTGATTAAACATTCCTCACTTCCCAATGTGGTCTGCCTCATTGTTGAACAGCTCTTACCAGGAGGTAAGGCATCCAAGCAAAATTTATTTCCTGTTATTGAAGACCGTGAGTTGATTGCCGCCCTATATAAAAGAGGTCGAGACTCATGTAGAAAGTGCAGAGAAGAGCAACAAAGATGATTAGGGGACTGGAGACCATGAACGGTTGTGGGAACTAGTCTAGATATGCTTAGTCTAACGAAGAGAAGGACTAGAGGAGATACGATAGCAGCCTTCCAATATTTGAAGGGCTGTCACAAAGAAGAGGAGTTGACTTATTTTCCAAAGTACCTGAAGGCAGGACAAGGAGCAATGGATGGAGGTTTATCAAAGAAAGATCCGACCTAGAATTAAGGAGAAATTTCCTGACAGTGAGAACAGTTCATCAGTGGAATGACTTGCCTCCAGAAGTTGTGAATGCTCCAGCACTGGAATTTTTTAAGAAGATGTTGGATAGCCATTTGTCTGAAGTGGTGTAGGGTTTTCTGCCTAAGCAGGAGGTTGGACTAGAAGACCTCCAAGGTCTCTTCCAACTCTGTTATTCTATTCTATTCTTTTTGTTTTTGTTTTTGCTGTCATCTGGACATCCTCTCCTTTGATAATATCCTCCTTAAGATGCAGACTAGAAACTTCTTTTAAAAATAAGACTTTAAAGCAGGGGTCTCCAACCTTGGTCCCTTTAAGACTTGTGGACTTCAACTCCCAGAGTCCCTCAGCCAGCAAAGCTGGCTGAGGAACTCTGGGAGTTGAAGTCCACAAGTCTTAAAGGGACCAAAGTTGGAGACCCCTGCTTTAAAGAACATAAGTATGGTTACTGTGCTTATGAGAAGTCATAACATTAACATTTTGACAAAACATTTTGTAACATTTTAACTAAAAAAAAACCCCTTCCAAACTAAACAAAAACAATTGGTCAAAATTTTAGTCCTTGGGTTACCAAAAGAAGGAAGAAGAGAGAGTTAGAAATAGATAATATTTTGGCTGTCCAGGGCTGTTTTGATACCAGTAGTCCTTGGGTTACAACAGTTCATTTAGTGAGGGTTCAAAGTCAAAATGGCATTGAAAAAATTGACTTACGACTGTTTTTCACATAGTCGTGTGATCAAAATTCAGATGCTTGCCAACTGACTCGTAGTTATGACGGTGGCAGTATCCGAGGCTCATGTGATCATGTTTTGCGACTTTATGTCAAGCAGCATCTGTGAGGAAGCCAGATTAACAACCTTATTACTAACTTAACGTCTCCAGTGATTTGTTCAGCAACTGTGGCAAGGAAGGTCATAAAATGGGGCAAAACTCACTTAACAAATGCCTCACTTAGTGGTAGAAAATTTGGCCTCAATTGTGGTCGTAAGTCGAAGACTACCTGTATTTTAGAACGAAAGGATTTCAGGGTGGACCAAAAGATATTTTTCGAAAAGGCAACTGGGGTTTGTTTTTCCTTGAAAAGATTTCACTTCTCATCTAAGAAGCTTCTTCAGTTCTGACTGAATGGTGGAGAATGGAAGGATTTCTATTCCTTGCAGTTATTGGGTCATTAGCATTCTTTCTGAGAGTTGTTGAGGACACTTGGGGGTTTATTTGTGCCCTCAGGGTCTCCTGAATAGTGCAAATAGGTGTGGAACCTTCTAGGAACTGCTGAAAGGACCGTGTGGTAAATAGAAGTCAGGTAGCATCGTATCCCTTCCCCTCTGCTGAGAGAGGGCTGTTCAGTCTTAAGGTAATGCCCTCTTTTACCCCTCTTTCAAACCAGCCGTACTCTGTGTCATATAATGTATGTGGGCAATATGTATAATTTTGTATTTATTCATTTATTTATTCTGTCATAGTTATGTAGTGTATATTGGAGGTGGTGACCCTTTGAGAGCTGTATGCAATGAAATTTCATGTTAATATATGCTAATGAAAAGTGACAATAAAGCTATTCTATTCTGTTCTATTATTTCTATTCTATTCTATTATTATTTCTATTCTGTTCTATTTTATTATATTATTTCTGTTCTATTATATTTTCTATTCTATTCTATTCTATTCTATTCTATTCTATTCTATTCTATTCTATTCTGGTCTGGTCTGGTCTGGTCTGGTCTAGTCTGCTCTATCCCATCCCATCCCATCCCATCCCACCCTATTTTTCCATTCTATTCTACTAAAAAGGGCAAGACTTTTATCACATGGTCATGGCCATTAACTTGATGTTTTGGATCACCCTTGAGGATATCTCTGTCTGCAGTGTTTCTTCCATTCTTACTGTTTTTGGGCATACCAAAAACCTTTCCCAGTGGGATGGGTTGGATTAAAGGAAAGGAGTTTGTACCATCTCTGAGAAGTGGGCTGGGGGAACTTTGAGGGAAGGATGTGGAGATCTTTGCCTTTGAGATCTTCGCACTGAGCCACGGTGGCCCAGTGGTTAGAGTGCTGTACTGCAGGCTACTTCTGCTGATCACTGGCTGCCAGCAGTTTGGCAGATCGAATCTCACCAGGCTCAAGGTTGACTCAGCCTTCCATCCTTCCGAGGTGGGTAAAATGAGGACCCAGATTGTTGGGGGGGGGGCAACAGGCTGACTCTGTAAACTGCTTAGAGAGGGCTGTAAAGCACTGTGAAGCAGTATATAAGTCTAAGGGCTATTGCTATTGACTTTTCTTCCTTCCTTCCTTCCTTCCTTCCTTCCTTCCCTCCCTCCTACCTATAGTGGTTCTGTGGTTAGAAGGCAGCATTGCAGGCTGACTCTGCCCACTACCAGCAGTTCGATCCTGACTGGCTCAAGGTTAACTCAGCCTTCCATCCTTCTGAGGTCGGTAAAATGAGGACCCAGATTGTTGGGGCAAAAGGCTGACTCTGTAAACCGCTTAGAGAGGGCTGTGAAACACTGTGAAGAGTTCTATAAGTCTAAGTGCTATTGCTATTGTTATTGTGGGTTTTTCAGTTTCCTAATTCCCCCTGCAGTTTTCATCAGGTTTTGCTTTGGCTCCAGATGGCCCCAATGTTTTTATTTTATTTTTTTAAACCTACACAAGGATGGATTCTCTAAGGTTTTCTGTGCCTTTTCACCTATGAAACATATGATGGTATTCAGCTAACCTGCTAAATAGTAATGCTTGGATGACCTTGAATAACTTAAGCAGGGTCAGGCTTGGCTAGATTTTAAAAAAGTGAAATTATTGCTTTTCGGGGTATCATTATCACCATCATCATCACCATCATTGCCAGGAGGGGAAGTCAAACACCATCCATACTGTTGGTGCCACCACACGTTGAAGTGAACTGGGAGACATTCTTTTAAAGATTTTTTTAAAATCCTGCCTTTGTTTTGTTTATAAATTAGTCAAGGCAGCAAACATATCTAATACAGGTAGTCCTGGTTCATTTAGTGACCACTCAAAGTTACAATTTTCCCAGTTGCAATGTATGGCTGTGAAGGTTGGACCATAAGAAAGGCTGAGCGCCAAAGAATTGAGGCCTTTGAACTCTGGTGCTGGAGAAGACTCCTGCGAGTCCCATGGACTGCAAAGTGAACAAACAAGTCAGTCCTAGAGGAGATCAACCCTGACTGCTCTTTAGAAGGCCAGATCCTGAAGATGAAACTGAAATACATTGGCCACCTAATGAGAAGGAAGGACTCACTGGAGAAGAGCCTAATGCTGGGAAAGATTGAGGGCAAAAGAAAAAGGGGACGACAGAGAACGAGGTGGCTGGATGGAGTCACTGAAGCAGTAGACATGAGTTTAAATGGACTCCAGAGTAGAGGACAGGAAGGCCTGGAGGAATGTTGTCCATGGGGTCGTGATGGTCGGACACGACTTTGCAACTAACAACAACAACAAAGTTACAATGGCACTGAAAAAATAGACTTATGACCGTTTTCCACCCTTACGACCATTGCAGCATCCCTGTGGTCACACGATCAAAATTCAGATGCTTGGCAACTGCATTTATGACATTTGCAGCGTCCCATGGGTCATGGGATCCTCTTTTGTGACCTTCTCACAAGCAAAAACCTGTAGTGATACACTTAACAACGGTGGCAAGAAAAGTGGTTAAAAAAAAGAGCACAACTCACTTAACAAATGTCTCACTTAGCAAGAGAAATTTTGGGCTCAATTGTGGTCATAAGTCGAGGACTAAGCATGCATCGATGCTTGCTTTAATTGCGATGCTTTAATTTGCTTCAAATGCAAATTAAATGGATCGTTTACCCAGATTTACTACAGACTGCTGATAGCAATAGCACTTCGACTTATATTCCGCTTCACAGTACCTTACAGCCCTTTCTAAGCGGTTTAAAGGGTCAGCCTATTGCCCCTAACAATCTGGGTCCTAATTTTACTAACCTTAGAAGGATGGACGGCTGAGTCAACCTTGTGTTGGTCAGGATTGAACTCCTGGTATTGGGCAGAGTTAGCCTGCAATACTGCATTCTAACAACTGCACACCATGAAAGGAAGGAAGGAAGGAAGGAAGGAAGGAAGGAAGGAAGGAAGGAAGGAAGGAAGGAAGGAAGGAAGGAAGGAACGAAGGAAGGAAGGAAGGAAGGAAGGAAAATAGACTTACCTGTATTATCCTGAATTTCTTCTATGAATTCACTCCACCCCCTCATTACCTCTCTTGCATTGTTCTCAGTAAATTGCAAGCAGTGATCTTTGAACTAGACATATTTTCTGCATATCCAGAATATAAAGGCCACAATATGCATTAAATGATGAAATTGCATGTCAATAATCCCAGATTACATCTTGTTTCAACTCATCTGCTTCTGAGGGACCCTTGTGGCGTGCAAACAAATTGGAGGGACATTGTCTCCTGATTATTTCTTTCATGTCTTGAAATTCATTCAAAATAACAACCTCTAGCCTTTGAAGTCAGGTTTTTGCTTTCAAAGTGGCTTTGAACAATATTTTTTTTTTAAAAAAAAACAGTCTCTGAAATCCAATCCAGTTTGTTGTGATGAACTCCAGCAAACTCTGGAAAATGACTTCATCTTTTGCAAAGGAAGGAGGATAACAATCTCCATCATCCCCGATTTATTGGTTGGGGTAATGAGTCGTGCTAGCTGTGGAGGATGGTTTGTTGATTCTTGGCACACGGAGTTACCAAGAATAAGTAGATCATCATTAAAAGTTTAGAGTGGGAATGGAGGAGAATTTTCTACGAGTAGAATATGCAGCTAGGTCCAAACTTAGCCAAACTTACAATAATAATGTTGTTTTCTCTGATTTTTTTCCTCTCCTGGTCTGTTTTTCTCCAGGGGCTGCAACAACCATAAGGTCTGGATAGTAGATGTGGCAGCACCTGGAGACAAGTAGAACGGAAGAGAAAAAAGTGGCGAAAATAACAAATATCTGCAAATAGAAGTAGAATGACTGTGGCAAAAGAAAGCAAATGTAGCATCAATAGTAATAGGTCCCCTAGCGCAGGGGTCTCCAACCTTGGTCCCTTTAAGACTTGTGAACTTCAACTCCCAGAGTCCCTCAGCCAGCTGGCTGAGGAACTCTGGGAGTTGAAGTCCACAAGTCTTAAAGGGACCAAAGTTGGAGACCCCTACCCTAGTGCAATCCCAAAACAATTAGAGCTCCATTTGAACACCATCGGCATTGACAAATTCACCATCAGTCAATTGCAAAAGGCAGCTTTACTCAGAAATGCTTACATCCTGCAATGATATTTGTAACACCATCAAACATCCACATCCGTCTCTCCCCAGGTCCTTACGAAGGATTTACTAGGTAAACCAAAATGCTATTCCAGTCTGAACATCTGGCTGACTGTGTGACAAACCATAACAACAGAATAACAACCGTTGGAAGGGACCTTGGAGGTCTTGTAATCCAACCCCCTGCTCAACCTTGGCTGACCATGAAAAGCGAAGCAGGTTTGCACTGAATTGGTTCTTGGATAGGAGCCCTAGAGAAACTCAGGGTTGAAAGCTGGATTGCAAAACTGAAAAAACAAACAAACAAAGCATTGGCAAACCCTTTTAGTATTTCTTGCACAGAGGATACCTTGGAGAAATTTGACTTAAAGGAAATCTGACCTATTCTGTTAAACAGCCCAACCTGAGAATGTATAATCTTCCTAAAATCTATCCAATGACAAGGTATAGATTTTCTAGGAAATCTATACCTTGGCATTGAATAGATCTTTCTGTTTCTGATAGGGTGATGTGTCCATTTTCTGGCCCCCTTGGGAGTTGATATTTTGGATCTCTGGGGATGCTAGGATACAAAAAGAAACTTGTCCTACAGTACAGGATATCATTTCCATGAATAAAGCAGGGACTGGTTTCATGTAATTTATATCCAGTTGTAATGGCATGTGGGAATGACCTTGGGGACAGGAAGAAGATCTGTAAACTAGGCAATGGTTAAATAAGAGGCAACCCAGCCCTTAGAAGCAATGGGAACATGGCAAATGTCTGAGAAGGGACCCTCTCTAGTTTCTTGAACTGTAAAAGGCGGGGGAGAGATGTATTTTTTTTCCCTCCTAGATTACTGTCAGCATGATCTACTCAACCTTAAGATGTTAAGATGTTTTCCTTAAGGTAAACATCTACGAAACCGCTGCTTATTTGTCAAGGTGCATTTGAAAAAGCAAACGATACCAACCGAAACACATATTCTTCTTACTCTGCATTTTTAAAAGAGTACACTGTGAGTTACTTGCATTTTTAAGAAATATACTATGGAGAATTTTATAATAAAACTGAGCCTGAGGGAGGGGTCAAGTGTATCATCAGTCTTGAGATCGCTTTGCACCCAGGGGTGGGCTGCTGGGGGTTCGCAGGGGTTCAAGAGCTAAGATTCTATGCAGTTCGGAGACCCCCCAAATCCCACTCCTGGGTAGACCCGCCCACTCCTCCCCTCCCAGGAGTCCCCACACGGCCCGTTTTGGATGAAGGGTGTGCAGGGCCTGCCCGGAGGCTCGGGAAAGAAAAAAACGGGTCTACCAGAAGTTTGGAAAGGGCCTCCAGAGGGCCTGCAGAGACTGGGAAGTTTTCACCCTCCTGGATGCTCAGAAAAACCCTCCGGAGCCCGGGGAGGGCAAAATCGCACACACACACACCCCGGCCATGGTGCAAGAGGCTGTCTAGGCCACGCCCACATGGCCACGCCCACCCAGCAAGCAACCAGGCAGAGAACCCCTTGCTAAAATTTTTGAAGCCCACCCCTGTTTGCATCCACAAGAGATCTAAGTCCAGCCCATCTTGAATTCCATCTTGAAATGTATAATAACGCCGAGAAATTTAGACTGAAAAGAGCAGCTTGTTGGGTTAAGGAACATGATGAGTGAAGACAAATGAAACAGAGTCTTCAAAAGCTATGAAGATATCTCAAAGGACTACCTACAGTATTTCTAAAGTCCAAACTCTTCTGCACCTCCCTTGTTTCCATAGCTTCGAAACCCCCTGGTGAAAATACCTGGCTTAGAGGGTTTACACAGACACAGACACCCCCCCCCCCAAAACAGACGTTCAGTTTACTGAGTCTCACAAACAAACAGACCAGGATAGGGAAAATCTGTTTGGCACCTGCCAAAACAAATAAGAGTGCCATCTAATGGTTGAATTTCAAATTATATAATAGTTTTTCCTTGGCACAGCACCAACTTCTGTTTTGATCTTAGTGAACTACCAGGTACTAACTAACAAGTAACAGTAAATGTATAACTATACAATTTGAAGGGAACCTTGGAGGTCTAGTCCAACCTCCTGCTTTCCAGCTGATAGGTTGGCCAGAGTGATAACGTTCCTCATCTTAAATCTGATTCTCAATGATTACATGGATACCTTTATGCCGTTTGGAGCAACAATACAGTTATTATGGCCTTCTTTTGGCATCCCAAAGGTGATTTTACAAGAGGCAATTGGATTTGCTTTGTTTTTCCTTGAAGGCATTTTGCTTCTCATCCAAGAAGCTTCTTCAGAACTGAAGAAGCTTCTTGGTTGAGAAGCGAAACCTCTTCAAGCAAAAGCAAAAGAAAGTCAAAGTTGCCTTTTGAAAAATCACCTTTGTGGCCACCATGACTTGGGTGACTGAGAATCTCCAGAATCTTCTTTTGGGACTCTTCGTTTGACTTCCCTATTTTCTGATGGTTTTGCAGCCAGGTCCCAACCCTGCAACCGTTCATCTTATGTTTTAGCCTCCACTCCAGTTATTTAATAAATAAATATAAAAGCTATTATATAATTTGAAATTCAACCATTAGATGGCACTCTTATTTGTTTTGGCAGGTGCCAAACAGATAAATAAACTTACGGGACCGCCTGTTGTTACCTTATGCCTCCCACCGACCTGTACGCTCACACAGAGAGGGTCTTCTCAGGGTGCCGTCCGCCAAGCAATGCCAGCTGGCGGCCCCCAGGGGAAGGGCCTTCTCTGTCGGAGCTCCTACTCTTTGGAACGAACTTCCCCCTGGTTTGCGCCAATTACCCGACCTTTGGACCTTTCGCCGTGAGCTGAAAACGTATTTGTTTATTCAAGCGGGACTGGCTTAAATTTTTAATTCTAAATAATTTTAATCGGGGTTATTATTTATAAATTTTAAGGGTTTTAAATTTGATAGTTTTAATTCCGGCCATTTATGAATTATGCTCGTTTTAAGTTCTTGTTTTAATTGTATACTGTGCTGTTTTTTATGACTTGGCTGTGCACCGCTCTGAGTCCTTCGGGAGAAGGGCGGTATAAAAATTTAAATAAATAAATAAATAGATAGATAGATAGATAGATAGATAGATAGATAGATAGATAGATAGATAGATAGATGAAATCTTGCAGAAGGGTGATAAAAATGCAACTGAATAGCCCAGGCCGTCTCTGAGACCTTAGAGCCGTGTTTCCCAATCTCGAGAACTTTAAGAGGTCTGGATGTTAACTTCCAGAATTCCCAGATAGCATGGGGAGTCCCCAAGGTTGAGTCTCTATGTTGTAGGGAAGCAAAGAACAACCCTGGAAAATACAGTTTGCCACTTCAGCAGCTACAACTTTGAAACAGATGCTGAAAAATTTGCTGTTGATATTTTTTGGCTAAACGGACAACCTATGTTCATCACAGAAGATTATTCTGTGTGAAATTCACACAAGAGTGGCTCCCACATATACGATGCATCACAGAGCAGGGCCAATGCAAGCATTTAGAGTACAGTTTTGAAAGGGAGGGGTTATATGCTTATAAACACTGCAAATTGGTGGGAGCCCAGAGAAAGGAAATTAAATGTCTATTTCATTGTTCCAGGAGCTCTCTCTTTTTTCTCATTTCTCTCTCCCCTCCTTTTTTTAAAAAAAATGGGTGTTGCAATCCTAACACACTTGTCACTTGGGAGATTGGAAGAAAAAGTTTACGGTGTTGTGTAGAAGAGTGGCAGGAAGGGGATTAATTCCATTTTGTGGTTGGGGGCAGGATGGTCACACCAAAAAGAAGGTTTAGGGGTGACATGATAGCAATCTTCCAGTATTTGAGGGGCTGTTACAGGGGGAAGAAGGGATTGATTTATTCTCCAAAGCACCTGAAGGCAGAACAAGGAGCAATGGATTGAAACTAATCACGGAAAGATCCAATCTAGAACAAAGGATACATTTCTTGACTGTGAGAAGGATTAATGAGTGTAATGACTTGCCCCCAGAAGTTGTGAATGCTCGAAAACTGGAAGCTTTTAAGAAGAGACTGGACAGACATTTGGCTGGAATATTGTAAGAGTTTTGTGCTTCAACAAGGGGGTTGGACTAGAACAGGGGTCTCCAACCTGGGCAACTTTAAGCCTGGGGGACTTCAACTCCCAGAATCCCCCAGCCAGCAAAGCTGGCTGGGGAATTCTGGGAGTTGAAGTCCCCCAGGCTTAAGGTTGCCCAGGTTGGAGACCCCTGGACTAGAAGACTTCCAAAGCCCCTTCCCACTCTGTTATTCTGTTATTTTGCAGCCTAATAAAGTCACTTTTTTTTCTAGAAACAGCCTTCACCCCCAATATTACAACTGTTCAATGAATAGAAAACAAAAATAGATTTCAAACAAAATCTAAAGGTATAGATGCATTTTAAGAGGAAACTGGGCAGCCATTTGTGTGGTATAGGGTCTCCTGCTTGAGCAGGAAGTTGGACTAGAAGATCTCCAAGGACCCCTCCCAACGCTGTTATTCTGTATTCTTCCCCTTTTCAGCCAATCTGTATCATACCCATTGGGTATGGGGAAAAAAAAGGAAAAAGGACATTTGAGACTGTTAGTCTTGCCTTCTCGTCTTTTTGAGTGGCCAATCCCAGCTTATGCTTTACATAAAAAGATGAATTTGTTAAATTTGGACGAGGAAGGGATTAGGGGTATTACAAAGCCGGCTTTTATTCTGACAAATCCAGAGGTTGATGCATGATGGAGACACACAGGCACGCTAGGGGATATTGAAGTCTTCCATATCAGGATGCCGAGGCACAATCCTACCTCGTGAAACCAGGGGAGCAAGTTCGGACAGGTTCTGGAGAATCGGTAGCGGAAATTTTGAGCAGTTTGGAGAACTGGCAAATAACATCTCTGGCTGGCCCCAGAGTGGGGTGGGAATGGAGATTTTGCAATATCCTTTCCCCAGGAGTGGGGTGGAAATGGAGATTTTGCAGTATCCTTCCCCCAGTAGTGGGGTGGGAATGGAGATTTTGCAGTATCCTTCCCCTGCCACGCCCAAGCCACGCCCAAAGAACCAGTAGTAAAAAAAAATTGGATTTCACCACTGTGTCGTGTCCCACAGTGGCACAACACACTGTGTGAAATATTAAGAGTTCCTGTCTGTCGGGAACTGAGCGGTCATGAAGAAGAAGAGCAACCAGGAGGGTCATCTATGGGAGTGGGAGTGGTGTGAAGTCACACGATCACATGACCCGCATCTTCTTTGCCTGCGATAGGTATGCAATAAATTTTATAAGTTTAGATTTAGGGTTGATATGTCCTATTTGAGGGCTCTGCGCAAAACGCAGAGTGTTGATGAAACAAATGATGGAGTCAGCATGACCCATTTAGCCATACAAGAACAAACCAAGGTTGGCTTGATGGATAATGTTGGGTGAACATAGAGTTGGAAAAAGCCACAGTGGCACAGTGCAGTACTGCAGGCCACTTCTGCTTACTGCCAGCTGCCTGCAATTTGGGAGTTCAAATCTCACCAGGCTCAAGGTTGACTCAGCCTTCCATCCTTCCAAGGTGGGTAAAATGAGGACTCAGATTGTTCCAAGGTCAATAAAATGAGGACCCAGATTGTTGGGGGCCATATGCTGACGCTGTAAACCACTTAGAGAGGGCTGTAAAGCACTGTGAAGCGATATATAAGTCTAAGTACTATTGCCCTTCCTTTCATCCGTCCATCCATGATGCACAGTGGTTAGAATGCAGTACTGCGGGCAAACTCTGCTTACTGCCAGCAGTTCGATCCTGACCAAAGGCTCAAGTTTGACTCGGCCTTCCATCCTTCCAAGGTCAGTAAAATGAGGACCCAGATTGTTGGGGTCAATAAGCTGACTTTGTAAACTACTTAGAGAGGGCTGTAAACCACTGTGAAGCAGTATATACCGTAAGTCTAAGTGCTATTGCTACTCCATGAAGTTTAAAGATGAGAGCATCCATCTTTCCTCAAAAACCATTTCTTCCCAGATTTTAATCCCTTTGCATTGTATTTTTAGGCTAATAGTTTTTATTTTTAGTTTATTTTATCAGTATGTTTTACTTCTGCTTTAGAGTGATTGTTAATGTATTGGTTTATGTTGGTCTGTGACTGAAATAGATGATAAGCAATCATATCCTTCTTTTGTTCCAAGACTCTGTATGGTTTAAATAACAACAGCATCAAATACTGTAAAATCTGGGAAAACCTTGCCTGTAAAAATACACATAGATTGGCCCATAAAATCAGAATAAAATCTCAGTTAAACCCACAGCATAATTAATTATAATTTAAAGGTCAAATTCCAATCTAAACAAAATCACAATTACCTTATGGTAGGTCAGTAGCGGGGGAGCCAGGATTTTAGCACCTTGGGGCCACCACAGAAAAGGCCATGCAATTTATTTGTCATAGTCTGAGCTTAGTGGTTTGCACCTGTTTTGAGGCAGAAATTTATAAAGATAAATGTAAAGGTTCCCCTCACACATACGTGCTAGTCGTTGCCGACTCTAGGGGGCAGTGCTCATCTCCGTTTCAAAGCTGAAGAGCCAGCGCTGTCTGAAGACATCTCCATGGTCATGTGGCTGGCATGACTCAACACCAAAGGTGCACGGAATGCTGTTACCTTCCCACCAAAGGTGGTCCCTATTTTTTCTACTTGCATTTTTATGTGCTTTCGAACTGCTAGGTTGGCAGAAGCTGGGACAAGTAACGGGAGCTCACCCCGTTACACGGCAGCACTAGGGATTCGAACCGCCGAGCTGCCGACCTTTCGATCGACAAGCACGACGTCCTAGCCCCTGAGCCACCGTGTCCCTGACAGAAATTTATACACATTGCAAATACAATTTCTACTAAGGGTAATTTTGTGACTTCTGCTTATTTTTATTATTTTGTTTTATTTTTATAACCTGATTTATTATAGTAGTAGATGTGCTTTTTTTTAAAAAAAAAAATTACTACTACAGGTTCAGTGTTTGCATAATAGGCACTTCCTAAACAAATAAATCACACCTTAGCACAATGACCTCGTTTACTATGTTAAGAAAGTGGCTGAATTCCTGCCATTCTTTGACCCACAAACTAATCAAACCCATTTTAGACTGACCCAGAATGCCATACAAATCTATTTTCAGTGATTTCACGGAAGCAAAAAAATTGCTAATAATGCAGCCAGTGCTTTGGAGGAAAGATTTTTTATTTTACAAGTTGAATGTTTGGTTATCATGAAGTTGCCAGTTTCTTTTATTTTTTTCCCTCTAGTCTAAGACTTCAAGTTCCGCTCTCCCGCCTCTTTTTTTTAGGTATGTTGCATGCATTGAAAAGGGGTGGAGTTTTGATTGCATTGTTATGGCTGCCATCTTGATGTTTTGGGGTGCTCTTCAGACATCCGTGAGACTGAGAAAAATTTTCTCCATGTTTTTGTCAAAAAACAAAGTCCATCTATTTTTTGGTGTTGGCCCTGAATGTATTACTTAAGAAGAGAAAGAAAGAAAGAGAGAGAGAGAGAGAGAGAGAGAGAGAGAGAGAGAGAGAGAGAAAGAAAGAAAGAAAGAAAGAAAGAAAGAAAGAAAGAAAGAGGGAGGGAGGTGGAGTGGAGGGAGGGAGGGAGGAAGAAAAGAAGGAAGGAAGGAAGGAAGGAAGGAAGGAAGGAAGGAAGGAAGGAAGGAAGGAAGGAAGGAAGGAAAACTGGAAAACTGTTTTTTTTACAAATGCTAAAGGTTATATACAAGATTGGTTTTTGTTTATTTATTTGTCCACAGTAAAGAAAAGACCAGGTAGGTTAACTGGTGTCTCCTAGCACCCTTGTAGGCTAAGAATGAAACTGAAATGAGAATGAAGGAGAAAAGGAGACAATTTGAAAATAGATTCTGCAGAATTTCCAAATTGCATGAAAGCACCTTGAGATATCGCTTCCTGACCTCCCTAAGTGTAAAACAAACTGGATGAACAGAAGACAGAAGCATCATTCTGCGATGGCGAGGGAGTTCTCTGCGGATCAAATGAGAGGCGATAATGCTGCGCTTTCAAATCCTACAGTAAAGGGAAGAGAGCCCTAGATCAGGGATGTGAAACTCAATTTCATTGAGGGCCGCATCAGGGCTGTGGTTGACCTCGGGGAGCCGGGTGTGCATGGCTGACTGGATGGGTGTGGCCAACTGGGTGGGTGTGGCCAACTGGGTGGGTGTGGCCAGCTGGACGCCACTCCCCAAATTGCTGGCGTGTTTCCTCTTTGCACTGTGTAGACCCGGGCTGAAGTGATGCGAGCCACCACCTTACATTTACCAGGACGGCCCCACAGGCTGGATCCAACCACACGGGCCTTGTGTTTGACATCCCTGAACTAGATGAACAGGCCTGTCTTCTCCCTCCTCTCCAACATCTAGATGGGTCTAGGACAACTCAGCGCAGCCAAGTCGCCATGGCCAATTACAACTCGCCATGGCCATGGACAAGAGTTACACTAATATCACAGAAATGGTGGAATAGAATAATTAAAAATGGGATGTAAAAGGAACAGGAAAATGAAATGTGAATGACAGAAATTACAATAATGTTTTAATTGTTTTTAATACTTGAATTGTTGAATTGTCCTGCAGCTAGTTATCCTGAAGTGAGTTGGCCATTGGCCATGGCGATTTGGCTGCAGCGAGCTGGTCATGCCTCGTTATCCCATTCTGTATCTAGGTGATAGATTGTTGGGTGACACGAGGGTTATTGAAATTATACAAGACTGCCCCAGTGAAATTTGCACCAACTATTGCTTGGACAAATTCTGAGCTAGGAATGTAAAACAGGTTGCTTGAATCTGGCTGGTGGGATGCTCCAGGTTTTGCTCTCGGAGCATCTAATGAGGAAGGGTGACTCACTTTTGAAAAATGGGGGCTTTTAGTTTGACCTTAGTTTGAGAACATAGCAAAAAAAAATAAATAGCCATTAGGCTCACAACAGTGTAAATTTCCCAGGAAAAGCTGCTTTCTTTGTTGTACTTCCTGGATTGACTATGAGACAATAACATCCGGTTCCATGGTCAGTCCAGGAATTGCTACAAGAGAGAGATGGGGCATTTCAGGAAAGCCCTGTTATGAGTGTGCAATAATATTATGTAATAAAATTGTAAAATATAAAAGAAAGAAACAAAATCCAAGACAATGAGCCAGAATCCATCAACCTCCAAATGGCTAGTTCGATTTTTAATGAGATCCCTGGATTTAAAGTTGAGATTGGGTTCTAAAAGATTTTCTACTTTTTAGCTACAGGACATGTATCAAGTCTGAATCTGGAGAACTCATTTAAAATCCAGTCGAATTTTATCAGAGTAGAAAACTACTGTCTACAAAATGGAAAATAAACTTGATCAGAAGTTACAGTTTTTCGCGCTGGGACATCCTTCCTTGTCTAGAAAGAGAGACTTGGCACACAGGCAATATCACCAAGAACCACATTTTAGCCACGTGAAAGAATTCTAACTGACTCTGAGAAGATGCAACTGGGAAATAGCTCCAAAAGGACAAAGATTAAGAATGAAAGATCATTCTGCAGATCTAATAGAAAAGATAGAGCACATAGTCTATTTCTGCTTCTTCTCTCCATTCGTTTGCAGAATCTATTGTTGTTCAGCTAGGATGTTTATATTCCCTAGACCAGGGATGTCAAACTCACGTCGTCAGATGATGTACCTGGATTTTTTCCCATTCACTAAACCAGGCATGGGCGTGGCCAGCATGTGACACATCCGGTCCACAGGCTGGAAGTTTGACAGCCCTACCCTAGAGCCGTGATGGCAAACCTATGGCACACATACCCAAAGTGGCACACATACCCAAAGTGGCACACAGAGCCATCTTTCTGGGCATGTGAGCTGTCACCCAATTCACCTGCAGCTGCACGTGTGTGCACATCCCAACTGATGTTCGGGTGCAATTCAGGGAACCTGGCTGGTCGTTGGAGATCTCCTGCGCATGTGCATGTGCACACATTTGTGTACTTGTACTACGCACATGCGTAGATGATGTTTATGCATGTCCATTGCATACATGAAAATCACACACATACACAGATGGTGCAATTGTGCTTGCAGCACACGGGGTGAGCCACGCATTACCGCAGATAGCACACATGTGTGGGAAGACTGCACAAAGTGCATACCTGTTCAGCACTCAGTGAGTAAAAGGTTCACTGCCCTAGAGGGTTTGATTGATTTATTAAATCATTTTTTTTTTACTTCTAACCCTCCGTAATCTAGTAGATGTCGGGTACAAAAGATCAGATCCACACCATGAAGGTCCAATCAAACTGATTTCTTACTGCTCATGTCTACACCCAGAAATATTCTCAACCAACAATTAGCACCTGCTTGGAGGTGTTAAGGGTCAACAGGATTCAAGGGAGGCTGGACGTAGTTTGCTTATGGCTACTCAGTGACTCTAGGCTTATTCCTCTTTTAACTCCACCCCCAGTTCTGCTACTCCTTCTCCTACACCAGGTGACTAACCAAGATATATTAACATAAAACATCCAAGTAATAGAAATAAGGTGTTAGAAATAATAACACCCCAACACACATAGACAACCCCCCAAAATTGACTTATTTACCAAAACACCAGAGAGCAAGACAAAAAACAACAAACAGATGGAAACATATCAGAAAGATCCAACCTAGAACTAAGGAGAAATTTCCTGACTACTTAATCAGTAGGACAGCTTGCCTTCAGAAGTTGTGGGTGCTCCATCACTGGAGATTTTCAAGAAGAGATTGGAGAGCCATTTGTTCAGAATAGTATAGGGTCTCCTGCTCAAGCAGAAGGTTAGACTAAAAGACCTCCAAGATCCCTTTCAATTCTGTCATTCTGTTATTAAGCAGATTCCTACATTTTACGCGTCTAACTTTGATAACTGGTTTTAATTTCTCTGGGATAAATTACTAGTGCATGGGTCTGCAATCTTAAACACTCAAAGAGCCATTTCCCAAAGAAAAGAAAACACCGGGAGCCACAAAACCTGGGTGGGTGTGGCCAACTCGACGTCACTCACTCCCACCCAGTCACATGACACCCTCCAGCCACGCTCGCCCAGGTTTTGTGGCTCCCCGTGTTTTCTGTGGGAAACAGGTATCTCTCTCTCTCTTTCTCTGTCTCTGTCTTTGTCTCTCTCTCTCCTTGCTCCTCTCTGTCAGGCCAGGCAAGGAGTGACTGGAAGGGAAGGGCAAAGGGTGGGGCCAGCCAGTGGTGAGTTCAGCCGATAGGGAGACACAGCAGGGGGACGAAAGAGCCACATGCAGCTCCGGAGTCGTGGGTTGCTGACACCCATACTACTAAGGTGGTAGAGGGAAGTTGGAAAGCAGAGGATGTGATCACTCCCTTCCATATAAAGAGATGATTGGCCGGTCAGAAGCTTCTCTGGGATTAGAAGGATGCATTAGGCAGACTAAGAAAGTCACAGAAAGAGAGAACACTTTCCTCCCACTTAAGATCCACACTAGCATCTTTATCCTAATGTTACGGTTCCATGGGTGTGTGCTTGGTGGGGATTTCCGAATGAGCCCAAAAGAGAATTTGCCAGCTGCTGGAAAAGAATCAATGAAAGTAAATAAGGCTTCAGCGGAATCAAGAGAGGAGGAGGAGGAGGAGGAAGAAGAAGAAAACTTGCTGTGTCTCTGCACAATTAACTGACAGGCTGTGCTGCCTTCCAAAATATATTTGGGCTCATTGATTTAGTCCTGGACAACCAGGGAAAGCATTCAGCATGTATTCAGAATCACAGCGGGCAGGTAATTTTGTAGTTAAACCTTTGAGGGTTTCTGCCTGAGGGAGGAGAGTAAGGTTCTACATTTAGGCAAGAAAAACCAAATGCACAGGTACAGCATATGTGGTACCGTGCTCAATAGTACCCTGTTTCCCCCAAAATAAGACATCCCCTGATAATAAGCCCAATCGGGTTTTTGAGCGCATGGCAATAAGGTCAAGCGTTTATTTCAGGGTTCAAAAAAAATAAAAAATAAGACAGGGTCTTATTTTCAAGGAAACACAGTAGTAACTGTAAGAGGGATCTTGGAATCCTACTGGACAACCATTTAGATATGAGCCAGCAGTGTGCAGCAGCTGCCAAAAAAGCCAACACCGTTCTGGGCTGCATAAACACAGGGATAAAATCAAGATCATGTGAAGTGTTAATACCACTTTATAATGCCTTGGTAAGGCCAAACTTGGAATATTGCATTCAGTTTTGGTCGCCACGATGTAAAAAAGATGTTGAGACTCTAGAAAGAGTGCAGAGAAGAGCAACAAAGATGATTAGGGGACTGGAGGCTAAAACATACGATGAAAGGTTGCAGGAACTGGGTATGTCTAGTTTAATGAAAAGAAGGACTAGGGGAGACATGATAGCAGCATTCCAATATCTCAGGGGCTGCCACAAAGAAGAGGGTGTCAAGCTATTATCCAAAGCACCTGAGGGTAGAACAAGAAGCAATGGGTGGAAACAAATCAAGGAGAGAAGCAACTTAGAACTAAGGAGAAATTTCCTGACAGTTGGAACAATTAATAAGAGGAACAACTTGCCTGCAGAAGTTGTGAATGCTCCAACACTGGAAGTTTTTAAGAAGATGTTGGATATAACCATTTGTCTGAAGTGGTGTAGGGTTTCCTGCCTGAGCAGGGGGTTGGACTAGAAGACCTCCAAGGTCCCTTCCAACTCTGTTATTCTATTGTAATAGAGTTGAAGGCTGAGCCTTGTATCTGCCCCATTGATGTGTAAATTGGGATAGGAGGCCCCATTTTGTATCAAGTTTGACTCAGATTTGGCTTCTCCTTAGTTCTAGGTTGGGCCTCTCGGATAAGTTTCCATCTGTTACTTCTTGTCCTGCCCTCTGGTGCGTAGTGAATAAATCAATTTGGGGAAGGGGGTGTCTCTGTTTGTTGGGGTGTCATCATTTCTGGATATCTTATTTCTATTACTTGGATGTTTTATTATTTCAATGTAACTTAGTTAGTCACCTAGTGACTAAGAGAAGGAGTGGCAGAATCTCGGGGAGGAGTTAAAAGAGGAATCAGCCTAGAATCTCTATATAGCCACAAACAAACAAACTCCAACATGGCTGGCTGGGGAATTATGGGAGTCTTCCACAAATCTTCAAGTTGCCAAGCTTGGACATCCCTGCTTTACACCTAGGAGGAGTGCAAAAACCAAAGTGGACAGGTCAAGAATGGATAGACGCACAGGCAGGCTGGTATTTTTTTATTTCATTTTCCTGGCCCTTGGGCACTTTTCTTAAAATCACATTAAGCCTATTTTTAGGGCTTATCCTGCAATTTTGCTGCCTTGCCTGTTTGAAAATGCATAAAACTATGCAGAGGGCTCAGCCTTTGTGAGTCAGGTAAGATGCCAAGAGCTGCAAAGAAGACAAAAAAAATCAGGGGTGCAGGTAGAAACTCCAACTTGGAGTTTGGAGCATTGGAGCATGTAGAGGTAATCTTTGACTTCGAACCATTCATTTAATGTCAATTCAATTGAAACAAAGGGACTTATAACTGGTCCTCATATTTATTTATTTGTTTTTTAAAAAGTTTTTATTTTTTTCACAACAACAACACATTCTCCTCAAACAATTACAATGTGCTGAAGGGGTGTTTACATATCTTCTTGTGCAATCTCAAAATAAACATCTCTTCCATACATATATTGTCTTTTCTAACATATGTTTCCTTCTAACCAATGGTAAAATAAATCCCATATTTTATAATATTGCTTATCTTCTTGATCTCTAATTTCAAATGTCAATTTACTCATCTCTGCACATTTCATCATCTTCCTAATTATTTCATCTTGCAAAGGTAATTTCTCATTTTTCCAATTTTTAGCAAACACGATCCTGGCTGCTGTAATAATTATTCACAATCAGATTTTTTACATCTCTAGTATATATCTCGGGAATAATTCCCAACAGAAAGACTTCTGGCTTAAAATCTATGTGTTTTTTAATCATTTTCTCCAACCACGTGTATATTTTAGTCCAATATCTTTTCGCTTCAACGCATGTCCACCACATATGGTAATATGATCCAGGTATCTGATGATACTTCCAACATTTTTTTATCCTTGAACATTCTGGCAATTCTTGTCGCGGGCTGGTCTTCGTATTTATGACCCTCCCAGCAGTTTCAAGGGTTGACCAACATTTTTATTTATTTATTTATTTATTTATCAAACTTATATACCGCACCATCTCCCGTAGGACTCAGGGCGGTTCACAGGTATATTAAAAACAATATAATAAATAAACATTAAAACACAGTTAAAACTAAATATTATCATGGCCTGATCACTAAAACAGTAAAAACCAGTAAAACCCCCATTAAAATTTAGCTAAAACATTTTATTCTTAGGCTAGTCCTGCACGCTGAAATAATAGAGTCTTCAGTTCACGTCTGAAGGTCCGGAGGTCGGGGAGTTGTCATAATCCCGGAGGAAGCTCGTTCCACAGGGCTGGTGCCGCCACAGAGAAGGCCCTCCCCCTGGGGGTCGCCAACCTACATTGTTTGGTCTACGGCATCCTGAGGAGGCCCACTCTGTGGGAGCGCACAGGTCGTTGGGAGGCAATCGGCGGCAGAAGGCGGTCTCGAAGGTATCCCGGTCCTAAGCCATGGAGCGCTTTAAAGGTGGTAACCAAAACCTTGAATTGCACCCAGAAGACTACCGGTAGCCAGTGTAGGCCGCGCAGGATAGGTGTTATATGGGAGCAGCGCGGTGCCAAACATTAAAGATTTGTTGCTGAAATTTGTGTAGGTCTTGCATCTTTGCTTTTGTCCCTTTTTGGGGGTTTGGCACTAGCAGTGTTCTATAGGATTTCCAGGAGTAACTCACCTGGAACTGGAAGTGATTTGTGATAGGCCCATTTCCTGATCTAGAACATTTACACCTGTAAAAATTCTTGAATGATCAAGTTAAGATAGTCTAAACAAAAAGCGGAATCTTCTGGGATTTCTTGGAACTTTCTTTATACATCTATAAGGAATGTTAACTAGATTCGTATACTGCACGAATCAAGAAGAGGGCCGTGAAAATATTTGCAGATCCCTCGCATCCTGGACATAAACTGTTTCAACTCCTACCCTCAAAACGACGCTATAGAGCACTGCACACCAGAACAACTAGACACAAGAACAGTTTTTTCCTGAAGGCCATCACTCTGCTAAACAAATAATTCCCTCAACACTGTCAGACTGTTTACTGAATCTGTACTACTATTAATCGTTTCATAGTTCCCATCACCAATCTCTTTCCACTTATGACTGTATGACTATAACTTGTTGCTGGCAATCCTTATGATTTATATTGATATATTGACCATCAATTGTGTTGTAAATGTTGTACCTTGATGAACGTATCTTTTCTTTTATGTACACTGAGAGCATATGCACCAAGACAAATTCCTTGTGTGTCCAATCACACTTGGCCAATAAAAAAATTCTATTCTATTTGGCTCTAGCTGGTATTAATCCATATATAGATTTTCAGTATATCCATGGCAGCAAGATACCTAAATTTATTTCTACTAAGTTCCACTTTTAAATAGAATCCTGAGTCTTGACCAAGAATTCCAAATGAATAAGTATCTAAGGATCACTATGTCCCAAAGGTGCTTTTTCAGGAGGCAACTGGACTTCCTTATTTTTTCTTTTGAAGACGTTTCACTTCTCATTCAGAAAGCTTCTTTAGCTCTGACTCAATTGTGGAGAATGGAAGGATTGATATTCCTTGCAGACAGCTGGTCATTTGCATCCTTTTAAAGGGTCATTGAAGCACTTGGAGGTTTATCTGTGTTCTCAGGGTCACTTGAGTAGTGCTTCAACAACCCTCAAAAAGAATGCAAATGACCAGCTGTCTGCAAGGAATATAAATCCTTCAATTCCCCACGATCCAGTCAGAGCTGAAGAAGCTTTTTGGATGAGAAGCACAACACCTCCAAAACAAAAAAACAAGAAAGTCCCGTTGCCTCCTGAAAAAGCAACTTTGGGACAACCATGACATGGATGACTGAGAATCTCTACAGACTAAGGATCAATAGTATTCAAGCAGGCGGACTCTACAGGACCCTTGGACAGTTCCGTACAGACCACTTCCTCTTCGGGATCAATGTCTTCATTTTGAAGATCAATTGATACAGAAAGAAAACTCAAGTTAAAAAAAATAAAACAGGTAGGGGAAAAAAGAAGAAACATGCTGCATGTTAAAAGAAGGAGTAATCAAATCGAAAAACAGCATCACGTGCAAATCAGCAATAACATAGGTTTTATTTTTATCGGTTCAATCGCGTCCAATTCTCAAATCTCTGCGGCTTTCTTGGAGGGTTTTTGGGAAGTAGTTTGTCATTGCTTCCTTCCCAAGACTGAGAGAAAGTGACTGGCCCGGGGTCATCCAGTTGATTTTGTGCCTAAGGTAGGACTAGAACTCAGAGTTTCCCAGTTTCTAGCCTGACGTCACAGGAGTGCAATCCTGAGAAAAAAATGCATTTTGGTTGAAATAATTTCTTCTACAAAGCTCTGCATTACCTTTTTCCTTCCAATTCCAAGTATGATCCTATTTTTTTTTACACCATTTGTGCTGTCAAGCCAGGGCTTAGGCCTTTATTGAACGGATTAAGCAAAGAGACTGATTTTTAAAAAGTGATGTTTTCATATGCAGTTCTCAAGGTTAATAACTGGGAGGTTTCCTCACTAGTGAAAAGTTTAGCAATTGCTCTTCAAATAGGGCACTTAGTCCCTAAATTTTCCCATACTAATTCCTTTATGGAAGTCTTCCTGTAACTAAAGAGAAAAGTTTTGTTTATATTTACTATGTCAGATGGGCAGAGATCTATCACTGCAAGACAATCTCCTCATTGATTGTCACTGAGAAGGGGAGCGGTCCAAGGACACACCCCGTGACCAATTTCTGCTGGAATAGGCAAATTCTTGTATTAAGTGAATTGGTTCAATTCTATTTCGGTGGACTGTTGGTGAGAGCGCTTGACTGACCTTGGCTTCTGTCAAAAAGCTAAACAGGGTGAGATTTGGTTAATGTTTGAATAGGGAAGTCAGGCAGACCTAAGGCATGGAATGGAATGGAATGGAATGGAATGGAATGGAATGGAATGGAATGGAATAGAATAGAATAGAATAGAATAGAATAGAATAGAATAGAATAGAATAGAATAGAATAGAATAGAATAGAATAGAATAACAAAGTTGGAAGGACCTTGGAGGTCTTCTAGTCCAACCCCCACTCAGACAGGAAACCCTACACCATTTCAGACAAATGGTTATCTTCTTTAAAACTTCCAGTGTTGGAACTCCCACAACTTCTGGAGGCAAGTGGTTACACTGATTAATTGTTCTAACTGTCAGGAAATTTCTCCTTAGTTCTAAATTGCTTCTCTCCTTGATTAGTTTCCACCCATTGCTTCTTGCCTGCCCTCAGATCAGGTGCTTTGGAGAATAGCTTGACTCCTTCTTCTTTGGGGCAGCCCCTGAGATATTGGAAAACTGCTATCATGTCTCCCCTAGTCCTTCTTTTCATTAAACTAGACATGCCCTGTTGAGAACTTGGGGGCAAGGAGGAGAGAGAGAAGACCATCACAAACCACTCCTTTATTCTTCTCAATAAATTGAGGATTATGTACCATGAAGTTGTTTTCAACTCCTTGAACAGCCCCTATCCTATCCTATTCTTTTAAGTCCTCCAAAGATACACTCATTGCCACTGTACCTGAATCCATGTCTGGATGGAATCCAGCTCTGGGCAGTCTCTTCTTTTCTCCTTCCCAGCATGAAAGCTTCACCAGAGAGCTGGATCTTCAGACAATGTTTCCAAAATGGGATCATTTGAACCGGATCATTGTGCCTCAAATGAGAATTTTGGCTCGGTTGGTTTGATGAACCATTTGCTTATTTTCTGTCTGTCTGTGGTATTCTCGGGAGTTTTCTCCAACACCAAAGTTCAAAAGCATCCAGTCCTGCTTCTTCAAACTCCTACTTTCACTTTATAAAGTGTCTGCCAACTGTCCCATATGACACTTCCAAAAAAAGGGAACCCCTGTCACTTTAAGATTAACAAGAGTAAAACTATTGAAAGATCCATTTAGGCACAGCAGAAGCAAAGTCAGTTCTGAGGTTTTCCTACAAAAACCAACATAGATAAACTCCCCTTTTCCCCATACAGACCACCCACGGTCCATCGTTATCTAATCCAATGCAGTCCTTTTGCCTGCAGAATTCTGACCTTGGCATCCTGACATCTGCATATCTTTTCCAAGGCCTTCATAGCTGCACTTACCAAGTCCTTGTGCCTGGCATGTTTCTTGACTGTTCCATTTTTATTGATGGTTGATACTAAAAGGCAGAAGCGATCTACCACTTCAGTATCTTCATTGTCAATGCTAAGGAGCGTTAGCTTTTCCTGTTGTGAGTAGTTTGATCTTCTTTATATTTAATTTTCTTCTTAATCAAGCTACCTAGATATTTCATGAAGTCCCTAGGAGTCAATCTAATTTGAAGATGCTGATTTTGCCTTGCCAAAGGTCTGGTTATCTCTAAGATATATGCTGACTATATTTTAGGAAGCAACTGCTTATTGGAAAGTATACTAATTTGGACAAGCTGGGGAAACATGATGAACTAAGTATGTCTCCAAAAGAGCAGGACAATAACCATGGAAAAGACCAAAGAATTGGCCAGCTTGACCATGGCAGAGCCTTTTAGAGGACACTAAGTTTGCTAATTTCACTTAGTAAACTTTTTCGGATATTACCTATTAATCATCTTAAAACTATTAGAGACTCTCAAAACAAGAAGTTTGAACAAGCCACCTGGTGGGTTTACCTTCTTTCCTTAACCAAAGAAAAACTAATCATAAGTTTAATGATGGAAAGAATTGGAAATAAAAATCAAAAAAAGAACCCTAAACTTTGATCTAAAAAAAGTTATAAACAAATTAAAAATCCTAAAAAATTTGAAATATTGAGACTTTTACTATAAAATTTTAGAAATAATTGTATAGAATAAGCAGCTTTTTTGAGGGAACCTAATTGTTTTGTCTGTCTTAAATCTAAAAGAGATTTAGAATTTATGATTTCAGAAATTGGACACTAGAGGGGACTAAAGATTTCAGGCAGAAAAGAAAAAGACGGGGGCAAAGTGTAAATTCGCTTTTGTTTTTAGTTAGGAGGAGGTTTATAAAATAAAACAAAATGTGATAACATTTGAAATATCCAGGAGGTCTTCGAAGAATGGACCCCTAAATTAGTAGCTACAATGTGAGCAATGTCAATAACGATAGCTGTGGAAATGGATAGATTATGTCCCAAAGATGTTAATGAAGGAATGACAGATGTGAAACAAATTTTGCCTGAATATTAGAAGCAGAAATACTGGATAATGCAAAAAGGATGGATTATAAGATAGAGAAAGCAGCTAAAGCAGAGACACAAATGACAAGCCAAGGGAATGACCTAGATAAGGATTTCCTAAAGGATATACAAAAGAAGTTGGTTAAAGCTTTGAAAATAAAAATGTTTCTTCTGCTAAGAGTCACAGAGGTGTTTTGGGGCACAACCTGATTTGTATCTATTCCATATTCTCAATATGGCACATCTAACATACTGATTTTTTAAAATCCACGTTAATCTTGACTTTATCATACCACAAATATCCATGCCACCCAAATGTCAGGTCATGTCCTTCTATCTCCAAAGCCTTTTATATCCCAGCATTTACCCTCCCCTTTTCATCCAGACCAAGTAGCAAGCTGCAAAACACAATTTCAAATCAGGTAAATCCAGTCCTTTCTCTTTTCTTTGTATCTTGTAACACTTTCTATTTAATTCACGGTTTTCCCCCACTACATAAATATAAGTTTTTATATCACTCTGATTGTTAAAAAAAGGTGTTGTTCAGAACAAAAACATCATTCTAGGCAGGGCATTCATTTTTAATCTCTCCAGCAATGGTATTTGTAGTTTCTCCCATTTTAACATGTTGGTTTTTTTTAATCTTCATTCCATGCCTTAACATAGTTGTTTTGAAATTAGATACAATTTGTATTTGTCATAGCAAGAGTGAAATCTGCTTATCTTCCCTACCAGTTCGGAAATGCGCACACACCATTGTCACATCCGATTTTTGACCTTCTGCGCATGCGCAAAGCCTTCTGCGCATGCGCAGAGGGTTAAAAATGGGTTACTGCCTGGTTAAAACCAGGAAGTAACGACTCTGGGTGGATGGGTGGAGCCTTGCACTGCCACCGCTACCAGTTCACCGAACCACACGCTGCCGGTGCTACCGGCTCGCGCAAGCCAGACAGAACCGGCAGGATTTCATCACTATGTCATAGTGATATCCAGATATTTTACTTGCTTTTCAATCTTAAAACCTCTTTCACTCACCAGTTCCAATTCTCTATTGTCATGTGTTTGTAACATCTTTGTCTTGTGTTTGTTGATCTGAAAACCCGCTAATGTACCAAATTCCCATTTTTCCCCCCATTAATGCTTCAATTCCCTTTAAATGATCTTCCAAAACTAACACCAAGCCCTTAACTAATACGTTTTCTTTTTTAGCCTTTACTCCCACAATTCTCTCTTCTTGTCTTATATCTCTATTCAGTGTTTCAATAACCAAAATAAACAAGAGTAGAAACTTAGGCCATTCCTGTCTTGTTCCTTTTTGTAGATCACAAGGCTTTGTTAGATCTCCATTTTTTGTGTGTTTTCTGTGAAGCGTAAATCAGTCTGACCTATTTTATAAAGTTTTCGCCAAAGTTTTTGTCTCCTAAAACTTGGAAGAAGAAAACTCAATTCGGATTGTCAAAGACTTCTACATCCAAAAAAATTGTCAGGAATTGTTTTCAGGTTTCTCTAAATATTCTAAAATGTGCAACACATTTCTAATATTATCCTTTAATTATCTTTACCTTAAAAACCTACATTGTTTGCCACAGTTTAGGCAAATAGCATCAAGCACGAAGAATCAGGACCACATTACAAGTTCCAGTAAGATGATTTATTGCTCATGCCTATATCCAAGAATCTAGTCAGCGCTAAATTGATGCTAGATAAGAATCAATGGAGTTCAAGAGGGGTTTCCTGCCTGGGCAGGGGGTTGGACTAGAAGGCCTCCAAGGTCCCTTCCAACTCTGTTGTTATATATTATATATTATAAATATAGTTGCATGGGTTGGATATAGATCGGTTGTGGGAATGTAATGACTCCAGGCTCATTCCTCTCTTCACTCCACCTCCAGGCCCTGCCTGCCCTTCTACTAAGAATACCCACATCCTCATGAATGAATGCTTGCAAAATAATTTTCAGCCTATCAGCCAGAATCATGATAAACAACTTGTAGTCATTCTGGAGTAATGATTTTAGCCTACAGTTTCTTGTTAAAATCGAATTTCATCCATTTTTCGTTATTAGTATTATTATTAGTGGCCTCTTTCCAATTCTGTGGCATTTTTCCTCCCTGTAAAATAGAGCAGGGGTCTCCAACCTTGGCAAATTTAAGACTTGTGGACTTCAACTCCCAGAGTTCCTCAGCCAGCTTTGATTCAACTCTGGGAGTTGAAGTTCACAAGTCTTAAAGTTGCCCTGAAATAGAGTTCATCCTATTTTGTAAAGATTGTCAAAGTTCATCCTCAAAACATTTATAATAAGAATCTGGTAATCTGTCCACTCCAGGCAATTTCCCTGGTTGAATCTTTTTTATAGCTTCAGAAACACCTGATTTATAGCACCTTATTGTTTTAGGTCCATTTCCTAATCTGATTCTGTTCCTGTATAATACTGAGTAAATTTTGTTTCTTTAGGTGGTCATTTATTTTTTCTGTAGAGGTGTCATTTCTTTTATATAAGTTGGAATATTAATTCAATGCTTTTGCACAGCCATACTATCCATTCATAAAGTATTTCATCATGTATATTCATATCATTTTCTTTCTTTTCTCCTTTTGTAATTTATATGCCAACCATTTCCCTGGTTTGTTTGCAAACTGAAAGGTTTTTGGCTTTACCCAGATCATTTTTCCCCCCGTTTCTCAGATAACTGTTGTTATAAAAGCTTAATTTGTTCAGAAATACTTATCTTCTCTGGAAGTTTTCTTCGTTCTTCTTTTTCTCTTTAATTCATCCAAAATAGCTTGTTGCAGGATCCAATCTGGGTTGGTCACCGGGGTTTTGTCTTCTGAGCTTTCGGACTCGTCAGGAGCCCATCCTCAGGAAACTTCAGAAGTTCAGGGAACTTTGGAACAAGCTTGGAAGACAAAACCTCTGGTCCTGGTGACTGACCCAGATTGGATCCTGCAACATTATCCTGAGGTAAGTGAAATCCACTTACCTTCGCTACCAGTTGGGAATGGGAGCACGTGTGCCTCTTCTGCGCATGTGCAGAGCCTTCTGCACATGCACAGAGGGTAAAAAAAAGGGACATAATGACATCCCGGCGGGTGGATGGAGCCTCTCACTGCTGGAGCTGCTGGTTCGCATGAGCCGGATAGGTCCGGCTGAATTTCACCGCTGGTATATCCCCCTTCATTTGTGAAGATAGCTTGTGTTTGAAGTTTCCTTTGGAGTTTGCTATTATGTTATATGAAATCACCTCTGATAAAAGCTTTATTTGTGTTGAAGAGCAACTATCCAAGTTGGGAGGAGAGGGTCAAACAGGAAATAGTCTGAAGTCATTATGTAAGCACAAGGGTTTTCTTTTGTGAATTTTGAACGCAGGCAGGCCTGACAATAGGTCTGAACCAGGGGTGCTATTCAGCAGGTTCTGACAGGTTCTGGAGAACTGGTAGCAGAAATTTTGAGTAGTTCGGAGAACTGGCAAATACCACCTCTGGCTGGAATGGGGAGGGAATGGGGATTTTGCAGTATCCTTCCCCTGCCAAGCCACGCCCACCAAGCCACGCCCACAGAACCGATAGTTTAAAAATTTGAATTCCACCATTGGTCTGAACCCCTCCTGAATGCCTATGAACCTTATCTGGTCTTTCCCATGGGCAAGCTGCCAGTCTGGGAGTATTCTTGTGAAATAGGCATCGAGCAATAATTTGGTTTGATTATCCACATCTGACAACTTGCTTCCCAAAGCAAGTGGGAAGTCAGTACTGTTCTTAAATCAGTACCTTTGTCTAAATTATTTTTTTTTTCAACAAAAGGATTTTTTTTAAAAAAAAGAATCTCTGGAGACATTTTAGCTCAAGGCCAATAAGAAACAGGTCATGATAAGAATCCCCTCGTACGTCTTTTCTTTAGAAGCTTTGTTTATTTTTAATTTAATTTTTAATGTTCATTTCAGGCAAGTCAAGATTTTCTTTTCTCTCTTTTGTTCTTTTGAATCCTGCCCAAAAGCTTTTTTTTTTAATTGGAACCGTAGTTTTATAGAAAAGGCTACTAGATATTATTATATAAAAGTAAAAAGTTGAGGTTTGGGGTTATTGCCTTATTCTCCTGCGCCAAAAGGAGTCAAAAGTTGATGCTTTTTTTCCCTCCCTTCTACCCTCTTTGCCCCTTCCCCTCCCCTAAGAGCTGTGGTGACACAGTAGCTAGAGTGCAGTACTGCAGGCTACTTCTGCTGCCTGCTGGCTGCCTGTAATTTGGCAGTTCGACTCTCACCAGGCTCAAGGTTGACTCAGCCTTCCATCCTTTTGAGGTGGGTAAAATGAGGACCCAGAATGTTGGGGGCCATAGGCTGGCTCTGTAAACCACTTAGAGAGGGCGGTAAAGTACTGTGAAGCAGTTTATAAGTCTAAGTGCTATTGCTATTGCTCTTCCTTCCATCCATCCATCCATCCATCCATCCATCCATCCATCCATCCATGATGTGCAGTGGTTAGAATGCAGCATTGCAGGCTAATTCTGCCCACTGCCAGGAGTTCGATCCTGATGGGCTCAAGGTTGACTCAGCCTTCCATCCTTCTGAGGTTGGTAAAATGAGCACCCAGATTGTTGGGGGCAAGAGACTGACTCTGTAAGCTGCTTAGAGAGGGCTGTAAAGCCCTCTGTATAGTCTGTTTTCAGACTATAAGATGCACCAATGTATAAGACGCACCAAGATTTCGAAGAGATAAGCAAGGAAAAAAAGGTTTTTGCCCTCCCCAGCCCATAGGAACACTCTGCAGGCCTCCCAAAGCCTCTGCGTGTCCTGTTTTTTTGAAAAAATGGGCCCGTTTTTTGCAAAAATGGGATGGGCAGGGCGGGGCTTCGGGAGGCCAAAAATAGCTGTTTTCAGTATATAAGATGCACCAAATTTTCCACCCTCTTTTGGGGTGGGGGAATGCATCTTATACTCCGAAAAGTATGGTAAATCTAAGTGCTATCACTATTGTATCTTTATTTTCATTTTTCTTTATATTTTTTGTGTTTTATGCTTTGCTAAACTAATCAAATTTTAAACCACTTATCAGAACCGTGAGAGCAGCATAAACAGTACCCAAACATTAATATGGTATTTGCTGAGTGGCTGTTTAGCATGCAGACCGGGTCCCCTTTTCACTCTGAATCTCCTGGGTGAAGAATTCTTTCCACCCTTTGAGAACTGAAGATTCTGATGAGTTCAGAGGATATTTTAAGAGAGAAACAGATGAGGCTGTTTGGTGTTCAAAACAGGTTGATTGTTGCTGACCTTGCATCAGAAACCTGATGCAACACAGAGGGACTAGTGGTAAATATGATACCCTGATAAATACCTGATGCCACCTTGTCTTCTGCTTTGAAGGTCTACAGTGAACTTCTCCCAACCTGTAGACCTCCATATATCTTATGCTTCAGCTCCCATTTCATATGGCTGTTGGAAGAAATGCAACCGAGAAAATTCAAGAGCTTCTGATGCTACAACCTGTATACGCCAAGTAGTTACGAAGACCTTGAGTGCTACATAGCTAGCTCATGCTTAACAAAATGACAGAGCTAGAAGGGACTTTGGAGGTCTTCTAGTGCAACCCCCTGCTCAAGCAGGAGACCCTAAACCAAGAACCATGGTGACACGGTGGTTAGAATGCAGTACTGCAAGATAACTCACTGCCCACTGTCAGGAGTTCGATTCTGAGCGGCTCAAGATTGACTCAACCTTGCATCCTTCAGAGGTGGGTAAAATGAGGACCCAGATGAGGGCAATATGTGGCTCTGTAAACCACTTAAAGAGGGGTGGAAAGCACTGTGAAGCGGTATATAAGTCTAAGTACTATTGCTATTCCAGACAAATGGTTGTCCAATGCTTTCTTAAAACCTCCAGTGATGGAGCACCTACGAGTCATTCCACTGATGGATTGTTCTAACTCCCAAGAAATTTCTCCTTATTTCTAGGTTGCTTCTCTCCTTGATTAATTTCCATCCATTGCTTCTTGTTGTGCCTTCAGGTGCTTTGAATAATAGGTTGGCCCATCTTCTTTGTGACAGCCCCTCAAATATTGGAACACTGCTATCCTGTCACCTCTAGTTCTTCTTTTCATTTGACTAGACATACTAGACATACATTAATTTACTTTAGGGACACTCCAAGCCAAGCTAGGTGGCAGCACCAAACCAACATTGACTGATCTCCAGAAATAAGTTTGGCTAAATCTGATTTGTACTTGTATAAAACACTGCTGAAAATACCAGATTTCTAAGATAGATTAGGAAGTAAAAAATAACATTCTGACAGATGGCAGTAGGAAACCACATCTGTAATACTGCCAAGACAACTTCCTGATTTCATTCGCTAAGGGACAAACTCAATTGGAGAACATCTTCTACTGGATGGAGTCCTTGCTCAAGATCAGAAGAAGGCTTGGTTAAGGGCTTTAACTGATGTTTGTATTTTGTTGTGAGTCTGAATTGCTGTTCCCGGTTAATGGCTTGCTCATGATCAGTTCACACAAGTTCTGTCAGAAATGAAAAAGTAATTGCATAGATGGGCTTCCTTATACAGCAGTTCCTTATATGTCCATCAGCAGGAATGGGCAGGATTGCGTCCCCACAAATCACAATTAGTGTGTGTTGGAAGTGGAGTTCTTGCTTCATGCTGAACATCATGGCATCCAGGATTTTGGGATGGGGAATTTTGCATTGTGGAGTCAGAATGACAGACTAGATGGTTCTTTAGTTTTCAAACAGCTTCAAAGCTTTTCTGGTGTTCTCAACTCATAATATTCTAGGCTAGCATTCTCCAACTCATGGTACTTACACCAACTTTGCAGCTTTGGAGAGCATGGCAAGTTAGGAAAGGTTGCCACAGATCCCCTTGGTTGCAACAGATCCTGAATTAGCCTTTTCCTCTGGCTTTCTAGTAACCCATCAAGAGCACGATCCAAAGAAAGCTAATAGGATATTAGGCAGAATCAAAGTAATTGCTTGGTTGTTCATCAAAGTCTGCATCCAGTTTTGGTCACCACACAATAAAAAAAGATGTTGAGACTCTAGAAAGAGTGCAGAGAAGAGCAACCAGGATGATTAGGGGAGAGGAGGCTAAAACATATGATGAACAATTGCAGGAACTGGGCCTGGCTAATCTAGGGAAGAGAAGGACCAGGGGAGACAGGATAGCAGTCTTCCAATATTTGAGGGGCTGCTGCAGAGAAGAGGGGATCAACCTGTTTTCCAAAGTACCTGAAGGCCAGACAGGAAGCAATGGATGGAAACTGGTTAAGGAGAGCTGTATACTAGAAATAAGGACACTGAGAACAATCAACCAGTGGAACAGCTGCCTTCAGAAGCTTCAACACTGGAAGTTTTCAGGAAGAGATTGGACTGCCATTTGTCAGAAATAGTATAGGGTCTCCTGCTTGGGCTGTGGGTTGGACTAGATGACCTACAAGGTCCCTTCCAATGCAGTTATTCTGTTAAGTCAAACAATTACCAAATGATTTCCCTGTTCCATTGCTAAAAAAAAGGCTTCTATTTTGCTTTGTTGGGCACCTCACCCTTTAGCGTAGTTTAAATCTGTTCTTGATTTATCCGAATCCTTTCCATCTTTTTAGGGGATCAACCCTATGAGCTTTGGAAGCAGCAGCTGGGCCCTTTTGCCATTTATAACCCACTCATTAACAAAAACTCTCTGATCAGAACATTGCTTGCTCCCATGAATGTGGTTTTCCTTTGTTTCTCTTTTGGAAAATGCATCTTCAGAGACAATAGGATCCAGCTGGGTCTTTCCTCCACTTTCCTCAGATATTCTACTTCATCAGCTAATAATAAGCAGAGCCTGGTACTGGCTGCTCTTAACACTTGTGGCAGTCTGGCCATGCATGTCCTGAATGCAGATGAGCGCATCAGCAGCTTTGATTTCTCTTGTGAAATCTTCTACATTCATGAAAAACGTGGCTGGAACTGCTGCTTGTATTTTAATCTTTGCTCACTTTGAAGGCATCGTCCCACACCTTGATCTGATCAGCTTCTAAAGCTGATAAGGCTTCCAGACTTCCACTGGTTCTTGGCATTTTCTTTTTCCAATTTCCTGCTCTCGTTGACGACTGCCTCCTGAACAAGCCTTCCTGGAATTTTGACTCAGAATAGCAGAGTTGAAAGGGACCTTGGAGGTCTTCTACTCCAGCCCCCTTCTCAGGCAGGACGCAAACAGTTTAAAGAATGCACACAGTTTAAAGAAATCTTCACTTTTGTGTTTCTTCAGAGGAGAAACATAGCTGAGGCGCAGCAATCTGCTCTGCCACATGAATCAGCTGAGAAGATAAAGGTAGGAAAATAGCGCGGGCGAGCAGGCCCATCTGATCATCGAGGCAAACCGGTTCACTCCCAGCTCATCATTGGAGCTACCGGTTCACCCGAACTGGTCCCAACCGGTAGAATCCCACCCCTGAGGAAACCTTATACCATTTCAGACAAATGGTTGTCCAATATCTTCTTAAAAACCTCCAGTGCATTCACAACTTCTGGAGGCAAATCATTCCACTGATTAATTGTTCTGTCAGGAAATTTCTTCTTAGTTCTAGGTTGCTTCTCTCCATTTTTTTAGAACAAGTTTTTATTGATTTTTTAGTTCACCCCCCCCCTACACACATACATAATTTATGAACAGAGTATTGGCCATATCATAGCTTATACAATTCAATATATTCAAATATATTTTACTTAGTTACAATTTTTGCCAATATGTTCTTTTTTCATAATTTTTATGGCATTCATTCATTTCCTAATATTTCCTTGCTCATTTCATTAAATCACATCTTCTTTCACCCTCAAGTTCTAATTTCTCCATTTTTATTAGTGTTCATCCTCTTTCATTCTTTTTTTTAATTATTTCAATTTTTATCCTAATATATTCAAATATGTTTGGGGTTGTCTTTCTTCCATTTCATCTTTTCCTTTTCACAGCAATCCTTTCTTCTCCTTCTCACTCCTTTCCTCCTTCCTTTCATCCTACCTACTTTCTTCTCTCCTCTCCTACTCCTTCTCTACTTTCCCTTCCTTTCTCCCCCTCCTCCCTACTTCCTCCCTATCTGACCTTCTCCCCTACTCTTATTTCCCCTCCCTTTCCTCCTCTCCTCTCCCCTTTCTTCTTTCTCTCTCCCTCGTTCTCCCTTTCCACCTCTCTCCTTCTTCTTATCTCTCTCCATTGCTGTATTTATTGTTATTTCAAAATTTCTGGTGTCCAGACAACCCCGATTTTCTCATTTATTATACATATTTCTCAAATCTCCCCTCCTATATTTTAGTTATTAACATTGTCTACATCTTATTCAATTTATATCTTACAATCAATTAATGCAACCTTCCACCTCTTATTTTCTTAGAGTTTTTGTTCACAATTCAATAATTATTTTCTTCCAATAGTGTACATCATTTACTAACATTGCAATTTTATTCCCTTTTACATCTTAATTTCAATCATTTTCACTTATAAACCATACTATCTTTCACATTTGATCTGCTGGACTATTTTTTTTAAAAAAAACAATGTACTTCTTTTTTACCTTCTTTTCAATTTTATATCTTAACTTCAATTAATTTTTCCATTATTTTATATATTTAAAATTTATTTCTTTACCATCAACTATAATTCTCTCTCATTTCACGCATTCTCAGACACAAACAGAAAAAGAAAACATATATCCCATTATATCTTCCACATTTCATTTACTTCCCCTCCTTCTCTTTTTTTAATTTTCTTCATTCACTTCATTTCAACCTTTTTACTACATTTTTACAATAATCTATATATTTCTTCTAATTTCCATGATGCCAAAAAAAATAATTCTACCACTATTTTAATTTCTTTTCTACTATTCATTTTTCTCCTTTTAACCATTTTCTTTCAGTCTCTCCCAAATCCCATCTCTTAATATTTTCCTGTTCTTTTATCTTCTTCTTTCTCCCTTTCTTGCATCCTCTTTTCCCCTCCTTTCTCTGACTTTTACTCTTTTCCCCCTCAATTTTTCTCTATTTCCTCCTCTTTGTTCTATCACTGCTAATCCCAGTGTAATCATCTATTTTTTCACTCTTTTAATTTTCCCCCTCAATCTTTTCTTCTTTTCTTTTTCCCTTTCTTTTTTAAAATATCTTTCCCTCTCTCCATTTTTATTTTTTCACCACCAATCCCAATATCATCATCTATATTATCCTCACTCGTTTCTTTTTCAACACTATATTTTTGTTCTTCTTGTTTCCTCATAATTTCTTCATAATTTCTTTTTTTATTTTTAAGTCACAGTTCTGCTTATTTGTTCCCATTAAAGGACTCTCGAACCATTTGAAGCATCCAATCACTCGCCCAGTAACAATACTCTGTTCTGATCTCGCCTCCTGCTCAATCTTCTTGTGTGGCCATCCCGACTTTGGCAGCCTCTAATGGCTGCCTTTCCTGTCGTTGGGTCGAAGGCTGGATGCCAGTGCTGCAGGGAATTCGCAACTTCTCTGTTTGCACCGGCCGGTGCCTTCTTTCTTCGCTGTCCCTCCAGGACAGCTATGGTTCATTGAGAACCCCCAGAACAGCAGGAATTTCGGCATTCACCCCAGAGCACCGGGGCACACCGTCCCATCACGAAGCTGGCCACCCCTCCTCTCGGTTGCTTCTCTCCTTGTTTAATTCCCCTCCATTGCTTCTTGTTCTGCCTTCAGGTGTTTTGGAAAATAGGTTGACCCCTTCTTCTTTGTGGCAGCCTCTTAGATATTGGAAGATTAGATATTGGATTCATGTCAATATAATGTGACTATGCCCTTTCTGCTGCCTGATTAGGCAGAATATTAGTGAATATTACATGGCTGTCAGACCTGCCTCCACTTAAACCTCTAAATAGAAATGATCCTTGCTCCATTTGCTGATAAAGGTATAGTTTGATTAGAAGTCAAATCTATTGCCATAATGCATAGTCAGAACTGAGAATCGTTTGCTACAATCCCCAAATTCAACTTTTCCCTCCCTTAACTGCTGCCCATTAATGACCCCTCCCCCCATGATCAGGTTTAAGCAAAATGGTCACTTTAAGTGAAGGTTGGTATGCAGCTGCCTTCTTTTCCCAGCTGCATGACCTTGAGACAGCATCTCAAGGAGATACAGAGATTACTTTCATTTTCCTCAAGCATATCCCTTCCCATCCCCACTCTCCAGAATTCAGGGCAGACTATTAGCGCATGGTACCGAGGCATAAGTAACAGGTGGTATTCATCTGGTTTGTACCAGTTTGGGCGAACTGGTAGTGAAGATCGCAGGTGGGCCTACCCACCTGCCCACCCACCCCAACTCTATGATGTCCTATTTAGGCATGTTTTTGAAGCCAGACACATGAGTGGAAGGCGCACATGCGAAGCAAGCATGCCCGCATGGGGCGAACTAGTGGTAAGAATATTGGAAACCCACCGCTGATAAGTAAGCATAAGGTGGGAGCTGACACATGGCATTGCAGAGGCTCAAGGCAGCTGGGAAGGGGCTTAGGTGGAAACAATGATGGTGGAGGGAGAGTCGATATCAAGAAAATGAGAGAAATGTGCCACCTTTGGTTTATGATTTTCCCCTATAGCATAATATGTCACAGCCTGAAAGCCTTGTTATCGCCTTGTTCCCTTGCAAAATCATTTATTTGTCCTCACAGGTCAGGAGATGGTATCATTGCAGTCCAGCAATGCCCCCGGGCTCTATTAAATAGAAGGGCTACCATCTAGAATGGCTTTAGAGTTGAAGAAATAGATAAGCTCACATATTACTCCCATCAGGGAAAGGTCTCATCAATTTGATAGCAGCAAGTCACAGCCTAAGACCTACCATCTCTAAAAGTCTTGAGTAAAGGCTCTTAGGGCTTCTACAAACATTATTTCTGTTGGGGTTTTTTTTATGCAATGAAAATGATTAAACATTTGTTTTTAACTGCAAAGTCGTGTCTGACCCATCGCGACCCCATGGACAACGTTCCTCCAGACCTTCCTGTCCTCTACCATCCTCTGGAGTCCATTTAAGCTCACGCCGACTGCTTCAGTGACTCCATCCAGCCACCTCGTTCTCTACCGTCCCCTTCTTCTTTTTCCCACAATCTTTCCCAGTATTAGGCTCTTCTCCAGTGAGCCCTTCCTTCTCATTAGGTGGCCAAAGTATTTCAATTCCATCTTCAGGATCTGGCCTTCTAAGGAACAGTCAGGGTTGATCTCCTCTAGGACTGACCGGTTTGATGGCCTTGCAGTGCAAGGGACTCGCAGGAGTCTCCTCCAGCACCAGAGTTCAAAGGCCTCAATTCTTTGGCGCTCAGCCTTTCTTATGGTCCAACTTTCAAAGCCATACATTGCAACTGGGAAAACCATAGCCTCGACTATACGCATTTTTGGTGATGTCTCTGCTTTTTAGTAAGCTGTCTAGCTTTGCCATGGCTTTCCTCCCCAGGAGCAAGCATCTTTTAATTTCTTTGGTGCCTTCAAGGCAGTGTTAGCTCCTGGAGACTAGCAGGGCAAGTCCCTGCAGTTTTCTTAACAAGGTTTTTAAGAAATATGTTGCCACTGTTTACTTTCCAGGACTGAGAGAGAGGGACCAAGGTCAAGGTCATCCAGCTGGCTTGGGCCTAAGTTAGGGCTAGAATCCACAGTCTCTTGGTTTCTAGATTGGTGCTTGAACCCCTACCTTAACCATAGTCACCATAGCACCCTGGCATCTTCATTCATGATGGTGGAAAAGAAAGAAACGGCAAACCACTCCCCCCCCCAAAAAAAAACCTTCCCAAGAAAACTGCAGAAATTTGTCCACCACCAGATAAATACAGTAAATAAGCAAAGGGAGAGGAAAATGTAGAAAGGAAAAGGACGAGCTCATCAAGAGAAGAAGATCTGAGAAATTAAGTTTCTGTCTCTACCACTGGAGGGTTAGATTTGAAACTGTGTTCAATAACCCTGTGGCCTCCAGAAGGAGTGAGACCTGTTGGTCGGTTTCCTTCCAAAATCCCAGATGAAGTGAGGATGATGGGAGCTAGAAGGGCCCAACCAGGGGCCTCTGTGGCTCAGACTGCTAAGACAGTCTGTTATTAACACAGCTGCTTGCAATTACTGTAGGTTCTAGTCCCACCAGGCCCAAGGTTGACTCAGCCTTCCATCCTTTATAAGGTAGGTAAAATGAGGACCCAAATTGTTGGGGGCAATAAGTTGACTTTGTATATAAATATACAAATAGGATGAAGACTATTGCTAACATAGTGTAAGCCGCCCTGAGTCTTCGGAGAAGGGCGGGATATAAATGCAAAAAAATAAATAAATGGCAGACTCATCAAATGAAAACATTGTCAAGTAAATCTGAATATTGATAGAAGAGAATATTTGTGGCTCAGGGTTGAACTCTGATGATGTTACCTAGCTTGGTAATGAAACATCTGCAAAAAACCCACCAAGGACCCCATAGTCATTGTCCTCCTCTTCCTCCTCCTCCTCCTCCTCCTCTCCCTTCTAGCACTGATCATGTTACCTAGTTTGGTAATGAAACATATGCATGAAAACTACCAAGGACTCCATAGTCCCCCTCCTTCTCCTCTTCTTCCTGTTCCTCCTCCTCCTCCTCCCACTTGTAGCATTGATCATGTTACCCAGTTTGGTCATGAAATGTCTGCAAGAAAACCATCAAGGGAGCACCAAGAATCCAATAGTTGTCCTCCTCCTCCTCCTCCTCCCTTCTAGCACTGATCATGTTACCTAGTTTGGTAATGAAATATGTTCAAGAAAAACACCAAGCTCAGAAAGCACCAAGGACCCCACAAATCTTAACATGCACTTCAGGGTAGGAGTTCACCGATCTTGGTGCCCGTGTCTTCTCCAGAGGTGGGTTTCAGCAGGTTCTGACCAGTTCTGGAGAACCGGTAGTGGAAATTTTGAGTAGTTCGGAGAACCGGTAGTAAAAATTCTGACTGGCCCTGCCCCCATCTATTCTCTGCCTCCCAAGTCCCAGCTGATCGGGAGGAAATGGGGATTTTGCAGTAACCTTCTCCTGCCACGCCCACCAAGCCACGCCCACAGAACCGGTAGTAAAAAAAATTGAAACCCACCACTGGTCTCCTCCCTCCCCTCCTGTCCCCAAAGCCTGTGCCTTGCTTTGTTTTGCTTCATTCCCCGATGGGACAGCTGCAGGCCCAGACACCACCTCCTGTTTGCACCAACCTGCGCTTGCCTCCTGCAATCCAACTGTTTACTCCTCTAAATGAAAATTGCCGATGAGTCCTAGTGGCACGATTCCCATTTGCAGTTACTACTGACTTCACCTGACCAAATCCTGTGGCTTTTGTTGTTGCTGTTGTTTTGTTTTAAAAGAAAATTGAAAATAAGGCAGAAGAAGCTGCAGTGCGATGTATAGCCACACAATTTGCCTCCTGGGCTAAAGCAAACATTGTCGTAGGGTGTTTGCAAACTCTAAAAAGGAACACTGTCCGTCTGGTTTATCACAAGGGACAATCCCAATCTCTGCTCAGCACCATGCTTCTTTTTTGTCTTCCTTATTTTTGCAAGGTTGGGGTGAGGATAGAAAAAGGTTCTTTGCTCTTTTTGGGGTTTGGTTAATACCCCAGAGTTAATCGGCTCTGCTCAATGTTTCCCGCCTTCACTCAGATGTCACACAGGAAATTAAACATTGAAAGAAGTGATTTGGATGGCAACATATGTACCAAAGAGCCCATTTGAAATGTGCACAACACACACACTCACACACATAGAGGGAGTGGGGGGGGAGAGAGAGAGAGAGGTTATTTCAAGTGGTGAAATCCATTTTTTTTACTAACGGTTCTGTGGGCGTGGCTTGGTGGGCATGGTGTGGCTTGGTGGGTGTGGCTTGGTGGGCATGGCAGGGAAAGGATATTGCAAAATCCCCATTCCCACCCCACTCTGGGGCCAGCCAGAGGTGGCATTTGCCGGTTCTCCGATCTACTCAAAATTTCCGCTACCGGTTCTCCAGAACTGGTCAGAACCTGCTGGATTTCACCCCGGTTATGTCTAATGCAGAATTGAGTTACATTTTTAAACTGTAAACCCAATACATAAAGAACTAAATAACAAACCAAACAAATTAATCAAACCATATTATTGAGTACCCTGCTTACAAGGGAGGGAGGGAGGAAATCAACAATTTCATCATCACCTTTGCATGAATGTTAAAATGTTAAGACAGTTCAAGAAACCTAAGGGGCGCTTCTTTGCTTTTCTAAAAAGCAAATATTGGTTCCAGAATTTGTGAGAAATAAAAATGCATCTTTCTTCTATATATCCAACACAATGGCCTGTTTAAAATGTGCATTTCTTTCAGATCTTGGTGTCGGAGGACTAGAAATTGGATAGTTGTATTTTTTGGAATCGTACATTTGATATTTTTTTTCTGGACAAGGTCCTGCTAATAATAAACAGGTCTATTGCAATCCAAAGCTGTTATAGTATATGACAATCTGCTCACAGCTAAGAGAGTTGCGTCACTGGCAGCCTTATTCCTCTTGCTAGCAGGAAACCATGCTGAATTCATAGCTGGATTCCCACACCACACTTAATTAGATCAGTGAAAGTCCAAAGGGCTTTGGCCTTTAAAACTCCTTTTTGGAACAACTGTAAGATTTCCTTCCTTCCTCTGTCCCTCCCTCCCTCCCTCCCTCCCACCTTCCTTCCTTCCTTCCTTCCTTCCTTCCTTCCTTCCTTCCTTCCTTCCTTCCTTCCCTTCCTTCCTTTCCTTCTTCTTCTCATCTCCTTCCTTTTTCCCTTCCTTCTTCCTCCTCCTTCTCCTTCTTCTTCTTCTTCCCATCTCCTTCCTTTCCTTCCTTCCTTCCTTCCTTCCTTTCTTCTTCCCATCTCCTCCTTCCTCCCTCCCTCCCTCCCTCCCTCCTCTCTCCCTCTCTTTCTTGGTTTTCTCCCTTCCCTCCCTCCTTTTCTTTTGTTCCTACTAGCTCACCTCACAGCTAAGCAGGGATGTTTGTGCAACACACATAATAAAAGAGGGGCAGCTCCAATCCCCCAACTGCAGCTGCTATCTTGCTTTCTGGTGCCTTCCTGCAAAGCCCTTATTACGAACCCTGTGTGTCTCTAGCAGTCAATTGCAGAACCTCAACGTGTGTTTTGATGTTCCGTGAAAAATCTATTTTAATATTTAATGACCCCAATCTCAGGCTATCACCAGATCTCAGGAGATTCCAGTGTTATTACATGACAGCTGAGAGTTGAGTTTGCCAAAATCTCACAAAATGTGAAATATCTTGAGATTTGAGCCATGCTTAATTTTTTTTTATCACTATTACACATGGATTGTTGTCTACCAGCTGCCTAAAAAGGCACCTCTCCCCCCCACCATAAAGTTTTATATACCAAAGGTGAAAGATAATAATACCTCTTAATCATTTATGTGTATTTTTTTCCTGAGGGGAATTCCTAACCAGGGGCTCCGAGCCTTTATGTTTTTTATTGCTATATTGACCGCCTTTGAAGCCAACTCTGCTTTCTGTCCATCTTCAACTGTTATGAATTCTCAGAGTTCCTCTAGGGAAAAGCTAGCAAAATATCATGGGATTTGGAGCCCACTGATTGTTTATCAATGCTTATTACCTCTCTCCTTTAGCTGCTAATTTCCCCTAAGGGTTGGGCAGAGGAGAAGCAGAGGCTCTTAGGAGGCAAGGAGAAGCAGGGGGAAGAGAGATAAACAACATGGCAAGGAAGAGCAGAGATGGGACGTAGTTGTCCCTCCCTACATTCTCCATAGGTGGCCAGTCGGTCTTTCTGAACATCCAGGGGAGAACATCCCTAATCAGTGCAGTGCAAATGTTTCTGCAGACAGGTGGGGAATCCTGATGGTTGAGAAGTTGGGGACCTGCAGTTGGCACATGTCTGGTGAACATCCGAACCATCTTAGAGAAGCTTGCTTTGATGGAGCTAGCCAAAATCCTACCCTGTTTTCCCTAAAATAAGATATCCCCTGATAATAAGGCCAATCGGGCTTTTGAGCACATGTGGTAAAATAAGCGGCCCCCCCCTCGAAAATAAGCCCACCCCGAAAATATTTAAATCCATGCGAAGCCAGTCATTACCATTTCCTCTGATTAGGGAGACAGAGTTGGAAATCAGGTAAGACGGCAAGAGGAGCCCCATCTTGCTCCACGTGCCCCAAAATAATAAGACCTCCCCAAAAATAAGGCCAAGCACTTAGCCTTGGGTTCAAAAAAATATAAGACAGGGTCTTATTTTCAGGGAAACACGGTATGATGTACCAGAGTTATTGAGTATGAGATAGGATTAACTGGTGACATCCAGTCATCCTGGGGATGATGTCACCAGCTAATCCTGGGGGTGATCCCCCTTTGGGGGATCCTTTTATGTCCCCATCAAGAGCTGGAGGAAAGATAAGTGCTCAGCCCCATGGCAGCTCTAACCCCATGGCAGCTCTTGAGTCTCGAACACGGGCTTCCTCACTTCCTGCTTCTAACTACTCAAGCCACCGTGCTCCTAGGGAGCCAAATAAGTCCTGTAAATAAATAAACAAATAAACCAACTAAAAGGGAACCCCTGTCCTTTTTTGTGTGTGGAAGGTTCAAGGGTTGCTTCTGGATTTTTTTCCAATGGATCACTGGAAACGGTGGTTGGGGCAACTGGAGCCTTTGTGTTTTCGACTGGACCACTTTGGATCACTCTGCAACTTGTATAGCTGCTCATACTTCTTTTTTCTTTTCCCCCCCAAAAATACTCACTGGAAGTCTTCCCTTCTGGTATCTCCCTTGGCTTCAGGAAAATCAAAAGGAACAAGAGAAGTTGTAGAGCCCAAGGAAGAGGAGGAGGAGGAAGAGGAGGAGATTATCCCTATACCATATCCCTAAACCCTATTCCATTTTAGACAAATGGTTGTCCAATCTCTTCTTAAAAACCTCCAGTGATAGAGCACCTATTTGTTCCATTGATTAATTGTTCTCACTGTCAGGAAATTTCTCCTTAGTTCTAAGTTGCTTCTCTCCTTGATTAGTTTCCATCTATTACTTTTTGTCCTGCTGTTAGAATTAAATCTATGTAATTAATAAAAATAATCATACCTAAACGATTAAGTGCAAAGATACATTTCTTCACGTATGTAGCATCTCCTCTCCTCTCCTCTCCTTCCCAAGAAATTACAGAAATAAATTTTGGAATCAGTTTAAAAGGGTGAGTTTGGGGCTGTTCCTGCAGGGCATTCGTATAAGACTCGGGAAGCTCATTTTATTTTTGATGAAGCTGTCTCTTCCTCCCTCTTAACCAAGCTTTTTGTTTTCTCCCTACCAAGGATCATCCATGAAGATGGCTTTTCTGGAGAAGACGTGAAGCAGTACAAGCCTGTGATCTATAGCAACACTATTCAATCCTTGGCAGCTATTGTCCGTGCCATGGACACCCTGGGCGTAGAATACGGGGATAAGGAAAGACGGGTGAGTCGCAATCTAGATAGCAATGAAAAAATGGTTTCGGTTCATAAAAACTCACCTGCCTCGTGATCCTCAGTGCAGGGGTGCTATTCAGAGTTTTTATTCGATAAGGTTCTGACAAGTTCTGGAGAACTGGTAGCAGAAATTTTGGCTGGCCCCAGAGTGGGGAGGGAATGGAGATTTTGCAGTATCCTTTCCCCAGGAGTGAGGATGGAATGGAGATTTTGCAGTATCCTTCCCCTGCCACGCCCCCAGAACCAGTAATAAAAAAAATTGAATTTCACCACTGCCTCAGTGATACATTTCTTAGAGTATTTTCATGGAAAGGGCTGGAGAAGTTACTCCACTTGGCCTATCCAGCTGAATTTTACCCTGCAAATGCAGGGGGTGCCAACTCAAGGCCCATGGGCCTAATCTAGCCCATGGGCCTTGAAAACAGGAGGGGCGTGTGTGGTCCTCCCAGGCTCTGTTTTCGCTGGAAAATGGCTGGAAGAGGCTGTTGCGGCCGAAAATGGAGCCCAGGAGGACAATGTATCCCCCCAGCCCCACCTGGGCCACCACAGGTGCCCCTGGCACAAGTGACATCGATCTGGCCATGCCTCCCTCCCCACCCCACCCCCCAGGTCAAACACAGCCCTGATGCGGCTCTCAATGAAATCGAGTTTGCCATCCCTGTTCTAATGGATGCTCTTTACATTATTTATTGGATACTGTCATTTCAATAAAAAGAATATTTATAGCTCAAGTTTGAAATGAGGGGTCCTTTGCTGCTTCTGGAACTTGAAATCCATATGTCGTAAAATTCCCATAGTTGCCCCCTCCAAAGGCTTAGCTTTCCATGGGAATGTTCAAAAACAGGAACTGATATTTGGCGTACATTCAAATTAGGAGAATCATAATATTTAGGATATTATTCCCTAGCCAAGGGAGGACCTTCCCCCACCTTCTCTTTCAAACTTCCCTATAGCAGCAGACGAATGGATTAATGGGAAGGATTTTCTAAATTAAGAATGGCACCTGTTTGTTTCATCATTATCTCCCAGTATTTATTTCTTGGTTTGTTTGACTGGATTTCTGCATTACTCTAGAGAAGGGAGAAAGTGTGTAGGAAAAAGGATGGCAGAACCTGGCTTGGAGTGAAAGGAGGCATCAGCCTAGAGTCCCTACATAGCCACAAGTGAACTAGGCCCCACTCCCTTTGAGTGCTGTTAACTCTTATGTAATTTGAAGTAGGTGTTGACTGTTAGCTGAGGAGATTCCTGTGCTCAGGCTTTTAGCAATAAATCAGCTTACTTGAATCTTCATGTGTGGACCTGCTCTTTCATGTCTGACACTGCACAAAAATATGCATTTAAATTTTCCACCAGCTTTTAGCTGAACCTAAACATGGATTTGTTTATATTTATATTTCATATTTCTATACCCCCCATTTACCGCAAAAAGGGGTGGTGTCCAGTATACTAATATAACCGATAAATAAACCAACGTATAAAAATTAACATCAGAAAATAAAACTTAAATTAGGGTTAAAAAAAATCAAAATTATAGAATAATGACGAACATCAAAAAGGAGGGGGAGATTGCTAAAATGGCCATTTAGCATTGGATTCACAGTTGCATTAAACACTAGCTTTGATGCATGTACCTACAGAGGAAAGCATATTTATCTGGGTAGAAAAACCCCGTTTATTAACTGTAGCTGTATAGAAATGCTGAAAGAGACTTACCTCCAAGTAAACACCTATAAGCTCTGTGAAATTCTTAGCTGATTTGCTGATACAGTTCCATCCCCTTCAGATGGCTTGGCTGTGTTCTCTAATTATGGGGGTTGTTTAGCTGTGAACTTATTCCTGGAAGTGCCAACAATTATCCACATCTCTATCCTCTTATTTCTTTATTATTCCGCTGCAGTTTGGCCTGCAGGGTTGTGCTGCGAAACAGCCATTGTTCCCTGCCGTCTCTGGTGGGAATTTGAGCTTTGTGGTCCTAGCAAAGGTTTGGTTCACACCTGTCCATATAAACCACAGGGTTTCTCATCCGGCGATAGTCGGGCTCGAATGGCTCCTGGCAGAACCTGTGGACTGTCCCCAGGGAACTGATTTAGCAGCTTCAGAAAAATAATAAACGTGGTCCTTGGTCCATGGTTCTCTGAATTACCGCTGTAGGCTTGCACACGCTTGACATGTTATGGAGAAGCGTGAGGTTAAGGCAACCTTAGGGAAAGTTGGCATGGGTCGTTCTGTGGTTGGAAGATCAAAAGAGAAGAGGGTGAGATGAGTCTTCTATTGAATGGAAGATGGTGGAAAACCTGCTGACTCCTGTCAGGTCCTCAGGCATTTTTCTGTTCCATTTCCAGGGGTGGGATTCAGCCGGTTTGGACATGTTTGGGTGAACCGGTAGTAACAGCCAGCGGCTGGGCCCGCCACCCGCCAGGTGCTATCCCCATTTTATACAATCACCGTATTTTTGATGGAGCACGCACGTGCGCAAGGCACACGTGCAAGAGAAGCTATCCCATCCTATGCAATCACCATGTTTTTGATGCAGCGTGCATGGGTGCAAAGTGTACAAGCACAAGTGAAGTGAGCATGCATTTGCACACTCTCACATTTTCGATTCTGGGCAAAACGGTTGTTAAATTATGTGAAGCTCACCTCTGTCAATTTCTCTGATGTTATGCTCTTGCGTGTGATTTTTAGGAGTTTATGTCGTGAAATCCCAGAGAGAAGTCGGAGATAGAGGATCTGCATGATGTAAGGGTGTCTTTGTCATGGACTGGGACCACAACTTCCATAATTGTCAGCCAGCATGAGGGGTCCTTGGTGCTCTCTGAGCTTGCTAGTTTTCTTGCAGATGTTTCATTGACCAAACTAGGAAACATAATAATAATAATAATAATAATAATAATAATAATAATAATAATAATAATAATGATGATGATGATGATGATGTTTTAATTTGTATACCGCCCTTCTCCCAAAGGACTCAGGGCGGTGAACAGGCAAATAAAATACAAACAGAAACATACACCATAATTTAACAACCCTTAAAAAACTGATTCAAATTTGCCAGAAAATTTAAAATAACATTACACCCCATAAAAATTACAGAAATTTAAAACCCATTAAAATTATTTAAAATTTAAAATCAGGCCAGTCCAGCCATACAAAATAAATAGGTTTTAAGTTCGCGGCGAAAGGTCCTAAGGTCAGGTAGTTCTCGAAGCCCGAGGGGAAGCTCGTTCCACAGGGTGGGAGCCCCCACAGAGAAGGCCCTCCCCCTGAGGGCTGCCAGTCGACATTGTTTGGCTGACGGCACCCTGAGGAGTCCCTCTCTGTGGGAACGCACCGGACGCTGGGAGATAGAGGCCGGCAGTAGACGGTCCCGTAAGTAGCCCGGTCCTAAGCCATGGAGCGCTTTAAAGGTGGTAACCAATACCTTGAAGCGCACCCGGAAAACAACAGGTAGCCAGTGCAGTCTGTGCAGGATAGGTGTTACGTGGGAGCTCTGAACCGCTCCCTCAATAACCCGCGCAGCCGCATTCTGGACTAGCTGAAGTCTCCGGGTGCTCTTCAAGGGGAGCCCCATGTAGAGAGCATTGCAATAATCCAGGCGGGAGGTAACAAGAGCATGAGTGACCGTGCATAGGGCATCCCGGTCCAGGAAGGGACGCAACTGGCGGATCAGGCGAACCTGATAAAAATCTCTCCTGGAAACGGTCGTCAGATGATCTTCAAAGGACAACCGACCATCCAGGAGCACGCCCAAGTTGCGTACCTTCTTCTCCATCGGGGCCAACGACATCATCAGTGCACTGCAAAAAAAATTAAAAAAATGAAACAGCCAACCTCAGAAAGCACAAGGACCTCTCATTTCAAACCTGAGCTACAAATATTCTCCTTTGCATGTAGTCCTTAACTTATGACAACAACTGAGCTCAACATTTCCGTCATTAAGAGAGACATTTGTTAAGTGAATTTTGCCCCATTTTACAACTTTTCTTGCCACGGCTGTTGAGTGAAATCACTTGCAGTTGATAAGTTAACAATCTGGTTGTTAAGCGAACCTCGCTTATCAGAAGGTCGTAAGCAACCGTCATAAATGTGAGTCTGTGAATTTTGATCACATGTTCATGGAGATGCTGGTCGTAACTGTGAAAAACCATCATAAGTCACATTTTTTTTGGCGCCGTTGTAACTTCAAACGGTCACTAAATGAACTGTTGTAGGTTGAGAACAACCTCTACATGTCTCAGCTAGCATGCTAGGAACCCTGGGAGCTGCAGTCTCAACACAGGTTGAAGGAGATGGTTTAAGAAGTTATTTGGAGGTGTTAACCTTGTTCTACTATCCCAAACTATCTCTCTTTTCCTATTGATGAAGAGTCTAAGGCAGGGGTCTGCAAACTTGGCTCTTTTAGATGTACATGACGGATCAAGATCTGGAGGACCTCCTCAAGGTCCCTACCGTAGACACCCCAATTGCCACTCTAGCTTCTCCCTCCAACATCATACCTTCAGATGTAGCAGACGGTCTCCGAACGGAGGACCGCAGGGACTTCAAGTCCCAGAGCTTTGCTGGCTGAGGAACTCTGGGAGTTGAAGTCCACAAGTCTTCAAAGAGCCAAGTTTGCAGACTCCTGGTCTAAGGTAGGGTAAGGCATGGCTGGCTGGGGAATTCTGGGAGTTGTCCACAAGTCTTCAAAGAGCCAAGTTTGCAGACTCCTGGTCTAAGGCAGGGTAAGGCATGGCTGGCTGGGGAATTCTGGGAGTTGTCCACAAGTCTTCAAAGAGCCAAGTTTGCAGACTCCTGGTCTAAGGCAGGGTAAGGCATGGCTGGCTAGGGAATTCTGGGAGTTCTCCACAAGTCTTCAAAGAGCCAAGTTTGCAGACTCCTGGTCTAAGGCAGGGTAAGGCATGGCTGGCTGGGGAATTCTGGGAGTTCTCCACAAGTCTTCAAAGAGCCAAGTTTGCAGACTCCTGGTCTAAGGCAGGGTAAGGCATGGCTGGCTGGGGAATTCTGGGAGTTGTCCACAAGTCTTCAAAGAGCCAAGTTTGCAGACCCCTGGTCTAAGGCAGGGTAAGGCATGGCTGGCTGGGGAATTCTGGGAGTTCTCCACAAGTCTTCAAAGAGCCAAGTTTGCAGACTCCTGGTCTAAGGCAGGGTAAGGCATGGCTGGCTGGGGAATTCTGGGAGTTGTCCACAAGTCTTCAAAGAGCCAAGTTTGCAGACTCCTGGTCTAAGGCAGGGTAAGGCATGGCTGGCTGGGGAATTCTGGGAGTTGTCCACAAGTCTTCAAAGAGCCAAGTTTGCAGACTCCTGGTCTAAGGCAGGGTAAGGCATGGCTGGCTGGGGAATTCTGGGAGTTGTCCACAAGTCTTCAAAGAGCCAAGTTTGCAGACTCCTGGTCTAAGGCAGGGTAAGGCATGGCTGGCTGGGGAATTCTGGGAGTTGTCCACAAGTCTTAAAAGAGCCAAGTTTGCAGACTCCTGGTCTAAGGCAGGGTAAGGCATGGCTGGCTGGGGAATTCTGGGAGTTGTCCACAAGTCTTCAAAGAGCCAAGTTTGCAGACTCCTGGTCTAAGGCAGGGTAAGGCATGGCTGGCTGGGGAATTCTGGGAGTTGTCCACAAGTCTTCAAAGAGCCAAGTTTGCAGACTCCTGGTCTAAGGGATGTTCTGAATTTGCTTCTATTTCGTTGTTTTTTTTAAAAAAAAGCATTATTAAAGACAGTCCTCAACTTACAACAGTTCATTTAGTGACCGTTCAAAGTTACAAAAAAAAGTGACATACGACCATTTTTCATACTTTGCAGCATCCCCATGGTCATGTGATCAGAATTCAGACGCCTGGCAACCGACTCCTATTTATGACAGCTGCAGTGTCCTGGGGTCACGTGATCCCCTTTTGTGACCTTCTGACAAGCAAAGACAATGGGGGAAGGCCCGATTCACTTAACAACCGTGTGACTAATTTAACAACCGCAGTGATTCACTTAACAAATGCGGCAAGAAGAGTCGTAAAGCGGGGCAAAACTCACTTAACAAATGCCTTGCTTAGCAACAGAAATGTTGGGCTCGGTTGTGGTCGTAAGTCAAGGACTACCTCTATTTAAATCCCAAAACAACAGAAAAAGAAAAAAGGAAAGGGAGGCATACATTTACACAAAAATACACGCTGATATTGTAATCCCTAAGTCACCCATTCTATTTTATCTTTGCTGTGGTTGTTTAAATGCAGAAAATGAGATTTGATATTGTAATATAAACAAACGGATAAAAAAAGAGACCAAACTGTGCCACAATGGAAACATGGGCTGTATACTTTTTATGGATTTGTTAAATGTATTTATATATCCTCATAACAGAAGTCAACCCAAATTCAAAAAGGAATGGCTTCCTCGTACATAGACTATGCAACATAAGCGAAGACTTTTAGAATACCTTTTGTGAAGAGAGAAATTGCTTCCCAAAAATTGAAATGACTTAATGGGAAATGAGCAATAATTATGTAAGTTTGAAGCACCGCATAAAAAAATATGAAAATATTTAATTGGCATTTAGGGAATTAAAAAAAAAGAAAAGAAAATTGTGTGTGGGGGGGAGGTAAAAGTGAGGCCATACCGTGAATGTTTTCCCCCCACTATAATACCCTTTTTATTTTTAGGGAGGGTTTATTTATAATTAGTTCCTATTTCTGTTGCAAGGCTTTTCATAGAATTGTTGGGGAACAATACAGCACCATTACATTGGAATTGTATTGTGTGGGGTGTAGGGGTGTGTTTTCCCATCACTGTTCAAAATTATTACGGACATTGAAGCAGCTTCAATGAAAGGTGCTGAGGAGCACCTTTCACCTTGAGACCCTGACCTTCAATCAGAATAGAGCTGGAAGGGACCTTGGAGGTCTTCTAGTCCAACCCCATGCCCAAACAGGAGACCAATATTATTTCAGACAAGTGGCTCTTCAGTTTCTTCTTTAAAAACCTCCAGTGTTGGAGCGCCCACAACTTCTGGAGGCAGGCATTAATTGTTCTAACTGTCAAGAAATTTCTCCTTCGTTCTAGGTTACTTCTCTCCTTGATTGGTTTTCATCCATTATTGCTTAGCCTGCCTTCAGGCACTTTGGAGAAGAGGTTGACTCCCTCTTCTTTGTGGCAGCCCCTTAGATATTGGAACACTGCTATCATGTCACTCCTCGTCCTTCTCTTCATTAGACTAGAGATACCCAGCTCCTAGGGACATGGTGGCTCAGTGGCTAAGATGCTGAGCTTGTCGATTGAAAGGTCGGCAGTTCAGCGGTTCGAATCCCTAGTGCCGCGTAAGAGGGTGAGCTTCCATTGCTTGTCCCAGCTTCTGCCAGCCTTGCACTTTGAAAGCACATAAAAAAATGCAAGTAGAAAAATCGGGACCACCTTTGGTGGGAAGATAACAGCATTCCGTGCACCTTTGTCATTTAGTCATGCCGGCCACATGACCATGGAGACGCCTTTGGACAGCACTGGCTCTTTGGCTTTAAAACGGAGATGAGCACTGCCCCCTAGAGTTGGGAACGACTAGCACATAAGTGTGAGGAGAACTTTTACTTTTACCCAGTTCCTGCAACCATTCTTTATATGTTTTAGCCTCCGGTCCCCTCGTCATCTTTGTTGCTCTTCTCTGTACTCTTTCTAGAATCTCAACATCTTTTTTTATATTCTGGATATTATATTTGCCAGCTGGCAGAAGTTAACAGTGAATATAATTTCTGTTTCCCAGTAGCTTTTGATAGACTGAGGAATGTAAACAGAGACAGTGTAAAAGGAACCCATGTAGTATGGATTGAAGCAGCCTAAGACGAAATTTTGGCACATCCTAGGTCAAGCAAGAACCATTCCTCCAGCATTAACATGTCTTGATCAATCAAGGGATTGTCATTCTATACAGAACTTGAGTTCTAAGGCCACATTTCTCTTTATCTAACCAGGGCACAAACATGCTTTGACATGTTATCCTCTGTTTGCCCTGTTCCCATAACATTGCCTTCATCTGATCCCTAGCCCATGAAGGGAGACAGGGTTAAGTCATCCTTAGCTATGTTTTGGATAATATTTTCTAACACTGTTCAAGGGAAGCCTGAGGGTAGCTCACATCTGCTAGGCTTTGGGACTCTTCATCATAGAAGGAAGTCAGACGCAATTTAGGCAGGAGAAGGATTGGCACAGCAGCAGGCAGCAAATGCCATGTTGCTCAAACTTTCTGCTGACTTAAGTCTTGCCATTCAGTAGTTGGAAAATTCTAAGATAAAATCTCTATGGAGATTCTCAGTCTTCCAAGACATGGTTGTCCCAATTGTGTTTTTTATTTTTTTTTTCAAAAGGCAACTGGACTTTCTTGGTTTTTCCTTGAAGATGTTTTGCTTCTCAAGGTTCTGAAGAAGAACTGAAGGATCTTCTGGGATGAGAAGCAAAATGTCTTCAAGGAAAAAGAAAGGAAGTCCAGTTGCCTTTTGAGAAAGCACCTTTGGGGTTCTAAAGGTAACGGTAAAGGTTCCCCTCGCGCATATGTGCTAGTTATTCCCGACTCTAGGGGGCGGTGCTCATCTCCATTTCAAAGCTGAAGAGCCAGCGCTGTCTGAAGATGTCTCCGTGATCATGTGGCCGGCATGACTCAACGCCAAAGGCGCATGGAACGCTGTTACCTTCCGACCAAAGATGGTCCCTATTTTACTACTTGCATTTTTTACGTGCTTTCAAACTGCTAGGTTGGCAGAAGCTGGGACAAGTAATGGGAGCTCACCCCATTACGTGGCACTAGGGATTCGAACCACTGAACTGCCAACCTTTCGATCGACAAGCTCAGTGTCTTAGCCACTGAGCCACTGTCCCCCTTTTTGGGGTCTAAGATTATGCAAATCAGCAGGAGAAGAGAATGAAGCATCTCCAACAAGATGCATTTCAGTGGTTAACCAACTAAGGTCTTGAATTTAGGCAGGAAAACCAAATGGCCAGGTACAGGTTAGGCGGTACCTGGCTCAACAATACCAACTATGTTAGAGCATTTAGTAGGAAACCACTTAAGTATGAGTCAGCTGTCAAGTTTCCAAGTAATACATACCAAGTAATACATACCAAGTAATACATTCCAAATGGACACGATGGCTCAGTGGCTAAGATGCTGAGCTTGTTGATATTAAAGGTCAGCAGTTCAGCGGTTTAAATTCCTAGTGCTATGTAACGGGGTGAGCTTCTGTTACTTGTCCAGCTTCTGCCAACCTAGCAGTTTGAAAGCCCGTAAACAATGCAAGTAGAAAAATAGGTACCACCTTTGGTGGGAAGGTAACAGCATTCCGTGCGCTTTTGGCGTTGAGTCATGCCGGCCACATGACCACGGATATGTCTTAGGACAGCGCTGGCTCTTTGACTTTGAAATGGAGATGAGCACCGCCCCCTAAAGTCAGGAACGACTATCACGTATGTGTGAGGGGAACTTTTTCCTTTTAATACATTCCAAGTAATACATGGCCACAGTTAGGCCAGCTTCAGGATTGACACGAGCAATGTGCTGCAGCTGCCAAAAAGCCAATGAGCGTATGAGTGACTTAACTTGGCCTATGAACATGTTGTTGTGTCTCGCCCGCTTTCACCACAGCCGGGACCTTCTTATCTGCTTCCGAACGCTGAGGAATGTCCTAGTATGCCTCCCGGCCCCAGCCCTGGCTCCATGCCCAGACAGGCTGAGGAGGAAAAAGTACCTCCAGTCCCCAGCTCTGGCTCCATGCCCAGGCAAACGGAGCAACTAGACCCCTCCCCCTCCCCCATAGCATGTGAGCCTGAGGAAGGTCAATTACCAACAGCTGCAGACTGGAGTGACCCTCGCTTCAGAAGAATTGATAGGCGGTGGCGACAGAAGGAAGGGAGGGGCAGGCCTGGATAAGTGCTGAGTCATGGAGCCACACCCCATGGCCTATATAAAGGATCTGCTTTCTGGCAGTCTCTGAGTCAGGCAAAGTCTAACATATTCTGAAGACTTCAGGAGTGGAATGGATTGATATATATTTGGTGTTAATTGATGAAGATTGGATATTAAAAACTATTTTATTGATGAACTGGAAATACTAATTTAATTGGAAGATTCTGAAGATTTTAGGAGTGGAATGGACTGATATATAATGGACTGGAAGAAGAATGTACTTTTTTGTTTCTGGAAGGGGAGTTAAGGTCTTAGAGAGAGGAGTGACTATGGATTATGACTTATGTTGTATTTTAATTTATGATTGTTAATCTTATACCCTGTACTTTGTTCTGGGAAGTCTGGTCCGAATAAGTGACAAATGAAAGTTAATGTCTAATGTTGAATAAGAGACTGTATATTGAATAGGTTGTTGGAAAATGGAAATAAAACTTTTTTACTAAAAAAAAAAAGAAGAGACTGGACAGCTACTTGTCTGACATGGTAAAGGGTCTCCTGCTTGAGCAGGACTAGAATAGGGGTGTCAACCTCAAGCCCCGGGGGCAGGATCCGGTCTGTGGGGTGCTTAGATCTCACCCACAGGGCTGTCCTGGAAGCAGCAAAGGAGCTGCCAGCAGTGCTTCTATCCGTGAAAACGGAACTCGGGAGGGCTGCAAACAACCCTCCCGAGCCCTGTTTTCACCTACGATGGCCTCCTGCAATTCTCTGCCAGTGAAAACAAAGCTCGGGAAGGCCGCGAGTGCTCGGGCCACCACAAGCGCCCCTGACAAGAGCGACGTCAAACTGGCCATGCCCGCCTCCCACCCCAAGGTCAAACACAACCCTGATTCAGCCCTCAATGAAATCGAGTTTGAACGAGAAGATCTCCAAGGTCTTCCCAATTCTGTTATTCTGTATGTTATGATATAGATCAGGGGTCTCCAACCTTGGCAACTTTAAGCCTGGAGGACTTCAACTCCCAGAATTGAAGTCCTCCAGGCTTAAAGTTGCCAAGATTGGAGATAGATAGATAGATAGATAGATAGATAGATAGATAGATAGATAGATAGATAGATAGATAGATACATACATACATACATACATACATACATACATACATACATACATACATACATAGAATGAAAGCTAAGTGGTCTGCTTTTTTTTTTAAAAAAGGTCAATTTTTATTTTCATTTGCACTGTTTTAAAAATTAGAAGAAGGTGTTTAGAAGGATACTGTTCCTTCTGAGACATCACCAACACATCGTTACCGATCAAAAGCAAAGCTCTATTTAAAAAAATGTAGATTTTTTTTTTAAAAAAAGAAAGAAAACAGGCGGGAATGTTTGTGCTGTCAATAAAGAGGATGCTGGACACATCCCAAAATGCAATTTATTTGAAGGTTTGAAAAACCCTGGGTTTCTTTCAAACACCATCAGAAATTTGAAGAGCTTCAAAGGAGAAACGATGGCCTCTCTCTTCTCTTGCAAGAAGCAGAACTCACATTTCTGTGCTGTCTAGGATTTCGCACAAAAGAAATCTAACAAAAACATCCTATCAGAGGCATCATTCTAGTTTCCTGGTTTTTCCAATCTGTCATGTTGCTATGGTTAGACATTGGCGCAGCTAAAGGAGTGGCAGCCTGGCAACATAGCTACCCCAGCCAAGAAAAACAGCAACAAAATTTTAAAGAGAGAAACTACAAGCAAAGCAAACTCAGCAGCCCTGCCTTGAAGAGAGCCGTAGTTTCAACAGGGGTTTTTGAGGAAGAAAAAAAAATTGAGACGTTTGGGAGACCTCCAAGACTTGCAAATACTTTAAAAAGTCCTACAGCATACTAAAAAGCAGAGACATCACCCTGCCAACAAAAGTGCGTATAGTCAAGGCTATGGTTTTCACAGTTGCAATGTATGGCTGTGAAAGTTGGATCATAAGGAAGGTTGAGCGCCAAAGAATTGAGGCCTTTGAACTCTGGTGCTGGAGAAGATTCCTGTGAGTCCCTTGGACTGCAAGGCAAACAAACAAGTCAGTCCTAGAGGAGATCAACCCTGATTGCTCTTTAGAAGGCCAGATCCTGAAGATGAAACTCAAATACTTTGGCCACCTAATGAGAAGAAAAGACTCACTGGAGAAGAGCCTAATGCTGGGAATGATTGAGGGCAAAAGAAGAAGGGGACGACAGAGAACGAGGTGGCTGAATAAAGTCACTGAAGCAGATGCCGTGAGATTAAATGGACTCTGGAGGATGGTAGAGGACAGGAAGGACTCCTCTACCAGGAGGAACATGGAGGGTCGTGATGGGTCGGACATGACTTCACAACTAACAACTACAACAACAAGTATACATGGGGTAAGATAATAGAATTAAAGAATTAAAGAGTAACAGAATTGGAAGAGACCTTGGAGGTCTTCTACTGCACACACACACCCTGTGGTTTTCCTTCTGGGTTTATAGTCTACCCAACAGCTCCAAAATTCTCAAGCAGATCCAAATCGTAATCAAGCCCAGCTTCTAAAATCGAACAAAGTCAGCTATGTGATTCCACTTTTCTATATAGAACAGGACAGAATAACAGATTTGGAAAGGACCTTGGAGATCTTCTAGTCCAACCTCCTGCTCAAGTAGGAGACCCTGTACCATTTCAAACAAATGGTTGGCCAATCTCTTCTTAAAAGCCTCTAGTGATGGAGCATCCACAACTTCTGAAGGCAAGCCGTTCCACTGATTAATAGTTCTCATTGATGGAAAATTTCTCCTCAGTTCTAGATTGGGTCTCTCTTTAATGAGCTTCCACCCATTGCTTCTTGTCCTGCTTTCAGGTTCTTTGGATAATAGACCCTCTCTTCTCTGTGACAGACCATTAAGTACCAGAACTACTAGACTAGGTCATATCTAGATCCCTCAACTGTTCATCATAGGATTTAGTCTCCAGCCCACTAACCAGGGGTGAAATGCTACCAGTTTGAGGTGGTTCACCCGAACCAGTAGTGAAAAAATGCTTTAAAAAGTAAAAAACAAAAAAAAAGTTCCGACGATCGCATGGCACAGTTGATTGTCTGATTTTTTTTTTACTTTTTTTTAGCATTTTTTTTACTACTAGTTCGGGCAATAGGTAGTAAAAAAAATGCTTTAAAAAAGTAAAAAAAAGGTTCTGACAATCAGCTGTGCCACATGATGGTCGGAACTTTTTTTTTTTACTTTTTAAAGCATTTTTTTACTACCTATTGCCCGAACAGATATTTTTGTTATGTGATAGTTTGTTTCTGAGCTCTCTCTGATTCTGTGAGATTCCTGCTTGTTACAGGGGCCATTTTGTGTGAAGTCCAGCTGCTTTTGTACTGTGTGTGAGTCAGTTGTGTAGCTTTTGTGTTATTTTTGTGTAAAGTGAGATAGTTGCTTTTCCAAGTCACATGACTGCCAAGCCACGCCGACAGAACCGGTAGGGAAAATTTCTGAATTTCACCACTGCCCCTAATCATCTCTGTTGGTCTTCTTTGCACTCTTTCCAGGATCTCAACATCTTTTTTTAATTTTTTTTATTTATTTATTTAATTTTGTCATAACAATATACACAAGCATAACACAAAAGATTATATAATATATAAACATATATATGAGGAGAAACAAGGTAGTATAAGCATATATATATATATAGGGGAAGAAACAATAGGACAGGAACGGAAGGCACGTTTGTGCTCTTATGCACGCCCCTTAGAGTCCTCTTAGGAATGTGGTGAGGTCAACAGTGGATAATTTTGAATAAAGCTTTTGGGGTTATGAGAAGAGACCACAGAGTCAGGTAATACATTCCAAGCATAGATAATTCTGTTACAAAAATCGTGTTTTCTGCAATCTAAACTGGAGCAGTTGACATTAAGTTTAAATCTGTTGGTAGCTCTTGTGTTATTGTAGTTGAAACTGAAGTAGTCATTGGCATTTTTGTATTATGGTGACCAGAACTGGATGCAGCATTCCAATTGTGGTCTCACCAGTGCAGGATAAAGCGGTATTGTCACTTACATGTGATCTTGATGTTATCTCTCTGTTGATGCAGCCAAGGACTCATCAAGGAAGGGACCTCTTCCAGGTCAGAATCGGAAGTGACCCTCTCATGCAAGAAAGCTCTATTTGTAAACTTAGGGAGACACACTTCATCAAAGAATTATGTTCAGGGGTGAGCTGCTGGGGGCTCGCAGGGGTTCAGGAGAACCTCTAGCTAAGATTCTGTGCAGTTTGGAGAAGCCCCAAATCCCACTCCTGGATGCGCCCCCCCCCCAGGAATTTCAACACGGCCCATTTTGGATGCAAGTAAATGCAAGGGGCACATGGAGGCTCAGGGAGGGTGAAAAATGGGCCTACTGGAAGTTTGGGAAGACCTCTGGAGCAGTGGTGGGATTCAAGTAATTTAACAACCGGTTCTCTGCCCTAATGATTTCTTCCAACAACCAGTTTGCCAAACTGCTCAGAAAGTTAACAACCGGTTCTCCCGAAGTGGTGCGAACTGGCTGAATCCCACCACTGCTCTGGAGCCTGGGAAGGCCATTTTCGCCCTCCTGGACGCTCAATGAAAGCATCTGGAGCCCGGAGAGGGCAAAGCCACCCCCCTGTTGTGGTGCAGGAGTCCAGCTAGGCCATCCCCATCATGGCCATGCCCACCCAGCAACTGGGCAGAGACCCCATTGCTAAAATTTTTGATGCCCACCCCTGACGACGGTGGTGAGGCATATCTTTGCAAGCCAATTATTTTGATAACATTAGTTTCCAGATAGACAGGTGTGCATTGCTTCCTAATTAAATTTTGCTTTGAACAACTAAAGCTTCACATTTCTCTTTCTAATTTTAAACCCTTTATAAAAGTAACTGCCAAAAATTGATTTAAAAAAAACAAAACAGAAAGAGCAAGAAAAACAGGATCTGACAGGCTCTAAAATGATTAATTAATTTCAGGAAAAGGTTTCTCAGAATAGGATTTCCAGGGAGAAGCACCTACACTAGAAGATAGAAATATACAGGTGAGGAGGGACCTCGTGGTCTTCTAGCCCAACCCCCTGCTCAAGTATCCCATCCCATCCCAGTTCAAATGGTTGTCCAGTCCAGGGGTCTCCAACCTTGGTCCTTTTAAGACTTGTGGACTTCAACTCTGGGAGTTGAAGTCCACAAGTCTTAAAGGGACCAAGATTGGAGACCCCTGGTCCAGTCTATGTTTGAAAACCTCCAGCAATGGAACACCCACAACTTCAGGAGACAAACTGTTCTATTGATTGTTTTCACTGTCAGTTCCTGATTGGATCAGTTTTTAACAAGCTTCTACCCATTACTTCTTGCCCTGCCCTCAGGTACTTTGAAGAGTATGCACAGGTACAATATATCTGGTACCTTGCTCAACAGTAGCAACTGTGAGAGGGATCTTGGAGTCCTAGTGGACAACCATATAAATATAAGCCAGCAGTGTGCAGCAGCTGCCAAAAAAGCCAACACAATTCTGGGCTGCATAAACAGAGGGATAGAATCAAGATCACGTGAAGTGTTAATACCACTTTATAATGACTTGGTAAGGCCACACTTGGAATATTGCATCCAGTTTTGGTCACAACAATGTAAAAAAGATGTGGAGACTCTAGAAAGAGTGCAGAGAACAGCAACAAAGATGATTAGGGGACTGCAAGCTAAAATGTATGAAGAATAGTTGCAGGAACTGGGTATGTCTAGTTTAATGAAAAGAAAGACTAGGGGTGATGTGATAGCAGTCTTCCAATATTTCAGAGGCTGCCACAAAGAAGAGAGAGTCAAGGTCTTCTCCAAAGCACCTAAAGGCAGGATAAGAAGCAATGGATGGAAACTAATCAAGGAGGGAAGCAACCTAGAACTAAGAAGAAATTTCCTGACAGTGAGAACAATTAATCAGTGAAACAACTTGTCTGCAGAAGTTGTGAATGCTCCAACACTGGAGGTTTTTAAGAAGATGTTGGATAACCATTTGTCTGAAGTAGTGAAGGGTTTCCTGCCTAAGCAGGGGGTTGGACTAGAAGACCTCCAAGGTCCCTTCCAACTCTGTTATTCTATAAATCTATCCCCTCTTCTCTGTGTGACCCCCTCAAGCACTGGAAGACAATTATCATGTACACCTCATCTTTCTCTTCACTAGACTAGACATACGCATTTCCCACAACCCTTCATCATTCACTTTCTCCTCCAGATCTATAATCATCATTGTTGCTCTTCTCTGCACATTTTCTAGTATCTCAGCATCTATTTTGTATTGCGGTGACCGGAACTGAATGTCATATTTTTGCAATGTAAAAAATATCAGCTTCAGTCCCCAGAATCTCCAATGATTTGGGACACAGCCCAAAGAACCTTCAAATAATGAGCATTTTGATGGTCTTCATATAACATACTGCTTCCAATTGCTGAATTAATCCTTGGCATAGATTCGTGCATTAGGCTGAATCATAAACTAAATGTTAGAACTGCATGAAATGATAAACCACAAATATTAACCCAAGTGAGCCACAAGCAAACTTAAAGGTTCCCCTCGCATATATGTGCTAGTCATTCTTGACTCTAGGGGGCGGTGCTCATCTTTGTTTCAAAGCCGAAGAGCCAGTACTGTCTGAAGACGTCTCTGTGGTCATGTGGCCAGCATGACTAAACGCCCAAAGTGCACGGAAGGCTGTTACCTTCCCACCAAATAGGTGATCCCTATTTTTCTACTTGCTAAGTTGGTAGAAGCTGGGACAAGTAATGGGAGCTCACTCCGTTACGCGGCACTAAGGATTCGAACCACTGAACTGCCGACCTTGCGATCGAAAAGCTCAGCATCTTAGCCTCTGAGCCACCACAAGCAAACTTAGCATGTTTCTAATCCATCTGCAACCTCCCTGGGAGTTGGTGTTAAACTGGCTGTGTGAACACAGGCATGAAGAGTCTGAAAGAAAACGGCATGTTCTGTGAGACTGAAGAGGCCTAATGGTTGCGGAGAGTGTATGAAGCAAACCTTTTGCAGAAACTAAGCAGACTTGAGGCAAGGCAAGGACTATGTCAACTCGCAAAGCATCCCTGACCTGCTCTTGAGTTGCCATAAGCAAGGGGGATGGGAAACTGAAGAAACAGCACAGCAGCCAAAGACAGATGCACATTCCAGACTTATCTCTCTCAAGACTGTATCCCAGGCTTACTCACAGCAGTTGGAGGGGAGTGATCTCTGCAATCCGCGAAATTGCTTCGTTGGAGAATGTGATTAATGACACACCCTGGGGGGGAGGGGGGCGGAGCAACAGGATCATGATTGGGCGTAAATTATGTAGGGTCAGAACTGGCTTCACTTGAGAACGTGCTGACATGAAGTTCCTAATAAATAACTGGATTTCTTTTGAAGCAAGGCTCATGATTTAATTAGGGCATCCGTCGGAAACCCTGACAGCCTAAACCATTAGTTTCTCTCCAGATGTTGCTGATTACATCTCCCAGCATCCTTGTCCTAGGAAGAGCAACTGAAGGAACTGGAACTGTTTAGCTTTCAGAAGCGAAGTTCAAGGGCTAAATAAGGCAGCCTTTTGCAAGTTCTTGGAAAGATGTTGCCTAGAAGAAAATCAAAACTTCTCCTTTGTTGTTTAGAAAGCAAGACAAGCTTTGCTGGCTGAGGAACTCTGGGAGCTGAAGTCCACAAGTCTTAAAAGAGCCAAGTTTGCAGACCCCTGGCTCAGTTAGCCTAACTTCCTGATCTGAACAACATCTGAATCTAGGGTATTAGAATGGTGAGCTATCTTGTAGTTCCTTGTAGCAACATACATGCCACAGTTGACTCCAAGAGAAAATCTAATGAGGAGTGGAGCTCACATTGATCCTTGAGATATAGGGTTTTTTTATATATACATGCAGAACCATAAGTGGTCATAACTCCACTTTATTAGTTTGCCAGGACTTTTAGGAAGCAACAAAGCCTACGTGTCATTTGGGGAATATAGCAATGCCCTCCTCATGCGTTCTTCAGAGCTTCCATCATGTTGAGAGATCAAGTGATCTTTTCATTACTTCAGAGAATAGCATAGATGAAATATATAGTTGAATTCTGAGTTATGCCAGGTTCTGCCTATCTCCATATCTATTGCGATTCTATGGCACATATTGCAGTGATTTGACCTCCTATATCTCAGATAGACAGACAGACAGACAGACAGACAGACAGACAGACAGACAGACAGACAGACAGACAGATAGATAGGGAGAAACCCCCAAAACAAAAAAACCTTAACTGGTTTTGAACAGAAAGAACACCGTTTCTTTTTCTCTCCCTTATCTATTCATCATCTCCTCTTTCACTTTCTGAATAAAGATTTTGTGGCAGGAAGGCCGAACTGTAATGAAGAGGTTGGGCTTTTAGGCACTTTTGTCATTTTGCTTTGTTTCTGAGATGTGAGCACATTCCCCCCCCCCCACAACCCTCCCCAAAAAAACATCTCCACTCTCTCCATTGGCAGAAATTCTGGCAGCTTCTGTGAATGTGCTTCATTAATAAAATATGGCAAACGCCTCCAAGTTGCCACGGGGAAAGGAAAGGCAAACGAAAAAAGACCTAGAAAAGGCTGTGACATTAATGCAGGATTAAGAATGAGGATTCACCATTATGGGCACAAAGAGAAGTGAGAAGATACAGCCAAACCATGGAAATCTAGCAACAGACCCCTTTAAAAGAAGATGAGACCAGAAATAAATTCTGTCTTGTCTCTGGTTTAAATTCATCAGCATTCCTAAAAGGAGCAGTTATCTAGGTCTGTTGATGGTTTTCGTTGGCTGATAAACGTCGTCATCATTCCAGACTAAGTTCTTATACCATTAAAAAAAGTCAAGGCAATTCTATAATTGCATCACATTCACGAGAAGTAATAGTAGCGCTTTCTACTGCCCTGGTGGGCCCTCGTTTGGAATATGGCACCCAATTCTGGTCATCACGATACAAAAAAAAGATGCCACAGTAAAATGGCATTGAATTATCCCAGGTGGAGTTTTCTGCGGCAAAATTGCCCCACAACAAATTGGCCCATGCCAAGTTGGCCGTAGTGAATTGTTCTAGACCAGGGGTGTCAAACTCGTGTTCTCACGGTGGCGTCACATGAGATATAGTGACTTTTCTCCCTTCGCTAAACCAGGCATGGGCATGGCCAGCGTCTGATAAATCTGGCCTGCAAGCCACGAGTTTGACAGCCCTGCTCTAGACCCATCATGTTACCCATAAGCCTTCTCTGGCTTCATCTAAACACATTTAATTTCCCTTATTCAGTCATTGCACGATTTAGCCTCTGGACACTTTATTACTTATGCTGCTGTCCTCTGCAGTCTTTCTACGGACTCAGCATCTTCTTCTTTTTTTTGGTATCGTGGTGACTAGAATTGGATGCAGTATTTCAAAAGGTCAAAGACAATTCATCATGGCCAACTGACCACAGCCATCTCATTGTGGCCTCCTAGCCATGGGGCAGCCCGACGTGGCCAACTTGCTGTGGGACAACTGGTAATATTTCACAAGGGATAACTCAATGCAATAAATGTTATCCGTCACTGTTTGTTTGACATTATTTCCATTCACAAAAACAGTGGTGGATAACATTTATTTCGTTGAGTTAACCCCCGTGAAGTTTTCCGTGGGGAGTTGTTCTGTGGCAAGTTGGCCAAGGCAAGCTGTCCCATGGCGAGTTGGATGCATTGAATTGGCCATGGTGAGTTGACCATGGTGAATTGTCCCCTTCCATAACAATTATAGATGTCTTCCAGTACTTGAGGGGCTGTCACAGAAAACAGGGAGTTGACTTGCATATCCAAAACACAAGGGTGTCGTGTCCCACTCCTCCGCTGACGGCCGGGTCAGGGAAATCCGAATCAGGCTTGCCTCTGCAGCTCTGCCCAAAGTCCTAGCAAAGTCCTCAGAGCAGGCAGGAGACCGGTAAGTGACTTCAGCAAGATAAGTTCGACTTTGCCTGACTCAGAGACTGCCAGAAAGCAGATCCTTTATATAGGCCATGGGGTGTGGCTCCATGACTCAGCACTCATTAAGGCCTGCCCCTCCCTTCCTTCTGTTGCCTCCGCCTATCCAATCTTCTGATACGAGGGTCACTCCAATCAGCTGTTGGAAGTAAACTTTCCTCAGGCTCACATGCTGTGGAGGAGGGGGAGGGGTCTAGCTGCTCCGTTTGCCTGGGCATGGAGCCAGGGCTGGGGCCGGGGGGTGCTCCCTCCTCTGCAGCCTGCTTGGGCATGGAGCCAGGGCTGGGACCGGGAGGTGCCCCCTCCTCTGCAGCTTGTCTGGGCATGGAGCCAGGACTGGGGCCGGGAGGCATACATTCCTCCGTGTTCGGGAGCAGATAAGCAGACCCCGGCTGCGGTGAGAGCGGACAAGACACAACAAAGGGGGACCGACAAGAAGCAATGGATGGAAGCTCATTGGAGGGAGATCCAATCTGAAACTAAGGAAATTTTCCTGACAGTGAGAGCAATTAATCAATGGAACAGCTTGCTCTCAAATATATTTTTCAAATATCCATGTCTAGGCCATCTAACCATTGAAGCGTAGCATCGTGTATATTTCAAAAATCAGATACTGGATTGGTGTATGCCCGAGGCTTACAGCTGGTTATGATGTGATCTGCAGTTTGATATGGGACCCCACAATCACACTGAAGGGTATTTTATACATTTATACAGACAGACCCGGCAGACGCTGTGTGAGGTGTGAGTCCTATTCAGGATTGTTCATTGCTGACATGGTAGTTCAAAGCCTGACAGTTTTGTGGGGGAAGGTGGGCATTTATATATCTTCCTATGTCGTGGTATTCACCGATCCATTTGACTTTCCATTGGGAACTGAGGTCCCAAAGGCGCTTTTTCAAGAGGCAATTAGACTTTCTTGTTTTTCTTTGAAGACGTTTTGCTTCTCATCCAAGAAGCTTCTTCAGCTCTGACTGGATGATGGGGAATGGAAGAGCTGAAGAAGCTTCTTGGATGAGAAGCGAAACGTCTTCAAAGAAAACCCAGAAAGTCCAATTGCCTCTTGAAAAAGTACCTTTGGGACAACCATGATCCGGATGACTGAGAATCTCCGTAGACAATGGGAATAGATGTTAAAGTTGTTGGTCAGAAGTTGTGCGAGTGCCAGTGGGAGCTTCCTGGATTTGATATTTTCCCGCTGATAAATGAGGAACGTTGCCATGCACCAGTAGGAGTATAAGTATGAGTTATTCATAATTTTACATAATCCAACTAAGTCATCAGAGAAATAAGAATTCCCCTTTCTCATCTTACAAAGACACGATGATAAAACAGAATTCTCATTTCTCAGAAGATTTAGTTGGATATCTGGGAGGTTCTGAACTGAATTCATATGAATGGAGCCACTCAACGGGATTTGTGGCTGTTTGGGATTTTCTTTGGTGAGCCTAAATCCTAGTCAAATCAAGGAGATTTTAATTGCATTTGGATGTGGCTTGATTTGGGAACGTCATCCCTCTGTGGTGGTTCAACCAGGTCTTTGAGACCCAGGATGAAACATGGCCCTAAACCAGGGGTGGGCAGCTGGGGGTTCTCAGGGGTTTGGGGAACCTCTAGCTAAGATTCTGTGCAGTTCGGAGAACCCCCAAATCCCACTCCTGGCTGGCCCCGCCCACCCCTCCCCTCCCCTCCCAGGAGTCCCCACGCAGCCTGTTTTGGATGCAGGTAAGTGCAGAGCGTGTGTGGAGGCTCAGGGAGGGTGAAAAAGGGGTCTATCAGAAGTTCGGGAAGGCCCATTTACAGCCTCCAGAGGGCCTTCGGAGCCTGAGGAGGCTGTTTTCACCCTCCCGGATGCTCGAAAAATGCCCGTCCCCTGCCATGCTGCAGGAGGCTGACATGGCCACGCCCACCCAGCAACCGGGCAGAGAACCTCTTACTAACATTTTTGAAACCCACCCCTGCCCTAAACCTACTCGTTGCTTTTCCAAAGCTCCTCCCTCAACCATGCTTTTTCTTAAAGGCTTGTCAATGGCTCAAGAGCTAAATAAGAGTGCTGAATAATCTTAGTGGATGGATGATTATCCAAGGCCCAAAACCTTCTTGGTGCTGCACCCATGCACCATGCTGAAGGGAGCTGTTTTGTAATGTGAATCTGGAGACAGAACAGGCCTGGGAGAGAAGAGGAGGGGAGGAGAAAGCATTAAAAAAATGCCAGGCTGACTGAAAAGAGTTACCCAGATTTATTGTGTGTCTAGCACATTAAAATATTCATTGGTGGCCCTTCAATCTGGTGCATATAAGAGCTATTACTCTTGGGTGACTAATGTTGGAATTAAGACCTGCTTTTGTCCTTCTACACTGTTTATATAGAGAGATATTGCTTTATTTATATAAAGCAAAGAGCCACATTGGCGCAGTGGTTAGAATGCAGCATTGCAGGCTATTTCTGCTGACTGCCGACTGCTGTTCGGCAGTTCGATTCTCACTGGCTCAAGGTTGACTCAGCCTTTCATCCTTCCAAGGTTGGTAAGAACCCAGATTGTTTTAGGCAATAGGCTGGCCCTGTAAGCTGTTTAGAGAGGGCTGTAAAGCACAGTGAAGCGGTATATAAGTCTAAGTGCTGTTAATATTTCTAAATTACAGTAGCATAAAGTTACCAGATGCCTCGCCCAATTGCTAACTGCAAATGCCCATGGTGGAATTTCTTTATTATTTCTTTATTGAATTTATATTGCCGCCTATTCGCCCATGGCGAATCAAGGCAGCTTACAGAATATAAAAACGGAATATAAAAACATTTAAAAACAGTAAAACTAATAAAAAAATCAAATATTTTAGCGAAATTTTAACGGGTTTTAATCGGTCTTTGACCGTTTTAGTGATTCGGCCATTAATTATTTGCTTTTAATTGTTTTTAAATATTGTTATTTATTATATTTATATTTGTATTGGTGTGTGTATTTTAATATGGCTGTAAACCGCCCTGAGTCCTTCGGGAGATGGTGCGGTATAGAAATGTAATTATAAAATAAATTAAATAAATAAATAAATAAATAAATAAATAAATAAATAAATAAATAAATAAATAAATGTAATAAAATCGCCCCCGTCCCCCACCTCCCACCCCAGCTGACAGCTGATCACATGACCCATTTAATGGGCTCCATCTGGCAGAACCAGGCATTCAGCGCCTTCTGGAAGAGAATTATGATAGGGATCATTCTAATCTCTGGGGGAATGAGGTTCCAGAGAGAGGGAGCCACCATGCGCTTCTTCTGGGTCCCGCCAGGTGTATCTCCCTCGGGGATGGGACCCACAACATTGCTTGCCTTCCTGCTCTGGTGGGTCGGGTAGATGTGACTGACAAGAGACGGTCCCTCAGATCACCTGATCCCAAGCCATGAAGGGCTTTAAAGGTGACAACCAGCACCTTGAATTGCACATGGAAACAAATCAGGAACCATGTGTACACCAGGGTCTGCACAAAACCATGTTGGCCACTATATTTTGCACCAACTGGAGCTTCCAGATGCTCTTCAAGGGCAGCCCCATGTAGAGCGCGTTGCAATATTCAAGACAGGAAGTGACTAGGGCATGGGTGACTGTGAGTAGGGATTGCCTGTCCAGGAAACGGTGTAACTGGTGCACAATCCACAGTTACGCGACCGTCACCTGCTCTTCAAGCAGGAGTCGTGAATCCAGGAGAACCCCCAGATTACGCACAGGGTCTGTTTGGGGTAGCGCCACCCCATCCAAGACCAAAGATGGCAATTCTCCCTGAGAATTGAATTGAATTGAATTGGACAAGTGTGATTAGACACCCAAGGAATTTGTCTCTAGTGCAGAAGCTCTCAATATAACAGCGTAAGAATAGTTATAATATGATGCCAATAAGAGGGGGTAGTAAAAAAAAATAAGAAGGATAATAATAGAGCAGAGCAGAGCAGAGCAGAGGAGGAAGGAAGGAAGGGAGAATAGAATAGAATAGAATAGAATAGAATAGAATAGAATAGAATAGAATAGAATAGAATAGAATAGAATAGAATAGAATAGAATCTGGAAGGGACCCTGGAGCAGTGGTTGGTTGCCCCTGGTTCGGTCCAGTTCTTGCGAACTGGTAGTAAAACCGGGGGGAGGTTCTGCCCACCCACCTGGATGTCATCCTAGACAATCTGAGCATGCGCAGAAGCTTCACATGCGTGCGCAATCCCATTGCATACCGGTAGTCAAGGTAAGTAGAACCCATCCCTGTCTTGGAGGTCTTTTAGTCCAGCCCCCTGCTCAAGCAGGAGAACCTATAATACAGCCGTAGTACATGAGAATTCCTTAGAAATAAGACAGTACTGTGGCAATTACCAGTTGCTTAGCAAAGTGGTGGCATGCAGGACTGTCTTTGTGGCTAGGTGTTTTGGCATGCAATGCCCTATAGCGCCATCCTGAGGGGAGGAGTTGAAACAATTTATGTCCAGGAAGTGAGGTGTCTGCAGATATCTTCTCAGCCCTCCTTCTGACTCATGCAACGTTCAGGTCTTCTGTAGAAAGCAGGCTGGTTGCAACTGGTTGCAACTGTTCTCCAGCAAAGAACAGTTGCAACTGTTCTTCCCAGGATGATGGAAATTGGGGCTGGGCATTGGGCAATTCTAAGCTGAAATATGCAGGGATTGACCTTGAGTGAGGATGTTACTTCACTACCATGTTTCCCTGAAAATAAGACCCTGTCTTATATTTTTATATTATATTTTTTTGAACCCTGAAATAAGCGCTTGGCCTTATTTTTGGAGAGTTCTCATTATTTTGGGGTGCATGAAGCAAGATGGGGCTCCTCTTGCCATCTTACCTGATTTGCTCTGCATTTAAATATTTTCAGGGAGGGCTTATTTTTTAAGGGGGGCTTATTTTAGCGCATGCGCTCAAAAGCCCGATTGGGCTTATTATCAGGGGATGTCTTATTTTCAGGAAAACAGGGTATCTACGAGGCTGTGTTTTTTTTCTTGGAAGATCATTCAATCCTGGCTTCTTGGGCACTGCCAATCAGTTATAGAATGCCTACGCCAGTGAGAAATGTGGCTTTGAATCTCTTCCAATTATCACATCTTGCAGTCCCGGAGTTACCTTGTGGCAATACTTGCACTGCAAGCTGTGATTGGATGCTGGTTCGATGGAGTTCTTTTCCACTCTCCAGAGCTCTAAAAGGGTTGGAAACATCTCTGGGCTTTTGTCCAAATGCCTCACACTGCAGAACTCCTGACAAAGCACACCATTGGCCTCCTCTTGTAAGAGACTTCAGGGGCTCTCAACCAACAGCCTGGAATGGAAGGCCTTCAATAGAAATATGGGTGGCAGGATTATTTGGAGGGGGGGTGGAGAAGAAAAATACTGCATTACTTCAATTTTGTTGTAGCTCCTCCACCTCCAGGACTCCCACTGTCTAACATAGAATGATAGGGCTGGAAGGAACCCTGGAGGACATCTAGTTCAACCTCCTGCTCAAGACAGGAGACCTCTTATACCATCACAGTCAAACAGTTGTTCAGTCTATTTTCGAAAGCTTCCAATGATGGAGCACCCACAACTTCAGGAGGAAAGCTATTCTATTGATTAATTGTTCTCACCGTCAGGAAATTTCTCCTTAGTTCTAGATTGCATCTCTCTTGGACAAGCTTCCACCCATTACTTCTTGTCCTGCCCTCTGGTGCTTTGGAGAATAAAATAATAAGATAGTCTGTCAGGCTGCCTCTGATTATATCTAGGAAAGAATACACCTTGACTTCATTTGCAAATAAAGAAAAGTACTTTTTCTAGGTACATCCGGACAGCAGCAGTATAAAGTTGGATCTGAGACAAAATATGGCTAACATTCCATATCCCCCCGGTTACTCCCTCCTCTTCCCCAAGAGGTCATCAGGTCTGGTCCAATGCCAGCTCCTTCTCGGGGCCCCGTGGTAATCTTCTTCCGTAGGTCTCTTGCTGTCAATCATATCAGGAATGCAATGTCCGTTGAGAGTTCGCGCTCAAGCATTCCTGTTGAATTCAAAGCATTAATCTCCCCTCCCCCCTTAATTATGTCAAACCAACACTCTTAAAGGGCCCTCTCTACTTAACCTGAATCCAAGAGCTATTTACATAACAAATAAAACCCCATGCTATCTAACAACTGAATATAAAGAGTACAAAAAGATGTGAAGATTGGAGTGGAGGCTGACATAGTCCTTCAATACTGGAAGACAGTAATGTCCCCCCTAGTTCTTCTCTTCAACAGGCTAGACATACCTAGTTTCCTCAATGGTTCATCATAAAATTTAGCCTCCAGTCCCTTTATCATAGGGATGTGATGGCTCGGTGGCTAAGATGCTGAGCTTGTCGATTGGAAGGTCGGCAATTCAGCGGTTCGAATCCCTAGTGCCGCGTAACCGGGTGAGCTCCCGTTCCTTGTCCCAGCTTCTGCCAACCTAGCAGTTCAAAAGCATGTAAAAAATGCAAGTAGAAAAATAGGGACCACCTTTGGTGGGAAAGTAACAGCATTTCGTGTACGTTTAATCATGCCGGCCATATGACCATGGAGACGTCTTCGGACAGCGCTGGCTCTTCGGCTTTGAAGCAGAAATGAACACCGCCCCCTAGAGTCAGGAACAACTAGCACATATGGGCAAGGGGAACCTTTACCCTTTATCATCTTTGTTTATTTATTTATTTATTTATTTTATTCGATTTTTATACCGCCCTTCTCCCGAAGGACTCAGGGCGGTATACAGCCAAAAATAAAAACAACAATACAATATACAATTTAAAATACAAATTAAAAAACTTATTTTATAATTGGCCCAAAAAACTTTAAAATATATAAAACTAAACCCCATTAAAATTAATAATAGATAATTTAAAATCAGTAAAAATTAAGCCAGCCCCGCGCGAATAAAGAGATGTGTCTTCAGTTCGCGGCGGAAGGTCCGAAGGTCAGGTATTTGGCGTAAACCCGGGGGAAGCTCGTTCCAGAGTGTGGGAGCCCCCACAGAGAAGGACCTTCCCCTGGGGGCCGCCAGCCGACACTGCTTGGCGGACGGCACCCTGAGAAGTCCCTCTCTGTGAGAGCGTACGGGTCGGTGGGAGGCATGTGGTAACAGCAGGCGGTCCCGTGTTGACCTTCTCTGCGCATATATTCACACAAGACACTTAACAGGCCAAGAAATCTTAACAACATTCCCACAATCATGCTAAACTGGGTTAGTTTCAGCTGTAGCTTTTTTTGTTATTCACTTTCTTGGGTTTGCCTGCCCACCCACCTATCCCAGCCTGGTTCCTTCCAGAATCAGGATACAGGTAGTCCTTGACTTATGACCACAATGGAGCCCAAAATTATGTTGTTAAGTGAGACATTTGTTAGTGAGTTTTGCTCCATGTCGCGCCCTTTCTTGCCTCGTTTATTGAGTGAATCACTGCTGATGATGAGTTAGAAACACGGTTGTTAAGTGAATCTGGCTTCCCCGTGGACTTTGCTTGTCAGAAGGTCGCAAATGGGGATCATGTGACCCCGGGACCCTGCAACCATCATAAATATGAACCAGTTGTCAAGGATCTGAGTGTAAATCACGTGAGCATGGGGATGCTGCAAAGGTCGTAACCATGAAAAAGGTTCGTAAGTCACTTTTTTCAGGGCCGTAGTAACATTGAACGGTCACTAAATGAACTGTTTGTAAGTCAAGGACTGCCTGCATTATGCAAATGCAGAAAATGGGTTTATTCTCTAACCAGGATGGTTTAAGTGAACTGAGCCTCTTTGCAACTGGTGAAAAGATGCTGAGACTTTAGAAAAAGTGCAGAGAAGAGCAACTAAGACAATCAAAAGCTGGAGACCCAAACATACGAAGAACAGCTGCAGGATTTGGGTTGAGATAATCTAAAGAAAAGAAAAATTAGGGGGGACATGAAAGCAGTATACCAATATTTGAGGGGCTGCTGCAAAAAAGAGGGGGTCAAATTATTTTCCAAAGACCTTGAAGGCAGGCCAAGAAACAATGGATGGAAAGTAATCAAAGAGAGAAGCAACCTGGAATGAAGGAGAAACTTCCTAACAGTGAGGACAATTAACCAGTGGAACAGCTTTGCCTTCAGATGTTGTGGGTGCTCCATCACTGGAGGTTTTCAAGAAGAGACTGGACAGCCACTTGTTCAGAATAATAGAGGATCTCCTGATTGAGCAAGGGGCTGGACTAGAAGACCGCTAAAGTCCCATTCTATTCGATTCGATTCGATTCGATTCGATTCCCCCATTTTATGACCTTTCTTGCCTCAGATGTTAAGTGAATCACTGCAGTGGATAAGTTAGTAAACCGGTTGTTAAGTGAATCTGGCTTTCTCATTGGCTTTGCCCATCGGAAGGGGATCACGTGACTTTGGGACATCAAAGGGGATCACGTGACTTCGGGACGCTGCGACCACCATAAGTATGAGTCAGTTGCCAAGCATCTGAATTTTGATCACGTGGTCATGGGGATGCTGGAAAGGTCGTAACTGTGAAATATGGTCATAAGTCATTTTTTTTTCAGTGCCATTTTGTAACGTTGAATGCTCACTAAATGAACTGTTGTAAGCCAAGGACTACCTGTATATCTAAGCATAAGGTTTAGACTTTCTACTTAGCCATCATCACATGGACATAACCAAAGATAAAATATATGAAGAACAGTTACCAGGAACTGGGCCTGGCTAGTCTAGGGAAGAGAAGGACCAGGGGAGACAGGATAGCAGTCTTCCAATATTTGAGGGGCTGCCACAGAGAGGAGGAAGGGGGTCAAGCTATTTTCCAAAGCACCCAAGGGCCAGACAAGGAATAATGGATGGAAACTGATCAAGGAGAGATTCAACCTAGAAATAAGGAAAAATTTTCTGACCCTGAGAACCATCAACCAATGGAACAGAAGTTGCCTTCAGAAGTTGTGGGAGCTTCATCACTGGAAGCTTTCAAGAAGAGACTGGACTACCATCTGTCAGTAGTGGTGCAGGGTCTCCTTCTTGGGGGGGTGGACTAGATGATCTACAAGGTCCTTTCCAACTCTGTTAATCTGTAAAAGATACATAGTGGTACCCTTAAAAGTTCCACTTTAGCCATGAAAGCTGGCTGGGTGTCTTTAGCTAGTCCCCCTCTTTCAGCCCAGCCAACTTCAGAGGGTTATTGTGGGGAAAATAGAATAAGGAAAGTGTGTTAGATTATGTTCACCACCTTGAGTCATTTGTAAAAAACAATAAAGGCAGGATCAAAAATAAATAAGTACATCTGACCCCCAGTTGCTCCGAATCAGTGCATTGTTCATAAGAAGATAGAGGTGCAAATGTCACATCATTAATCTGTTTGTCTGTCTGTCTGTCTGTCTGTCTGTCTGTCTATCTATCTATCTATCTATCTATCTATCTATCTATCTATCTATCTATCTATCTATCTATCTATCTATTTATAAAATGTAATGGCTGCCCATCCAATACCATAGAGTAACTGGGTGGCTTCCAGTTACATGGGAAGGGGAGAGTGAGGGGAGGTGGGATCTTGTTATTACTCAATCAACCACACCCATTGTGCTGTTCCCCCACTGGGACCTCCAAGCCGATTGGCAGAACCAAGTCTTTAGGCCCTTATGAAATGAGAGGAGGGTTAGGGCCAACCTAACATCAGAGGGCAAAATGTTTCAGAGGGTGGGAGCAACAGCAGAGAAGGCCCTCCTCTAGAATGGGATGGGATGGGATGGAATATAGAATAGAACAGAAAGTATGAAATGGAATGGAATATAGAACAGAAAGTATGGATTGGATTGGAATAGAATGGATTATAGAACAGAAAGAAAATAGAATAGAATAGAATAGAATAGAATAGAATAGAATAGAATAGAATAGAATAGAATAGAATAGAAGGGACCTTGGAGGTCTTCTAGTCCAACCCCCTGCTTAAGCAGGAAACCCTATACCACTTCAGACAAATTGTTATCCAACATCATCTTAGAAACCGGAGGCAAGTTGTTCCACTGATTAATCGATCTAACTATCAGGAAATTTCTCCTTAGTTCTAGGTTGCTTCTCTCCTTGATTAGTTTCCTGGATCCCACCAATTGGAATAATTGGGCCGACGGGACCTACAGCATCCCTCCTCTGCCTCTATTGTTTCTCATTCTTGTTCAGAAATGGGGCATGGCCAGTTCTGCAACAGTAGCTACCCAAACCCACATGGCCTGGCAATCTTTGGGCAAAATCATTCAGTCCACGGTGGATTGCTCTCTGATCTCCTTCCCTTCCTTTTCCCCCCTTTTTGCCGTATTTTGGAATACAGCGACATTTAACTTCAGCAACTCAGCGATTAAGCTGTAAAAATGCAGATGGATTGGCCAGCAGTACCATGTTAGTTCCTGAGCTCGTCATCCTTCCCACAAAGAACTGCTGACAGCAATTTTACATCCCTCAATTCTTGCAGCTTCAGCAACTCCTTCCCAGTGGAATACTTTTTCCTTTTCTTAATCTAAAGCATTAAAATCCTCTCAAGACCTGGCATTTAAACACACACACACAAAACTCAGTAAAGCCACAGCCAATTGCGTCTGTTCCACAGGGATTCAATGTACTGCTTTGGCCAAACATTTTGGTGCTTTCTGCAGCCTGCTTGGTTTCTCCAGTCCTCATCCCGTTCGCTCCCTGTGGGACTGTAACTTGCACCTTCTGTTAATGCTGCCACACGATTCGCTCTCTCTCCTAAAGGGAAAAGGCCCACACAGTCCCATCGCAACTCCTGTGTCCAACCTGAAAGGTTGCAAAACAGATACGTATCCAGGTTGGACCAGATGGCGGTGTTATAGAATAGAATAAGAGAGTTGGAAGGGACCTTGGAGGTCTTCTAGTCCAACCCCCTGCTTAGTCAGGAAACCCTACACCACTTCAGACAAATGGGTATCCAGCATCTTAAAATCTTCCAGAGTTGGAGCATTCACAACTTCTGGGAGCAAATTGTCCCACTGATTAATTGTTCTCACTATCAGGAAATTTCTCCTTAATTCTAAGTTGCTTCTCTCCTTGATTAGTTTCTACCCATTGCTTCTTGTTCTACCCTCAGGTGCTTTGGAGAATAGCTTGACTCCCTCTTCTTTGTGGCAGCCCCTGAGATATTGGAACACTGCTCTCATGTCTCCCCTAGTCCTTCTTTTCATTAAACTAGACTTACCCAGTTCCTGCAACCGGTTCTTCATATGTTTTAGCCTCCAGTCCCCTAATCATCTTGGTTGCTCTTCTCTGCACTCTTTCTAAAGTCTCCACATCTTTTTTACATCTTTTTTATGACACAGGCCGCCTAGGCAGAGGCAGGCTTCTGTAGAGTCCTTTATTGTTTTTTTAAATTCCACAACAACTGGTCCTATTTGCCACGGCCGGTGAGGCTCCAACCCAAACTTCCCTGAAGGCAGTCACTCACAGACCCATAATCAGAAGCCAGTAAGCAACAAATCCATTTGCAAAGGCAGAGAGGAAGTTCAAAGCAAGGTATAACTTCAGGGGCCGAAGTCCAGAGTCAAGATCCACGGGGCAAGTCCACACAGCAAAGGCACCAGGCAAGACACAGGCAGAATACACCAGTCAAGGCTGAGGTTTTTTCCCAAGGCTGGGGGAGTGCATGCCAAAGCAATCAATTGTTCCTGACAAAGATAACCTCCCCCATCTCTGTGAGGGCAGGCAGTTCCCCATCTGGTCAACTACTTTCCCCAATGCCCAAGGGGCCTGGGCAGGGGTGGGCTGCTGGGGGTTCGCAGGGGTTCGGGAGAACCTTTAGCTAAGATTCTGTGCAGTTCGGAGAACCACCAAATCCCACTCCTGGCTGGCCCTGCCCACCTCACTCCACCCCTCCCAGGAGTCCCCACATGGCCCATTTTGGATGCAGGTAAGTGCAAGGCGCGCACAGAGGCTCGGGAGGGCAAAAAACGGGCCTACCAGAAGTTCAGGAAGGCCTCCAGAAGGTCTCTGGAGCCTGGAGAGGCCATTTTCACTCTTTCGGAGGCTCGAGGAAAGCCCCCGGAGCCCAGGAAAGGCAAAAATGCCCCCCCCCCCCCCCCGGAGTGGTGCAGGAGGCTAACTAGACCCATCCAGCAACCAGGCAGAGAACCCCTTGCTAAAATTTTTGAAGCCCACTCCTAGGCCTGGGACAGCATCGTCCTCAGCCCCTGGCCTCTCCAAACATTCCAGGGGAGATATGCCATCCCCTTCAGATGGTCCTACTTCCAATTCCTCCTCCTCTGAACCAGGATCTGATGGAGCCATGACAGGTGGCCTCTGAGTGCGAAGAACATGTCCAAGCATTTTTCTGTGTCTCCCCATAAAACCAAGCTCTAATTATTAGGAAGTTGAGCCAAATATAGATTTCAGGTGTCAAGAGAGAGACTCCAAAGATATATGACATTTCTGTGCAGCGCAGAGCATGAATATTTGATATCCTGCCTCTCTTCCATCGTGTAATTCAGGACGGAGCTTATGAGGTCCTGGAGTGCCACAGAACCTGGGCAATCAGTTGCTGTAGTCCAGCTTGGTACAAGAATTCCAAATGATCTGTTATTGGAAGGCAGATAGAGTTATCTTAAATTACAGAAAGCTGCTACAGCCAACAGAATGTAAATATAGTTACATCCAACAGGACCATGAACAGCATCCTTTGACAGGTGTTGATGGGATGTTGGGTTCTCATAACAATGAGCAAAGGTTTTCTTGGGTCAAAGAAAATAGCCACTTACTTCAAAGCAAGTTGTGATGGCCGATCCTTGGAAAAGATGTAGTTGCTTTAGTTGGTTCCAAAGAGAGGCTGCATTCATGGTGCCTTGTGTTCTGAAGAATATTTTGGAGACTCCATAGTAGATTCTCCACATTATCACCCAAAGCCCTAGTCTAGTGGCCCATGTTGCAAGCTATTACATGCTAGTATGCTTGGAACAACCTTGGTTTATCATTTCATGTGAACACAGGTATTTGAATTGGACGACACCTCATTAGTTACCTAGCCCTTTCTTCTGCTTGGCACAAGGACCTTTAAGACCATTGTCCTTTGTGCTCCTCTGATGAAAGCTAAACAAAGAAGGTAGGATGGTGGGAAATCTCCGCTGGAACCCTGGGCAGATGGCACCTTTGAGATGGGCTGACATTGGCCCTCTAGCACCTCCCACACCAATCCACTCGGCCATGCTCATGCCATGCTTCAGCAGCCACTTACCCACCACCTCTGCTTGTGAGCTATCTGGGGCTTGCCACTTCCCACTAGCTTCCCCATTGTTTTTGCTTGATGACGTTGTTCTTTATGCCTGCATTGCTCAGCCATGGAAATCCCAGTTACCACCATTAAGCAAAGACTACCTATAACAGAATCTGAAATCTGAAAGGTGATCTCTCCCCCTGGCCTTTATAGTCCAAGAAACTAGGGAAGGTAGTTGCTATGCCCCCATTCTCTCTATGAGCTGCTGCTTGTCCGAGGGTTATCTGCAGTTTTTGCTCCTAGGCCATTCCCACATACCATTGCAGGATCTGGGCATGCAGTCCTGTGTCAGTTCAGCAGGCAGTTACCTTATTCTTCTCACACCTTATGCTTTCAGCCAAAGCTACCTGATGTCATGCTGGTCCTCCTGACAAAATATCTTTCCACCCAGGACAATCTTAGTGATGGCTGTTTGGGTAGGGTATCTAAAATGCGAGCATTAGCTTGGGCTTTCACGAATGCCTTCCCTATCCTAGTTGGTCTTAGCTTGTGAGCTGGCGAGAGATGAGCTTGTGAGATATGGACACGTTTGTATTTTGCAGGAATTGCAAGTTGGGTGGTATTTGTCACCGGTGACTTGCTAGGGCCACAGTGCTCCCTTGTGGAAAACTATGGTTACTGCTTGCTGCTGGCATATCAAGTCATTACGGGCAGCATTAATTGCCTGTCATGTCCGGTAAGCCATCTCCTTGATCCATATAGAATTCATATTGTCAAGAGGGTCATTGAGAAGAATTTTGAGAACATTTAACTGAAGGTGCCTGGATTCAGGTGAGCTTTTCAGACAAGCTATCCAAGAAAGCAAAAGATTTCTCTCTAGTTGTGCCCAACCCTTTCTTACCATTCCTATGTGCCCAGACTAGGACTAAACAGGGTTTTCCAGAATGAAACCATAGAATTATGAAGGTGGAAAGGAATACAAAGATCAGCATCGAAGGGTTGATCATCATCAATAGTTTGAAATGTGCAAGAGAATTGATGAAATCATCTTCAGGATGTTGCTGTCCAGCCTCTTCTTAAAACTTTCTAGTCTCCATAGGTGAACTGTTCTAGTGAGGTATAGATCTGCTCATAGGTGAACTGTTTTAGTGAGGTATAGATCAGACATTCTAATAGAAGTTAAAATATAGGATGATATGATCGGAAGGAACCTTGGAGATCTTCTAGTCCACCCTCTTGCTCAAGCAGGAGACCCTATGCCATTCTGTCCAGTCTATTCTTTAAAATCTCGAGTGACGGAGCACCACAACCTTAAGGGGAAAGCCATTCCACTGATTAATTGTTCTAACTATCAGAAAGTTTTTCCTTAGCTCCAGGTTGCTTCTCTTCTTAATAAATTTCCATCCATTGCTTCTTGTCCTGCCTTCAGGTGTGGAAAATAGGTTGCCCTCCCCGCCTTCTCTGTGACAGCCCCTCAAATATTGGAAGGCTGCTATCATGTCATTCCAAGTCTTCTCTTCATTAGGCTAGACATACCTAGATCCCTCAGCCATTCATAATGTGCTTTAGCCTCCAGATCCCTAATCAACTTTATCTTCTCTCCACCTTTCTAAAGTCTCAACATCTTCTTTGTATCATGGTGTCCAGACCTGGGCACACTATTCCAAGTCATGCCCTCGTCACTTCTCGCCTGGACTACTGTAACGCTCTCTACATGGGGCTCCCCTTGAGGTGCACCCGGAGACTTCAGTTAGTTCAGAATGCAGCCGCGCGGGTGATAGAGGGAGCCACTCGTGGCTCCCATATAACACCGATCCTGCGCAGGCTGCACTGGCTACCTGTGGTTTTCCGAGTGCACTTCAAGGTGTTGGTTACCACCTTTAAAGCGCTCCATGGCATAGGACCGGGATATCTTCGGGACCGCCTTCTGTTACCACATGCCTCCCACCGACCGGTACGCTCTCATAGAGAGGGCCTCCTCAGGGTGCCGTCAGCCAGACAGTGCAGGCTGGCGACCCCCAGGGGAGAGCCTTCTCTGTGGGGGCACCTACCCTCTGGAATGAGCTTCCCCCAGGACTTCAACAACCTCCAGACCTCCGGACCTTTCGCCGTGAGCTTAAAACATATCTATTCTTTCGAGCAGGACTGGCTTAATAGGGTTTTAAATATGGATTTTATTGGGGTTTATTTTATATTTCGTATTGTATTTTAAATTTAGGCTATTGGAATAAGTTTTTTAAATATTGTTTTTATTGAAATGTATTGTTTTTATTTTATCTGCCTGTTCACCGCCCTGAGTCCTCCGGGAGAAGGGCGGTATACAAATTAAATTATTATTATTATTATTATTATTATTATTATTATTATTATTATTATTATTATTATTATTATTATTATTATTATTATTATTATTATTATTATTATAAGTGTGGTCTCTACCAGTGCTATATAAAGCGATACTATAACTTCCCAAAACTATTCCTCTATTAATACAACCTAGGATTTCATTGGCTTTTTTGCAGCTTCATAAAAATTCCTCCTTAGTTCCAGATTGGATCACTCTTTGACAAGCTGCACTCTCTGCTATTTGTCCTACCTTTAGGTGCTTTGGAGAATAGGTGGATCCCCTCTTCTCTGTGACAGTGCCTCAAGTACTGGAAGACTACTGTTATATCAATCAATCAATCAATTTTATTCAGTCATAGCCCAGCAAATATGTTGCTCTGAAGGCAGCTCTTGTGCATTAGCTGGAAACTGCCTTATACAGCTAGCTCATGTTCAACTTCTTGTCAATGACCACAACGAAGTCTTCCTCAGATGTATACATTCTAAGTCATAAATTCCCCCCATCACATTTGGCACCAGAACATATTTTCTTATGTGCTCAGACTGTCAAATGCATCAATATAAAAAAAGATGTTGAAACTCAGGGAAAGAGTGCAGAGAAGAGCAAGAAAGATGATGAAAGGCCTGGAGGCTATAAATGTATGAAGAACGGTTACAGGAATTGGGTACGTCTAGTCTACTGAAAAAAAAGGACAATGCGGTAGCAGTCTTCCAATATTTGAGGGGCTGCCACAAAGATGAAGAGGTCAACCTGTATTCCAAAGCACCAGAGGGCAATGAATGGAAACTAACAAGAAGCAATGAATGGAAACTAACTCAAAGAGAGAAGCAACCTAGAACTAAGGAGAAATTTCCTGACAGTGAGAACAATTAATCAGTAGAACAGCTTGCCTTCAGAAATTGTGGTTGCTCCATCACTGGAGGTTTTCAAGAAGAGACTGGACAGCCATCTGTGTGGAATGGTACAGGGTCTCCTGCTTGAGCAGGAGGTTGGACTAGAAGATCTCCAAGGTCCCTTCCAAATCTGTTATTCTGTTCTGTTCTATATAGAAAAGTGGAATCACATAACTGACCTTGTTTGATTTTAGAAGCTGGGTTTGATTATGACTTGGACAAAATCTGCTTGAGAATTTTGGAGCTGTTGGGTAGACTGTAAACTCAGAAGTAAAACCCCATGAGAATGCACTTTCTATAAAACCCTTGATTAACAAACTAAAGTGGGGAATAAATATCCATTAAACCAAAATATTAATTAAATCCAAAAAAAGATTTAATTCATGCTTCTGTTACATATTTTGCACATTTTATGCATTCATAAATTAGAAATGGGTGTTGGCACACACATATTTACATATTTTATGCAAGTATGAATAGCAGACAGGAATTTGCAGATGTACAGGGGCATAAAGTATATGGATAGATTTTGCCCATCCCACCAGAGCATCACTAAATCAAGGCTTTATATAATTAATGCTTTTGGTTATTCTTTATGCAATCATTAACAGAGAAAAACATTCCAATTTTGAAGAAAGATTCCTATGAGAATTTGACGGATGAAGCAAGTCACCAGTCCATCACTCAAAAATTAAAATACAAAAGAAAGGATTTTTTTTACGAAGGCTAAAAAAAACTAGACAGAAATATTAAAAATGTGAGTTAACAGAACAAAAAAAAAACACGCATATTATCTCCTCCAGTTGTACAGTGACAAATGCATTGCAACCATAACTTTCCACCTTGAGAAACAGGTCCAAGATTTATAAATTTCCACATCTATTCACAAGCCAATTTGACTTGTCATATATTTAATACATATGAAGGAAAAATAGTTAAGAGATTAATCAACAACAAAGTTAAACTTCAAAGCCATCTACCATTGCTTATCAATTTCCTTAGTTCCTCCTTTCCCCTTAAGGGCAGTGTGAGTGGCTCAGTGGCTAAGATGCTGTACCTGTCAGCTGGAAAACTGACAGCTCAGGTATGACATCAACGTCCTAGTCCCTGAGCCACTGCCACCACGTCCATATATATATATATATATATATATATATGTTTTCTGAGGTTTTCGCGGGTGTTTGTATGTAGGTCTTTGGTTATTCAGGTTTTCTCCTGCGTAAAATTGGAAGTGTCTTGGCGACGTTTCGACGAAGTCTCATTCGTCATCTTCAGGCTTCAGCTTCGTGCTTCTGGGAACAATGTGTGATTGCAGCTGTTTCTTCCTTTTTAACTGCTAGTGGGGGTTTGAACTGATTGGGTGGGAGCTTGGCTGTGCTCTGATTGGCTGGGGGTTTTTTGTGCTCTGATTGGCTGGGGGTGTGTCCTGTTTGGGTGGCTTGGTTGTGCTCAGATTAGTCTGAGTTGCAGGGGGATTTGAGCTGGTGAGCTGCACTGCTGCTGTTTGGCTTCGTGTTCGCCAAGTGTCGCCAAGACACTTCCAATTTTACGTGGGAGAAAACCCAAATAACCAAAGACCTACATATATATATATATATATATATATATATATATATATATATATATATATATATATATATATATACATACACACTGAAGATGGCATTTAATTTCATTGTACGAGAAACTATATATATATATATATATATATATATATATATATATATATATATATATATATATATATATATATATATATATATATATATATATATATATATATTTCTGAGGTTTTCACGGTGTTTGTATATAGGTCTTTGGTTGTTGGGTTTTCTCCGTGTAAAATTGGAAGTGTCTTGGCGACGTTTCGAAGTCTCATTCGTCATCTTCAGGCTTCAGCTTCGTGCTTCTGGGAGCAATGTGTGATGCAGCTGTTTCTTCCTTTTAACTGCTAGTGGGGTTTGAACTGATTGGGTGGGAGCTTGGCTGTGCTCTGATTGGATGGGGTTTTCTGTGCTCTGATTGGCTGGGGTGTGTCCTGTGTTGGTGGGGGCTTGGTTGTGCTCAGTCTAATCTGTGCTGCAGGGGATTTGAGCTGGTGAGCTGCACTGCTGCTGTTTGGCTTCGTGGTGGTGCTACATCTTCGTAGTGGGTGTCAGTCTGCTGCATGTATGGATTGGAGGGTTTGAAGTGGCTAATGTTGCAGCTGCGGTCTGGCTTCTGGTCCTTGGTCGTGCTTCCTGATCAGTGTGGGTTTGGGTGTGCTTTCTGGGTGGATGTGTGGTGGTGACATCCTGTGTGGACCTCGTGAGTGTGGGTCTGGTGTCATTCCTCGTGTTAGGGACACGTTTGTCAATAAGGGCAGGTTTCAAATGGCTGGTAGGCGGAGGTATCATCTCGTTTGTTCATGCTGTGTGGGCGTTTTTCTATCTCGATGGCTTCTCTGATTATTCTGTTGTTAAAGTGTTCAGTTTTGGCGATAGTTCTGGTCTTTTTAAAGTCAATATCGTGTCCTGTGACTTTAAAGTGTTGGACCAGGGAAGAAGTTGGTTCCTCTTTTTTGAATGAGTTCTTGTGTTCTTCAATCGTGCACTTATTCTTCTGTTGGTTTGTCCAATGTATGTGGTGGGGCAGGCGGTGCATGGGATTTCATATACTCCTTGATTTTCTAACTCAATTTTGTCTTTGGGGTTTCTTAGGATGGTGGATATTTTTGGTTTGTGCAGAATGCTGTCTTGATGTTATGTTTGTGGAGGATCTTGCTGATTCTGTCTGTGGTGCCTTTTATATATGGGAGGAGGGCTGTGCCATTTCTTGCTCTCTGTCTTGGGTTTTAGTGGGGGTTCTTTTGGATTAGTTTGGTAATCTTATTTCTCTGGAATCCATTGGATGTTAGTACGTTTGTGAGAGTGTGTAGTTCGGTTTTAGGTGTTGTTCGTCAGCTAAGCATTTTGTTCTAGAGATGAGTGTCTTGGCTCGGAGTTGATCTGTGCTGGGTGGTGGTGTGAGAGTGCATGCAGATAGCGGTTTGTGTGTTTTCTTCTGGTAGATGGTGTGTCCTAGGGAGCCATTGGGTTTCTTGTAGACTAAGACATCTAGGAAGGAAGTTGGTTGTTAACTTCTGTTTCCATGGTGAACTGTATTTTGGGGTGTAGGCTATTGAGGTGTGTGAGGAAGTTTTCAAGTTTTCTTTCCCGTGTGGCCAGATTATGAAGGTGTCGTCTCGTATCTGAGCCAGAGTTTGGGTTTGTGATCAGATTTTTCTAGTGCTTGGGTTTCAAAGTGTTCCATGTAGAGGTTGGCAATGACAGGTGAGAGGGTGATCCCATGGGTGCGCCTTCTATTTGTTTGTATTTTGTCCGTTATAGATGAAGTATGTGTTGGATAGGCAGTGGTTGGTCAGATCTAGTATGTGCTTGGGGGTTATATTTGTTTTGGATAGCTGTCAAGGCTTCTTTGATTGGCACTTGGGTGAAGAGGATATGACATCAAAGCTCACAGTAGGTCGCTGGGCTGTAAGTTTTGTTTCTTTATGATCTCTATGAACTGGAATGAGTTTTTTACGTGTGAAGCGATGGATTCTGCATAGGGCTGTAGTTGTTTGGCGAGAAATTTGGCTAGGTTTTGTAGAGGTGAGCCTATGGAGCTGACTATGGGTCTGAGTGGGGTTCCTTCTTTGTGTATCTTGGGGAGGCCGTAGAGCTTAGGGCATCTGGATGATTTCTCTCTGGGAATGATTCTTTGTTGGATTTCTTCGCTGATGGGGGAGGCTTTTATTTTGGATCTAGTGGTTTTTTCTAGGTAGGTGGTGGGGTCTGTTTTTAGGGGCTTGTATGCAGGGTCTTGGAGTAGGTTGGTTAATTTGGTTTGGTAGTCAGATGTGTTCATAACCACCGTGGCGTTGCCCTTGTCTGCTGGTAGGATTATTATGCTGGTATCTTTTTTCAGGTTAAGTAGTGCTGTCTGTTCCTCTTTGGGTAAGTTGCTTTTGGGTGGCTTGCTGGTGCAGAGGATGTTGGAGATCTCGAGTCTGATTTTGTTAGCATCATCGGGGTTGATTTTGGTCAGGCTGGTTTCAACTCCGCATATAATGGTCTCAGTGGGGATGTATTTGGGAGTGACTGTAACACGAGGAATGACACCAGACCCACACTCACGAGGTCCACACAGGATGTCACCACCACACATCCACCCAGAAAGCACACCCAAACCCACACTGATCAGGAAGCACGACCAAGGACCAGAAGCCAGACCGCAGCTGCAACATTAGCCACTTCAAACCCCTCCAATCCATACATGCAGCAGACTGACACCCACTACGAAGATGTAGCACGACCACGAAGCCAAACAGCAGCAGTGCAGCTCACCAGCTCAAATCCCCCTGCAGCACAGATTAGACTGAGCACAACCAAGCCCCCACCAACACAGGACACACCCCCAGCCAATCAGAGCACAGAAAAACCCCCATCCAATCAGAGCACAGCCAAGCTCCCACCCAATCAGTTCAAACCCCCACTAGCAGTTAAAAGGAAGAAACAGCTGCGATCACACATTGCTCCCAGAAGCACGGGGCTGAGGCCTGAAGATGACGAATGAGACTTCGTCGAAACGTCGCCAAGACACTTCCAATTTTACACGGGAGAAAACCCGAACAACCAAAGACCTATATACAAACACCCGTGAAAACCTCAGAAAACAAATATTGCACCTCTACGGGGAGGAAATCCACCATCTGACCAGGACCTATGAAAAACTAGAAGTCCAAAGAGCTTCCATTTTATGTGACCTCGCATTCCTCTGAAACTGCCGCGATGAAAATTTAATCCCCAAATGCTTCCAATTGAAATTCCACTCCAACTCTGCAGCCACCAAACGCATCCTAAAAAGAACAGAATTGGCCTTAATCAGAAATGAACTTCACACAAAAGATTCCTCCTAGATCAAATCAACAAAGATCTCCTCACACTTCACCTCAAACTCAGCAACAAGATGCACCCGCACTTTGGGACAAATCCAAACAACTTGCCGTCTGGAGGCGAAACACAGACCACCCTCAAGACAGACACGCACACCAACAAACTCCGAAGACTACAAGAACGCCAGAAAACAAACCCCTCCACCCTCACAGCAACACATGAAACAAACAGTGCATAACATCTCAGATAGGATCCTCACCAAAGCTGAAACCGATGTCCTTTCCAAAGTTCAACTTTGCAGTCACTCCCAAATACATCCCCACTGAGACCATTATATGGAGTTGAAACCAGCCTGACCAAAATCAACCCCGATGATGCTAACAAAATCAGACTCGAGATCTCAACATCCTCTGCAGCAGCAAGCCACCCAAAAGCAACTTACCCAAAGAGGAACAGACAGCACTACTTAACCTGAAAAAGATACCAGCATAATAATCCTACCAGCAGACAAGGGCAACGCCACGGTGGTTATGAACACATCTGACTACCAAACCAAATTAACCAACCTACTCCAAGACCCTGCATACAAGCCCCTAAAACAGACCCCACCACCTACCTAGAAAAACCACTAGATCCAAAATAAAAGCCTCCCCATCAGCGAAGAAATCCAACAAAGAATCATTCCCAGAGAAATCATCCAGATGCCCTAAGCTCTACGGCCTCCCAAGATACACAAAGAAGGAACCCCCACTCAGACCCATAGTCAGCTCCATAGGCTCACCTCTACAAAACCTAGCCAAATTTCTCGCCAAACAACTACAGCCCTATGCAGAATCCATCGCTCACACGTAAAAACTCATTCCAGTTCATAGAGATCATAAAGAAACAAAACTTACAGCCCAGCGACCTACTCGTGAGCTTTGATGTCATATCCTCTTCACCCAAGTGCCAATCAAAGAAGCCTTGACAGCTATCCAAAACAAATATAACCCCCAAGCACATACTAGATCTGACCAACCACTGCCTATCCAACACATACTTCATCTATAACGGACAAAAATACAAACAAATAGAAGGCGCACCCATGGGATCACCCTCTCACCTGTCATTGCCAACCTCTACATGGAACACTTTGAAACCCAAGCACTAGAAAAATCTGATCACAAACCCAAACTCTGGCTCAGATCGTGAGCGACACCTTCATAATCTGGCCACACGGGAAAGAAAAACTTGAAAACTTCCTCACACACCTCAATAGCCTACACCCCAAAATACAGTTCACCATGGAAACAGAAGTTAACAACCAACTTCCTTCCTAGATGTCTTAGTCTACAAGAAACCCAATGGCTCCCTAGGACACACCATCTACCAGAAGAAAACACACACAAACCGCTATCTGCATGCACTCTCACACCACCACCCAGCATAGATCAACTCCGTAGCCAAGACACTCATCTCTAGAACAAAATGCTTAGCTGACGAACAACACCTAAAAACCGGACTACACACTCTCACAAACGTACTAACATCCAATGGATTCCAGAGAAATAAGATTACCAAACTAATCCAAAAGAACCCCCACTAAAACCCAAGACAGAGAGCAAGAAAATGGCACAGCCCTCCTCCCATATATAAAAGGCACCACAGACAGAATCAGCAAGATTCTCCACAAACATAACATCAAGACAGCATTCTGCACAAACCAAAAAATATCCACCATCCTAAGAAACCCCAAAGACAAAATTGAGTTAGAAAATCAAGGAGTATATGAAATCCCATGCACCGCCTGCCCCACCACATACATTGGACAAACCAACAGAAGAATAAGTGCACGCATTGAAGAACACAAGAACTCATTCAAAAAAGAGGAACCAACTTCTTCCCTGGTCCAACACTTTAAAGTCACAGGACACGATATTGACTTTAAAAAGACCAGAACTATCGCCAAAACTGAACACTTTAACAACAGAATAATCAGAGAAGCCATCGAGATAGAAAAACGCCCACACAGCATGAACAAACGAGATGATACCTCCGCCTACCAGCCATTTGAAACCTGCCCTTATTGACAAACGTGTCCCTAACACGAGGAATGACACCAGACCCACACTCACGAGGTCCACACAGGATGTCACCACCACATCCACCCAGAAAGCACACCCAAACCCACACTGATCAGGAAGCACGACCAAGGACCAGAAGCCAGACCGCAGCTGCAACATTAGCCACTTCAAACCCCTCCAATCCATACATGCAGCAGACTGACACCCACTACGAAGATGTAGCACGACCACGAAGCCAAACAGCAGCAGTGCAGCTCACCAGCTCAAATCCCCCTGCAGCACAGATTAGACTGAGCACAACCAAGCCCCCACCAACACAGGACACACCCCCAGCCAATCAGAGCACAGAAAACCCCATCCAATCAGAGCACAGCCAAGCTCCCACCCAATCAGTTCAAACCCCACTAGCAGTTAAAAGGAAGAAACAGCTGCGATCACACATTGCTCCCAGAAGCACGAGCTGAAGCCTGAAGATGACGAATGAGACTTCGTCGAAACGTCGCCAAGACACTTCAATTTTACACGGCAGAAAACCCGAACAACCAAAGACCTATATATATATATATATATGTAGGTCTTTGGTTATTCGGGTTTTCTCCCACGTAAAATTGGAAGTGTCTTGGCGACGTTTCGATGAAGTCTCATTCGTCATCTTCAGGCTTCAGCTTCGTGCTTCTGGGAGCAAATTACGTGGGAGAAAACCCGAATAACCAAAGACCTACATACAAACACCCGCGAAAACCTCAGAAACATATGCATATATATATATACATACACATATACACAGGCACATACATACACATACACATATACATCACATATACACAGGCACATACATACACATACACATATACATCACAGATGGGTTTCACATAATTTTACCATCGGTTCTCCACGTACCGAAAATGTGAACTCGTGCTTTGCTTGTGCACACAGCTTGCACACATGCACGCGGCTTAGAAAACATGGCTAAATAGGGCAGCATAGCACCGAGGCAGGTGGGTGGGTGGGTGGATGCCACTACCGGTTCATTCGAACCGGTCTGAACCGGCTGAATACCAGCACTGATATACATATACATATAACATATGCATATAACATAACATATAATACACACACACACACACACGATCACTGAAGCAAAGATCCTTCTATGCTGAAAGTTGGAAAGCTTCAACACCACCCCTAATGAAGGAAGGGCTGGAGAAGAAGTTGGAACTTGGCTAAATTAACCTCTTTGATTGGAGAACAAGATCGAGATCCATGGTTCTTGGAAAGTCCTTATAGACATTTTTTTTTAAGAAAACAGAACAATATACTGGTGATTTGTGGTTTTGATTAGAAAAAAAAGATAAAAGAAATAAGTGAGCTCTTTCTTTGTAATCATGAATTGAGAGTTAAGGTAGTTATATTCGCTGCAGAAGAAATTGGAAGAGCCTTTTTTCTATTTTCAGTCTTTCTGCATTTCTGTCCTCCCTCCTTCCTCTCTTCCTTCTTTTCTTCCTTCTTTCTGTCTTTCCTTCCTCCTTCCCTTCTTTTTTCCTTTTTTCTTTCCTTTCTTCTTTCCTCCCTCCCTCCCTCCCTTCTTTTTTCTTTCTTTTTCTTTCTTCTTTCTTTTTTCCCTCCCTCTCTCCCTCCCTCCCTCCCTCCCCTCCTTCTTCTTTTGTATTAATTTGTGTTAGTTTTTGTTTTTTATGAAAAAGAAAACATATTTTTTAAAATATAGAAATGCCCAGTTTCAACTCGCCTCCCCCAGCCAGAGCCAATAGGATGATGCCCTCATCTATTTGTGACTCATTCCCCCCCCCCCCCACACACACACTTTTCTTCCACTTTCGGTGTGTCTTCCACCCTTTCCTTATTTCCTGAGAAGTGGGAAGTTACCAAAAAGGGAAAAAAAAACTATTTCACCAACAGACACGTTGATTACATGTCACCCACGGCAAGTCAAAAATTCACTGCCCACTTGGGTGTTTAAAGGGATCCATCTTTAGAAAAGAGCACGGAGTCATTTTGAAGGCAAACCCTCAGAGCTCTCTAATGTTTTACCCACCTGTTCCCTGTTATTTATTTACTGTGGTGAGTTTTGCAGAGCAGCTGGCAAATTCAGACAAATGGGACTTGAGATGACATCTGTCAGTGTTTGAATGCTATTTAAACGGATCTTCTACAAAATGAGACCCACAAATTTGATTCTACCCTCCCTGAAAAGCAGAGGGGCCCAAAGTAGAGCCTAATGGGCCATGTACACACACACACACACACACAAACAAATATACCCCAAACTTTTCTTTTGAATTCCTCTACTTTTTTAAACAGTAACAGAGTTGGAAGGAACCTTGGAGGTCATCTAGTCCAACCCCCTGCTCATGCAGGAGATGTGGACTAGGGATTCGAACCGCCGAACTGCTGACCTTTCTGATCAACAAACTCAGTGTCTTAGCCACTGAGCCACCTAGTCGCAAAAATCACGGTCACATGACTGTGAGACATGCAAATGGCCATAAATGGTTGCTGGTTGCCAAGCACCCAAAAAAGTCCAAAAATGCAATCATATGATCCTCTATGGAGGTCTGTCATACTTTTGAATCTCTAGTGTCATTAAACAAAGGCTACCTGTATAGGAGCTCTTCAGCTGAGTGAATGTCTTACCTCTGGTCAGCCAAACAAAGGAGTGAGTGGAGGAGACATCAGGCCAAAGCAGAGAAAAGTGAGTGGTAGAGTCAGTGGTAGAGGAAACAGGTTTTATCTAAGGTTAGGACCTTGGACAGCTCCCAGGCTTACTTTTTAGAAGGAGTATCCAATTCTGGCAATTTTAAAACTAGACTATGTCTAGTCCAACGAAGAGAAGGGCTAGGGATCAGGTGAAAGCAGCCTTCCAATATTTAAGGGGCTGTCACTAAGAAGGACAACCTATTTTCCAAAGCCCCTGAGGGCAAGACAAGAAGTAATGGATGCAAACTTATCTAGGAAAGATCCAATCTAGGACTAAGAAGAAATTTCCTGTCAGTGAGAACAGTTAATCAGTGGAATCGTTTGCCTCCAGAAGTGATCCATCACCCACAACTCTTGGAGGCATCAGATTGGAGAGCCATTTGTCTGGAATGATAAAGGGCATCCTGCTTGGGCAGGGGGTTGGACTAGAAGACCTCCAAGGTCACTTTCCAATGCTGTTATTCTGTATTCTGTACTTGGACTTCAATTCTGAGAATTCTCCAGCCAGCCATGCTGGCTGAGTAATTCTGGAAGTTGAAGTCCACAAGTCTAAAATTTGCCAAGGTTGGATATCTCTGCTTTTATATGAGTTCCTTTGGCTGTTTCTTCTAACAGAGACTCATACTAAGTAAAGGCAGAATAAAGTGGCTAAGAAACTAATGGGATTTATTTCCAAACTTTGTGTAAACTCAAGAAGTCCAGAAGAGAAAGGTAGACTTTTGAACACATACAAATAGTCATTGACTTACAACCATTAGTTTTTGTTGTTGTTAGTTGCAAAGTCATGTCCGACCCATCGGGACAACATTCCTCCAGGCCTTCCTGTCCTCTACCTTCCCTTGGAGTCCATTTAAGTTCATGCCGATTGCTTCAGTGATTCCATCCAGCCACCTCATTCTCTGTTGTCCCCTTCTTCTTTTGCCCTCAATCGTTCCCAGCATCAGGCTTTTCTCCAGTAAGTCTTTCCTTCTTATTAGGTGGCCAAAATATTTGAGTTTCATCTTCAGGATCTGGCCTTCAAAAGAGCAGTCAGGGTTGATATCCTCTAGGACTGACTGGTTTGATCATCTTGCAGTCCAAGGCACTCACAGGAGTCTTCTCCAGCACCATAGTTCAAAGGCTCAATTCTTTGGCGCTCAGCCTTTCTTATGGTCCAACTTTCACAGAATAGAATAGAATAGAATTCTTTTATTGGCCAAGTGTGATTGGACACACAAGGAATTTGTCTTGGTGCATACGCTCTCAGTGTACATAAAAGAATACGTTCATCAAGAATCATAAGGTACAACACTTAATGATAGTTATAGGGTACAAATAAGCAATCAGGAAACAATCAATATAAATATAAATCATAAGGATACAAGCAACAACATTACAGTCATACAGTCATAAGTGGAAGGAGATGGGTGATGGGAACGATGAAAAGATTAATAGTGTAGATTTAGTAAATAGTTTGACAGTGTTGAGGGAATTATTTGTTTAGCAGAGTGATGGCGTTCGGGAAAAAACTGTTCTTGTGTCTAGTTGTTCTGGTGTGCAGTGCTCTATAGCGTCATTTTGAGGGTAGGAATTGAAACAGTTTATGTCCAGGATTTGAGGGGTTAGGGTTAGGGCTACAGATATTAGAGCAACTGATCTGTAGTCATTCAGTTCTTTGATGGTGGGCTTCTTCGGCACTGGGATGATAGTAGAGCGTTTGAAGCAAGAAGCAACATAGCACATCTCTAGCGATTTATTGAAGATTCGGGTGAAGATAGGGGCCAATTGGTCAGCACAGACTTTTAAGCAAGAAGGAGTTATCTTGTCTGGGCCTGGAGCTTTTCCTGGCTTTTGTTTGTGAAATAGGTCTTGCACTTCCTTTTCTGTGATCACTAGGGGTTATGAACCCAATGGGATGGGGTCAGTTGTAGGCGGCTTGGCTGTTGTTGGTGTGTCTGAGATGGGGGTTGTGGAGATAGGTGGCTATAGTTTCCTTTCACACCTGCAGTAAAACACGTTCAGGTCATCTGCCAGTTGCTGATTTTCTTCAGCCTGGGAAGGAGGTTTGCTGTAGCCGGTGATATTTCTAAGAGTTTTCCACGTTTGCTGGTTTATTTGTTGAGAACTTATTCTTTAGCTTTTCAGAATAGCTTCTTTTTGCTGCTCTGATCTCCCTTGCTAATACATTTCTGGCCTGATTGTACAGCATTTTATCATCTTTTCTGTAGGCTTCCTCTTTGGAACGATGTAGCTGTTTAAGTTTAGCTGTGAACCAAGGTTTGTTGTTACTGTATCTTTGCAAGTTCTTTATCGGTACACATAGGTCTTCACAGAAGCTGATATATGAAGTTACAGTATCTGTGAGTTCATCGAGACCTGCAGAGGTATCTTCAAAAATATTCCAATCAGTGCAGTCAAAGCAAACCTGTAGCTTTAACTTTTCCTCCTCAGTGCAGGTCTTCACTGATTTAATTGTTGGTTTTGTGGTTTTAAGTCTTTGCCTGTAAGCAGGTACAAGGTGAATCATGCAATGATCAGAGTATCCTACAGCTGCTCATGGTAAAGGCCGATAAGCATCTTTTAGTGTTGTGTAGCAATGGTCTAAAGTATTCTTGCTTCTAGAGGGACAATTCACAGCCATACATTGCAACCGGGAAAAACATAGCCTTGACTATATGGAAAAATCATTAGTTTAATGACTATTCAAAATTACAGCACCACTCACCCTTATGATCACTGCTGCATCCCCATGATTATATGTTCAAAATTTGGGCACCTGGCAAGTGTCATGTATTTCTGATGGTTGCAGAATCCCAGGATAATGTAATCATCATTTGCAACCTTCCCAGCCATCGTTTGCAAACAAAGTCAATGGAGGAAGCAGGATTTATTTGACAACCATTTGATTCAATTAATTGCAGTGATTCACTTAGACACTGTTAACAAAAAAGGTCATAAAATTACGAGCAACTGACTTAACAACCATCTTGCTTAGCAACAGAAATACTGGTTCCAATTCTCCCCAAGGAAAGAAGCGATCTAGAACTATGGAGAAATTTCCTAATGGTTAAAGCAATCAACCAATGGAACAGCTTTGCCTTCAGAGGTTGTGGGAGTTCCATCGCTGGAGGCTTTCAAAAAGAGGCAGGACAACCATTTATCTGAAATGGTATATGGTCTCCTCAAGCAGGGATTTGGACTGGAACAGGGGCCTCCAACCTTGGCAACTTTAAGACTTGTGGACTTCAGTTCCCAGAATTCCTCAGCCAGCTTTCCTCAACTGGCTGAGGAATTCTGGGAGTTGAAGTCCACAAGTCTTAAAGTTGCCAAGGTTGGAGACCCCTGGACTAGAAGACCTCCAAGGTCCCTTCCAACATTATTCTTTTTTTAGTTTATCTATACATTTTCTTTTTACATACATAAGTGCTTTGTGAACAGCATATTGTCTGGATCAATCTGGTTACATCATAGTACTTTTCCAGTTCCTAATTTCTACCTCTCCTTTTCAACCATTGATCAAACAAGTCCATGTTTGAAAATATTCGGTATCTTCCTTTTCTTTTATCTTTAATGTTAATCCGTCCATTTCTGCACAGCCTAGTTTTTTTTTTTCTAATTACATCTTCTGTAGGTGTTTCTTCATTTTTCCAGTGCTGTGCAAATACAATTCTTGCTGCTGTCAAAACATGTAATATTAAATATGTATTCCCTTTATCATTCTTTTCTTATAGATCTATTTCAAGCTGTTTAGCTCTCATCAGCTAACCGTACCCTTTTGGGATTCAAACCCAGGATGCTTGCATATTAGGTAGATGTATTCACCTCTAAGCTCTCCTTCCAGCATTATTCTATGTTCTAGCTGAGGGTTGTCAAACTCATGGCCCTCATGGCAACCTCATGGATGCATCACACGCTAACCATGCCCACACCCAGTTTAGCAAAGGGGAAAAAAGTCATGATACGTCACGTAATGACCCATGACGACACGGGTTTGACACCCCTCTTCTAGCTGTTAGGTGGGACAATCTGGCCTGATTAACTTCAACCTTATTCATAAAATAAATTTGTTTTGATTCAGGCATCCAAATAGAGTTGGCCTGAATTTACAAAATATACTCAATTTAATTTGGACCAATTTGCTCTATTTACAAGGAAACACTCCAAAATTGGTCCAAATCAACCAGATGAATTTGACAAATCAAATCAGTCCTTGGTTTGATTTGCTGAAGCCACATGATCTTCCAATCACCCTGATGGATTCAGAGCAGTGGTAGATTACTATCGGTTTGCCCCGGATCAGGCGAACTGGTAGCAACGGTGGTGCCCACCCCCCTGGAAGCTTCTGTGCATCACGCCCACGAGCGAACCAGTAGCAACGAGTTTTGAAACCCACCCCTGATTCAGAGCACCAGGCCTACGGAGGGGGACGTGTTCACAGCCCACCAGAGTTTGGCCTACTCCTTTCCTCACAAATTATTGAATGATGTAAATCCAGGAGACACAATTTGTGTGTCTTGCGGTGTGTGTGTGTCTTCTGCTCCCCCTCCCATTCTTGCTTTATTATCTAAGATGCTGTGAACACTCCAAGTAATTAGCTTCTGAATGATTTAAAGATTCATCTCTGTCAATGGATCCCTCACAGATGAAAAAAATATATATATTTAGATTGGGTGGAACAAAAACATGCCAGTCATGATTAAATTTGTATGGTACATCAGTGAGGAAATCTTCATCGTAACGAGGAAGCAATACAAATAAACGTCCAGGGTGATGGTAGGGCAGGCAGAAATAATAGTCTCCAGTACTTTGGGAAAACCTGCAAAGAATACAAAATAACAGAGTTGGAAGGGACCTTGGAGGTCTTCTAGTCCAGAAGTGTCAAACTCAATTTCATTGAGGGCTCCATCAGGGTTGTGTTTAACCTTGGGGGTGGGGGTGGGTGGCCAGCTCAACATCACTCATGTTGGGGGCGCCTGTGGTGGCCTGAGAGCTCCGCCAGCAAAAACGGGCTTCCGAGCTCCGTTTTCGGCTGCAATGGATTCCTGCAACCCTCTGCCAGCGAAAACGGAGCTTGGGAGGGCCGCACACAGCCCTGTTTTCGCTGGCAGAGGCCCCGCGGTCTGATCCTTTGCTGTTTCCAGGGCAGCCCCACGGGCCAGATCTAAGCACCCTGTTGGCTGGATCCGGCCCTCAGGCCTTGAGTTAGACCCCTGCTCAAGCAGGAGACTCTATACCCGTGATTGCGAACCTATGGCATGTGTGCCAGAGATTGTATGCAAAGCCCTCTCTGTGGGCACGCACACTGGGCAGCTGCTCGCTTCCCGGTTCTGGCGCATGCGTGTTTCAGTTTCAGCACTCAGTGCCAAGAAGGTTAGCCATCACTGCCTTATACCATTCCAGACAAATGGCTATACAATCTCTTCTTAAAAATCTCAATCTTGACCAGTCTAGCTTTGATAACTTTAAGATCTGTGGTCTTCAACACCCAGAAAAATCAAGAAAATTTTTCACTGAATCCATTTGGAATTAATTTCTCCTTTAGTTTTGCTGCCACCTCCAGTTTAACTTTCTCGGCTTGCAGCACATTTCTAAAGAAAATCCCAGACTAACTACCTCATAAATTTATTTTCTATGAGCTGGGTGGGACCTAGAAGCATTCTTGGAAATAAAGATAGCTCCAGAGTCCCTCACTTAAGATTTTACACCATTCCCTTCCCTCCCTCATGTGAAGCATACAATTTAAATACCTATAATGTTATTTTTAAAACCTGCACCTGGAATTCAAATTGTCTTCTGAATTGTCTTGTGAATAGCTAACAGCTACAGAGGGACCTTCCTCCTCTAATTGGTTCGGTCTTCCTGCACCACCAAAAAAATAATATGCAGCCATTTCGTGCGCAAGTCACATCTGCTCTGTGGTCTCTGCTTGTAGGTCTCTCAGGGATGGGAAGGCAGAAACCAAGAAGGCTGAATGTACTCAAAAATCAAGCAAGATTGTTACCAATTTTGGAGGAAGGACGAGGGAGGGAGGGAGGGAGGGAGGGAGGGAGGAAGGAAGGAAGGAAAGAAGGAAGGAAGGAAGGAAGGAAGGAAGGAAGGAAGGAAGGAAGGAAGGAAGGAAGGAAGGAAGGAAATTTGTTGCTCAAAATATTGTTACCAAAATCTTATATTGGTTCTCTCAACTTCCAAAGCTGAGAAACAGACAGGAAAAAATCCTATTGCAACCACACCTTTCTTAGCACTGGTGCACTGGTGATGCACTGGTGATGTTAACTAGACTGGTTAATAAAATGTCTGCAAGAAAACAACCTAGCTCAGAGAGCACAAGGGACCCCCTCAAAGACAACAGTAATTAAAAAAGAAAAATTAAAAATCATGTACGTTTACAACCTCATTTTGTGTACCTTATAGCAAATAAATAAATAAATAAATAAATAAATAAATAAATAAATAAACTTCAAGGTGAAACTGATTGTGGTCTAATAAGTTTCTGGTAGCAGGGCTGCCTGGGAGGGTTCTAATCAACCCATTAAGGCTACAGAGCTGAGCTTATTGACTTGTGGTTAGCACTTTTTAGGGAACTGCTAAGTTGTTTAAGCCAGGGGTCTCCCCTGGCTTAAATTGCCAAACCCTTGGCAATTTTAAGCCTGGCAGACTTCAACTCCCAAAGCAAAGCTGGCTGGGGAATTCTGGGAGTTGAAGTTGAATTCTGGGAGTTGAAATATAAATACCTTATACCACCAGACTTGAAATCCTGGGATTAAAAAATTTAGAACTCCGCCGACTCCGACAAGACCTGTGTTTAACACACAGAATCATCTATTGCAATGTCCTTCCTGTTAAAGACTACTTCAGCTTCAATCGCAATAATACAAGAGCAAACAACAGATTTAAACTTAATGTTAACCGCTTCAATCTTGATTGCAGAAAATATGATTTTTGCAACAGAGTTGTTAACGCTTGGAACTCACTACCTGACTCTGTGGTCTCTTCTCAAAATCCCAAAAACTTCAACCAAAAACTGTCTGCTATTGACCTCACCCCATTCCTAAGAGGACTACAAGGGCGTAAGAGCACAAAAGTGCCTACCGTTCCTGTCCTATTATTTCCTTTCATTATATCAAATTAATATAGTTATTGCACACTTTTGCTTATATATATGCTTATATGATGTGTTGTTTTATGTTGATGCTTGTGTATACTGTTGTGACAAAAAAAAAGAAGTCTGCCAGCTTAAAGTTGCCACGGTTGGAGACCCCTGGTTTAAGCAATTTCTCCACCCTGGGAGTGGGGGGGGGAGAGGAAAAAAATGTGCCAGGCATAGGATTCTGTACAGAAAATTTTATCTGCATGAGAAAGCAGCAAACAGTGATCTTCAGGTCTCCCTCCTTTCTTCCCTCCTTCTCGCCCTTCCATCTTTCCCTCCCCCTCCCTCTCCTTCTTCTTCCCCCTCCTCTTCCTCTTCTTCTTCTCCCTCCCTCCCTCCCTCCTCCCCCTTCTCTCTCACATACACACCCACCCACACATACTCCTGCTTGGGCGGCGGGTTGGACTATATGACCTACAAGGTCCCATCCAACTTGGTTAATCTTTCTATCTTGGCTGGTCAGAAGGTCGCAAAAGGGAATCACTTGACCCCAGGACACAGCAACCATCAAATACATGCCAGTTGCCAAGCATCTGAATTTTGATCATGTGTCCATGGGGGTCACTTAGCAACCAGCTAAGTCCAGGTTGTTGTTTTTTTCAATTTTTAATTTTCTTTTAAGTCTGAACCCATTGCAGTAGCTAAATGAGGAGAGGGCACTCCATTAAAATGAGAGAAAAGGGCATAGTAGAGTGCCTAAAAAAGGGACACGGTGGCTCAGGGGCTAGGACATTGAGCTTGTCGATCGAAAGGTCAGCAGCTCAGCGGTTCGAATCCCTAGTGCTGCCGTGTAACGGGGTGAGCTCCCGTTACTTGTCCCAGCTTCTGCCAACCTAGCAGTTTCGAAAGCACGTAAAAATGCAAGTAGAAAAAATAGGGACCACCTTTGGTGGGAAGGTAACAGCGTTCCATGTGCCTTTGGCGTTGAGTCATGCCGGCCACATGACCACAGAGACGTCTTCGGACAGCGCTGGCTCTTCGGCTTTGAAACGGAGATGAGCATCGCCCCCTAGAGTCGGGAACGACTAGCACATATGTGCGAGGGGAACCTTTACCTTTACCTTTAGAGTGCCTAAATATAAATCTGACCAGATTCCTATTTTCTTCCTGTTACAAGAAGAAGACTCTCTGTAATAAAAGTCACTGATCTACCCAACCCTCCTCCTTGAATCCACTCTGCTAAGATTACCTCTCCAAGTTTGCATTTTTACAGAGTGATGTACCACCAGGGGTGTGTGTGTGTGTGAAGCTCTAAGAAACTGGGAATGACAAACGCCGCAGGGCATCCTGCCAGTCGCTCTGCTTGTCCTAAAGTACCATATCCAGGGTGAGGGACAGCAGCCCTTTCTCCCCTTTTCAACTGGAAATCCAGTTGGCACAAGAGTCCTTCTGCTTTTCTTTCTCCTTTTCATTCATCCCATCAGCTCTGCTTCCCTCTGGCAAGCAAGATGGCAGGTCCTTGGCAGGGCGAACACTTCCCATCTGAAAGTGATGAGTGGAGACAAATGGGAGCTGGCAGAAATCTAGGGATGCCCCTGCCTTGCCTTGCAGAGTGGCTGTTCTGACCTAGGCTTTCTGAGAAAGCATAAATCGCAATCTTTGTCCCAAAAACCCTCTTATTGAGACAGCTGTGAATTGTGGTCATTCACAGCCTGTAAGGATTCACAAGCAGTCTGTGAAGATACCAACAGATGTCTGCTTGAGTTGACACAGTCGTTCAGGGTAATGTTGATAAGCACCCACCCGTTTCCCTTGAAATGCTGCCAGAGACCTAATTGTCTGTTAGTTTTGCAAGGCCAAACATAGCACAGAGTCAAACAGGACATCTCAGAGCTTGAACCAACTATATGAACTAATTGCTTCCTGCAAAGGCTCACGTCCATGTGCTCCTCTTTTATGTCTTATGGGTGGGACCAATCAACTCCAAACCTTACTCCCAAGTCACCCTTTTTTTTTCTTTAATTGTTCTTGCCTTCTGGCAGCTCTACACATGTGCACACTGGGAACAGGCTCACACTGTTCTTCTGCCTCACTGATGTCAGAGGCAGCACATAACTCCCAGATGGCCCTGGCCCCTTCTCTGCCTCCGATGCAGAGCCCTCGTCTGAGTCTTCCGCAGAATCCAGGACAGGCCCATGTTCTTCCCCAGCCTCCTCACTGTCTAACTCTGCTGCCAGCTCCGTGAACCACAACAGTGGCCTTGTAGCAAAAAAGAAGGAGGGCACCCAGCCCTTGGCGTCTAAAGGAAGGAGACCAGAAAGGAAAGATCAGTGATCATTGGCATCACACAGCCAGCAGGTGGGAAATTAGAATTCTTTGTTGGCCAAGTGTGATTGGACACACAAGGAATTTGTCTCAATCAAGGAATCGGTGACATTGATTCCGTGTTAGTAACAAAAGCAAGCTTCTCTCTGGCAAGGCTGAGCTGAAACTGATTGCAGGTACTCCTCAATTTACGAACATTCGTTTAGTTCAAAGTCACTGAGAAAGGTGACTTATGATCATTTTCACGCTGCAACCATTACAGCATCCCCATGCATGGTCACATGATCAAAAGTCTAACGCTTGGTAACTGACTCACATTTATGACAATTACAGTGTCCCAGGATCATGTGATCCCATTTTACGACCTTCAGACAAGCAGTCAACGGGGAAGCCAGAGTCGCTTAAAAACTGTGTTACTGTCGTGTCCCACTCCTCCGCTGACGGCCGGGTCAGGGAAATCCGAATCAGGCTTGCCTCTGCAGCTCTGCCCAAAGTCCTAGCAAAGTCCTCAGAGCAGGCAGGAGACCAGTAAGTGACTTCAGCAAGATATGTTTAGACTTTGCCTGACTCAGAGACTGCCAGAAAGCAGATCCTTTATATAGGCCATGGGGTGTGGCTCCATGACTCAGCACTCATTAAGGCCTGCCCCTCCCTTCCTTCTGTTGCCTCCGCCTATCCAATCTTCTGATGTGAGGGTCACTCCAATCAGCAGCTGTTGGAAGTAAACTTTCCTCAGGCTCACATGCTGTGGAGAAGGGGAGGGGTCTAGCTGCTCCATTTGCCTGGGCATGGAGCCAGGGCTGGGGCCGGGGGATGCTCCCTCCTCTGCAGCTTGTCTGGGCATGGAGCCAGGGCTGGGGCCGGGAGGCATACATTCCTCCGTGTTCGGGAGCAGATAAGAAGACCCCGGCTGCGGTGAGAATGGGCAAGACACAACAGTTACCAGCTTTTTTGCAGTCATTCACTGGGGCAAAACTCACCAAATAACGGTCTTGCTTAGCAACAGAACTTTAGGGCTTAATTGTGGTCACAAATCGAATCAAATTTAGCCTGTGTGCTGTTTTCTCAGCAACGTTTTTGGAAGTGGTCTGCCATTGCCTCTTTCCTAGAGCTGAGAGGGAAGGACTGGCCCAAAGTCACCCTGGCTTCGTGTCTAAGATGGGATCTAGAATATGAGCCAGCGGTGTGCAGCAGCAGCCAGAAAAGCTAATACAATACTGGGTTCTTTAAACGGAGGCATAGAATCAGGATCACATGAAGTATTAGTGCCGCTTTATAAAACCCTAGTAAGACCACACCTGGAATGCTGCAACCAATATTTTGGTCACCGTACTACAAAAAAGATGTTGAGACTTTGGAAAAAGTTCAGAGAAGAGCAAGTAAGATGATAAAAAGGCCTGGAGACGAAAACATACGATAAACGGTTGCAGGAATTGGGCATGGCTAGTCTAGTAAAGAGAAGGACCAAGGGAGACATGACAGCAGCCTTCCAATATTTGAGGGGCTTCCACAAAGAAGAGCGGGGTCAAATTATTCTCCAAAATACCAGAGGGCAGGACAAGAAACAATGGATGGAAACTAAACAAGGAGAGAAGCAATTAAGGAGAAACTTCCTAACAGTGAGGACAATTAACCAGTGGAACAATTTGGCTTCAGAAATCGTGGGTGTTCCATCACTTGGAGGCTTTTAAGAAGAGATTAGACACAGTCACTTATATGAAATGATACCGGTTATTGTGAGCAGTGGGCTGGACTAGAAGACCTCTAAGGTCCTTTCCAGCTCTATTCTCTATTCTATTCTAACTCCTGGCCTCCCATTTTATAACCACTTACCTTAAGCCTCAAGCACTAGATTTAAACTATCTCTCTTTAAAATTTTAAGTACTTTAAACATTTTAAGACATCCAAGGCTGATTCCAGCAAAATTGAGCATTCTTCCATTTAGCTAGGATTTTCACAGTTCGGTTTTAAAGTCTTTGTTCTGGATCTCACAAATCAGCTAATTTGTCTTATTTTTTCCATTTTATTCTTCCACAAGAAATTGCTCCCTCTCTCCCATTGCTTGGTTGATTTCCCCTCTCTCCCCCCCCCCATCATTGTTGTCATCTCCCTGTCCCCTTGTTCATTTTCTATAGGCTGCTTCCATCTGGTGGCCTTTTTGCCGCTAGGAGACAAGCTGTTACCTTGGTAACAAAGCCCTTTAGATGTTTGCAGGCCAGGGACCACTCAGCATGGATGGGGAGGGGGAAACGATGCTATTTTTATTATTCAGACAAAGATCCAGAACTCTGGTTGCTGCTAGAGAATGTGGCCACCAAAGGGGAACCAAGTCTCCACTTCTCTGTGTGCATTCTTCATTCAAGGTGTGCATCACTGGCCAAATATCTCCCAGGAAATTGGAACCACCAGGGAGATTTTCTCAAAAAGAAAAAAGTTGGACGCAATTTTATTTAAGCAGAATGGAAGGAAAGACTGCTCTTTGGGATCGTGCCATAGTGGACTCAAACATGTCCTGACCACCTCTGCTTTCTGTACAGTCATATCTCGGTACTAGACATTCTAAAAACTCATTGAATTTGGCACTCTATGCATTCTGGTGTGAAAATTTTGTCCCAATACTCATCATTTGGTATTCAACACACCAGCAAGAACTTGTCAATGTCGGCTGCCTCATGACTTGCTTCCCTTTTGGTCGAAACAAAGGGTCACATGTTAAGTCATGTGATTTGTTTGGTACTTGTTGTTTTTAGTATTTGTTGCATCTCCCCGAACCAATTTCCCATGAGTACCAAGCTACCACTTTACTTGTTTCCAAAACATGGAGGGCTGTCACAGAGAAGAAGGGGTCAACCTATTTTCCAAAGCACCAGAGGGCAGGACAAAAAGTAATCGGTGGATCTTGTTAGAGATCCAACCTAGAACTAAGGAGAAATTTCCTGACAGTGAGAATAATTAACCAGTGGAATAACTTGCCTCCAGAAGTTGTGGGTGCTCAATCACTGGAGGTTTTCAAGAAGAGACTGGACAACCATTTGACCAAGGTGATATAAGATATCCTGTTTGAGCAGGGATTGGATTAGAACAGGGGTCTGCAACCTTAAACACTTAAAGAGCTATTTGGACCCATTTTCCCACAGAAAAGAAAACACCGGGAACCACAAAGTTGGTGGCTGTGGCTAACTCGACAACACTCACTCCCACCCAGTCACATGACACACATCCCCAGCCATGCCTACCCAGGTTTTGCTGATCCCAGTGTTTTCTGTGGGAAACAGGTATCTCTTTCTGTGTGTCTCTGTCTCTTTCTCTCTCTCTTTCAGCAGGGGGAATGAAAGAGTCGCATGTGGCTCTGGAGCCACGGGTTGCTGACACCCAGATTAGAAGATCTCTAAGGTCCCTTCCAGCCCTATGATTCTGTGTTCTTTCTCCCCATGCCAATTGTCTCCATCTCATCCCCAGTCCTGCAATGACACAAATTTAAGTTATCCAGCATTAAGCTAGTCCTCCTTTCCCATAACCTTCTTAACCATGAGATGAAAAAAATAAGTTAGGCTTTGTCACACATCTCTTTGGAGAAGACCCAGGGACTGAGAGCACAACAGCAGAGAATGGGATATTATCTGGATTCCCCCAAGATCCTAAACTGTCAACTAAACACATGCGCTTAATTCAAGCATGACACTAAGCCACTAAAATAACTCAACCAACCAACCCAAGGTTGACACTAGCTTAGTATAGAAACCCAGCTTTTCCTGGCATGATTAAGCTTCTTGTGTGAATGTTATACCAAGTTATGCCTTCTTTTATCCAAGGAAAGGAGAAATGCCTTAATGAACAAAGAGCTGGGGGAGGAAAGGCATTATTATAGACCTATCATATTTCTGCATGCAAAAGAAATAGAAAGATTAATTGGATGAGCGATTCCAAGTTGATATGTCAAAATGAATCTACATTTTCATCAGTTGAAGAATGTTTAACTTGACAGTTCTCAAGACCTGCTGCTCCTTACTGCTTATTCCTGGCCTTCTTCTCACTGGATATGCTATTTAATTTCCCTGAATGATCTGAGCCTAAATGAATGGATCAAAATAAAACTCACTGAGTCTAGAATCCAGTTTTGGTCACCAGAATGTAAAAAAAAAAGATGTTGAGACTCTAGAAAGAGTTCATAGAAGAACAACAAAGATGATTAAGAGACTGGAGGCTAAAACATATGAAGAACGGTTGCAGGAACTGGATATGTCTAGTTTAATTAAAAGAAAGACTAGAAGTGGCACAATAGCACTGTTTCAATATCTCAGGGGCTGCCACAAAGAAGAAGAGTCAAGCTATTCTCCAAAGCACCACGAGGCAGAACATGAAGCAATGGATACTATGCTATGCTATGCTATGCTATGCTATGCTATGCTATGCTACGCTATGCTACTCTACTCTACTCTACTCTACATCCCATCCCATTCCATTCTATTCCATATTTTCTATTTATTCTGTTCTGTTCTGTTCTGTTCTATTCTATTCTATTTTTTTTCTATTTTATTCTATTCTACTCTACTCTACTCTATTCTACATTCCATTCCATTCTATTCCATATTTTCTATTCTGTTCTGTTCTGTTCTGTTCTCTGTCCTGTCCTATACTATACTGTCCTATACTCTTACTCTTCTGTTCTATTCTAAAAATTCTCTGTGTCAATGTGCATATTTGAATCCAAATTTATTTTACCTGGACTCTACGCCTCCCCCAAGCATGATAATATATCCTTTCGTGTTGATCCCATTTCCCATGTACGTTCGAGACCCCTTTATAGATTACAGATCCTTTTTCTGGCAGCAGGTACCTAAAGTGTATCCAAAAGTTTCAATGCTTTCTAATATATTTCCAAAGCTGATCCTACTTTGCCATGTGCTAAACCATCAGTAATAATTCTAGGATAATGAAAATAAAAAGTACTTTTTTTTTAGCAGCATTTGAAGCAAAAACACAGTTCATTCAGCTAAATGTGATTGAATCACAGACAGTTTATGGCCTTTTCTTCATTAATCCCTGGCTAAATAGATGTTAACATCTGCTGACCTTGGATGACCTCCAAAGCTGCACAGTGTTGGCCTTCATTACTACAGATAGTCCTCCAGGTAAAACAGTTCATTTATTGACCATTCGAAGTTACAACAGCAATGAAAAAGTGTCTTATGACCACTTTCATACTTACGACAGTTGCAGTATTCCCCCATGGACACATGATCATGGCAACTGGCATGTATTTATGACAATTGCCGTGTCCCAGGATCATGTGATCCCCTTTTGTGACCTTCTGACAAGCCAAGATAGAAAGATTAACAGAGTTGGATGGGACCTTGCAGGTCATCTAGTCCAACCCACCACCCAAGCAGGAGTGTGTGTGTGTATGTGAGAGAGAGGGGGGAGGAGGGAGGGAGGGAGGGAGACGAAGAAGAGGAGGTCATTTAGTCCAACCCACTACCCAAGCATGAGACCCTACATCATTTCTGACAGATGGCTGTCCAGTCTCTTCTTGAAAGACTTGATGCTTCTTGAAGCTCCCACAACTTCCGAAGGCAACTTCTGTTCCATGGGTTGATCGTTCTCACTGTCAGAAAGTTTCTCCTTATTTCCAGGTTGAACCTCTTCTTGCTCAGTTTCCATCCATTATTCCTTGTCTGGCCTTCAGATGCCTTGGAAAACAGGCTGATCCTCTCCTCTCTGGGGCAGCCCCTCAAATACTGGAAGACGGCTATCATGTCTCCCCTGGTCCTTCTCTTCACCAGACTAGCGAAGCCCAGTTCCTGCAACCATTTACTGTATAAGACTGCAACCATCATAAATGCATGTGGTTGCCAAGCACCCACATCTTGATCATGTGGCCATGGTTTGCTGGGATGGTCCAAGGACCAGTCATAAGTCAGTTTCTTTAGTGTTGTTGTTGGCTTCAAGTGCTTTGGAAAAAAGCTTGACCCATGGTGAAATTCAAATTTTTTTACTACCAGTTCTGTGGGAGTGACTTGGTGGGCATGGTGTGGCTTGGTGGGTGTGGCTTGGTGGGCATGGCAGGGGAAGGATACTGCAAAATCTCCAATTCCCACCCCACTCCAGGGGAAGGATATTGCAAAATCCTCATTCCCTCCCCACTTTGGGGCCAGCCAGAGGTGGCATTTGCCGGTTCTCCGAGCTACTCAAAATTTCCGCTACCGGTTCTCCAGAACCTGTCAGAACCTGCTGGATTTCACCCCTGACTTGACCCACTCCTCTCTCTGACCACCCCTCAAATATTGGAAAGCCAAGTCAATTGGTAAACCAGATTCACTTAACCACCGGATTACTAATTTAACAACTAAGTGATTCACTCAACAACTTTAGCAAGCAAAGTCATAAAATGGAGCAAAGCTCAGTGAACAAATGTTGGGCTTAATTGTGGTCATAAGTCAAGGACTACTTGCAACTGAAGTGAAGGATGATTGTAGACTGGAAAGGCACAAGACGAATCTCCAAAGAAACCCTTTGCAATCTCAGCTAGACCAACAACAACAAAAATACAGCAGGTGTCCAATCACCGGAGTTTAAATCTTTTTTGAGGGTATTTTGAGAGGTTCCACCTCAGGGACAGATATAAAGAACCCTCTAACTGGATGAGTCAGATCTGGGAAGGCAGTTTTCTGTGTCAAGGCAATGGAAACTTCTGTTGCAATCATCGGTCTGTTGCTGTCACTGGAGAGAGAAGGACAACGATGATATTCCAGGAGCATCTTAGGTCTCACCAAGGGAGGCTTTGGATCAGAAGTCTTCAAACTTGGCAGCTTTATTCTCCAGCCAGAATTCTGGGAGTTGGTCCACAAGTCTTAAAGCTGCCAAGTTTGAAGACCTCTGCTTTGGACGTTTGTTTTTCAGTGTGTAAATCCTTGGGAGAGACAAAATGCACATTCTGGAGAAAGCATGATCCATCTCTCCCATTAGCAAACAACAATAACAATCAAAAAAATCCCTTTGTTTTGCTGCTTTGTTTCTTAGAATTTTAGAATAGTTAATCAATATAATAGAGCTGTGTCGCACAGGTTGGGAACCCCTGTTCTAATCCAAATCCCTGCTGAAGCAGTAGACCCTTATTTCTAGATTGATCTCTCCTTGATCAGTTTCCATCCATTATTCCTTGTCTGGCCCTCAGATGCTTTGGAGAGTAGATTGACCCTCTCCTCTCTGTGGCAGCCCCTCAAATATTGGGACACTGCTATCCTGTCTCCCCTGGTCCTTCTCTTCCCTAGACTAGCCATGCCCAGTTCCTGCAACCGTTCATCGTATGTTTTAGCCTCCAGTCCCCTAATCATCTTGGTTGCTCTTCTCTACAATTTTTCTAGAGTCTCAACATCTTTTTTATAATGTGGTGACCAAAACTGGATGCCGTATTCTAGGTGTGGTCTTACTAAGGCTTCATAGAGTGGTATTAATACATCCCATGATCTTGATTGTATCCCCTCTGTTAATGCAATTTAGGATTGCATTGGCTTTTATGGCTGCCGCTGCACACTGCTGGCTCATATTTAGCTGATTGTCCACCAGACTCCAAGATCTCTCTCACAGATACTGCCGTTAAGCTTGGTTTCACCCGGTCTGTATGTGTCCTTCTGGTTTTTCTTGCCTAAGTGTAGGACTTTACTTTTCTCTACATTGAATTTCATTTTGTTAGATCATTTCATTTCAGACAAGTGGCTGTCCAGCCTCTTCTTAAGAACACCCACAACTTCTGAAGGCATAGGATCATTCAATCAGCAGGAGAATCACAATATCATTCCTTTTTTATTATTATTATTATAAAAGAAAAACTTTGCATTTTGGGAGAAGTGCATTTTTTTCCATTATAGCTTATAAAAAGTTCTGTCTTAAAGCAGAGTTTTCGGTTGGTGATCATGTCCCTTCCATTCATGCAAAATATTCCAGCAGGAAAAATGAGACATTCATTAGGAAATGACCTCTCTTTACAATCTTGCAGTGGTATATGGAGAATCCAGCTCCAGAGATAGTTGGCTGGCTGGCTCCTATGCGCCCAGCCAGCATAGCTAAGGCTGCCAGAATATTTATGGAGATTCTCAATTGTCCAAGTCATGGTTGTCCCAAATGTGCTTTTCCAAAAGGCAGCTGGCCTTCCTTGGTTTGGTTCCTTGAAAAGGGTTTCGCTCAGCAGTGGGTTTCACATTTTGTTACACACACATATGTGCGCCTTCTGTGCATGTGCCCGGCCTTCCGTGCATGCATTTTGCTCTCATGTGTGCCTTCCACATATGTGCCCGGCCTTAAAAACATGCCTAAATAGGATGGCATGGAGCTAGGACGGGTGGGCAGGCCCACCTGCGAATTCTGTTACTGGTTCGGCCGAATCAGTCCGAACTGGCTGAATACTACCTCTAGTTTCGCTTCTCATCCAAGAATCTTCTTCAGTTTTGAAATGGAAGACAAAAAGCAAGTCCAGTTGCTTTTTTTTTTTAAGCTTCTTTTTGCTTCTGATTAGAATAAAGGAGGCCAAAAAAATGCAAATTTGGGGAAAGACATCAGTGGCGTGTCTACGCTGTCTTAAAATACAGCTAGCCAGCCGCACATCTGTGGTTAAATACAGCTTGCACAGGGTAAGGGATAGGCTGGTGAGCTGTGCTGCGCTGGAACTAATAATTAGTTGCCTGTTTAGAGGCTGATGTCAGAAGGTGGAGATACGTTTCCACTCTGCAATTAATGTAGGAGATTTGTCAGTGTTCAAGTGGCGCCCTGGACATGGTCCGTAGGCTGCATGGGCTGCCCCAAGGAAGGAGATAAGCTGTCGTCTTCAGTACATGCTCCCTCTCCAAAGAAACCCATAAAGATACAATTGGTCCTTGACTTACAACTACAGTCGGGGCTGGAATTTCCATTAGTAAGCAAGATGGCTGTTTCAATGAGTTCCGCCTGGTTTTATAGCTTTTTTTGGGGGGGAGGGGCATGATTGTTAAAGAAATCACTCTGGTTGTTTAGTGAATACATGCGATTGTTAAGCCAGCCTGGCTTCTCTGTTGGTTTTGCTTGTCAGAAGCCAGCTGGGAAAGTGGCAATTGCATGACCCTGGCATGCTGAAACCATCATAAATACATGCCAGTTGCTAAGTGCCCTAATTGTGATGACGTAACTGTGGAGAGGCTACAATGGTTGTATTGGTTGTTGTTGTTAGTTGTGAAGTCGTGTCCAACCCATTGCGACCCCATGGACAATGTTCCTCCAGGCCTTCTTGTCCTCCACCACCCCCCGGAGTCCATTTAAGCTCATGCCGACTGCTTCAGGGACTCCATCCAGCCACCTCGTTCTCTGTTGTCCCCTTCTTCTTTTGGTTGTATGGGTAGTTCACTTTATTCGGGGCATTGTAATTTGGAACAGTCACTAAACAAATAGTTAAAAAATCAAGGACTGCCTGTATTTTAGGTATGCCTATTTTCCGAAGATACCTAACCAGGTATGTCCAACCTTTAACAGATTTTAACAGATTAACAGACTTGGAAAGGACCCTGTAGGTCATCTAGTCCAGCCCCCTGGCCAAGCAGGAGACCCTACATCATTTCTGACAGATGGTAGTCCAGTCTGTTCTTGAAAACCTCCAGTGATGAAGCTGCCACAACCTCTGAAGGCAACTTCTGTTCTATTGGTTAATTGCTCTCACTGTCAGGAAATTCCTCTTTATTTCCAGGTTGAATCTCTCCTTGTTCAGTTTCCATCCATTGTTCCTTGTCTGGCCTTCGGATACTTTGGAAAATAGCTTGACCCCTCCGTCCTCTCCGTGGTAGCCCCTCAAATATTGGAAGGCTGCTATCCTGTCTCCCCTGGTCCTTCTCTTCACTAGAAGGTGCAGCAGCTTTAAGATTTGTCCACCTGGGCAGAGTTAAGAGTTTCATTTTTTCCCCCCCAGTTTTGAGTAGAAAATGCAGAGGTGGTTCCCAAATACAAACAAAACTAGATAAATACTTCTCTTTAATGAAAATTGTCAGAGTTGTCATCCGTGCCGATTTCATTATTGTTTCCTGATTTTCATGAGTTATGAAAGATTGAGGGGCTTTGGAAGTTGACAGCATAAAGAATTCAAGATATGGTATGAAGAAGGAACCTTTGGGGACATTTCTGGAGAATCAACCAGGAATTGGCCAAGCTGGACCAGGCAGAGAAGTGGGTGAAGATTCAGCATGAAGTTCCTCCTATTTAGCATTTCCAGTTTCAACTTGGTGGAGAAGCACCTAATACAGGCATTCCTTGACTTATAACAGTTCATTTAGCGACCGCTCAAAGTTTACAATAGCGTTGAAAAAAGTGTCTTATGGCCGTTTTTCACACTCATGACCAATGGAGCATCCCCATGATCATGTGATCAAAATTCCTCTGCTTGGCAACTGACTCACATTTATGATGCTTGCAGTGTCCCAGGGGTTACGTGATCCCCTTTTGCGATCTTGTGACAAGCAAAGTCAATTCAGAAGCCAGATTCTCTTTACAACCGGGTTACTGGCTTAACAAAAGGGCCGGTTTAGCTCAGGCTGGTAAGGCCTGTTATTAAGAACACAAAGCCTGCAATTACTGCAGGTTCGAGCCCGGCCCAAGGTTGACTCAGCCTTCCATCCTTTATAAGGTAGGTAAAATGAGGACCCAGATTGTTGGGGGGGCAATAAGTTGACTTTGTAAAAAATATACAAATAGAATGAGACTATTGCCTTATAGACTGTAAGCCGCCCTGAGTCTTCGGAGAAGGGCGGGGTATAAATGTAAACAACAACAACAAAAAAACAACTGGAATGATTCGCTTAACAAATGTGGCAAGAAAGATTGTAAAATGAAGCAAACAAACCACACTTAACAAATGTCTCACTTAGGAACAGAAATATTGGCCTTAATACCTGTACTTGGTTTTTTCTCATTTTGGTGAATTTCAAATGCAGCTTGCATTTTTCCCTTTCCCCCTCCCTCCCACCCTCCCTGCTTACTCCTGATTTGTGCTTTTCTGCAAACAGAAGCACATTTGGGGAGCATTTTCACAAACGTTGTTTTCTGAATCTAAGACGTTGCCATCCATCATTTCAGTGAACACCTGAATTTGAGGCAGGTTATTATTTTTCTGATGCATCCATCGTTCTCCTCTCTAGAGTTCTACGTCTGTTCGGAAGGATTGAGATTTCTTCTGGCCATTGTGGAGGGGCTGATACAAAATGAAGCACTGCCTTAAGCCTATCATCCTGGATCAAAGGGTTGGATCGATAGCCTGCCACTTTAATCCGGAGATGAGAAAGAATTGTTGCATAGGAATGCATGTGAGCAAAAAGCCTCAGTTGTGTGGTTGTTATTGCTGTCAGTACCACTTTATAAAACCTTTGTTAAGATCCCGACTGGAATACTGCATCCAGTTTTGGTCACCACCTTACAGAAAAGATGTTGAGACTTTGGGAAAAAGTGCAGAGAAGAGCCTGGAGATTAAAACATATGGAGAACAGTTGCAGTATTTGGGTTTGGCTAGCTTCTCTAAAGAAGAACTGGGGGAGGGGGACATGATAGCAGAATTTCAGTATTTGAGGGGCTGCCACAAAGAAGAGGGGGTCAGCTTATTTTCCAAAGCACCTGAAAGCAACATAGGAAAGAATATAAGGAAACTAATCAAGGAGAGAAGCAACCTGGAATTAAGGTGAAACTTCCTAAAAGTGAGGGCAGTTAACCAGTGGAACAGCTTGCCTCCAGAAGTCATGGGTGCTCCATCACCGGAGGTCTTTAAGAAGAGACTGGACAGCCATGTCAAGGTTGACTCGTAACACACCTCTACTCACAACTTGACAAGAGAAATGAAGAATGGGGGAGGGGAATGTTTGGAATGTATTGGGAGCTGGGAGGGAAGTGAATTTATGTGAGCCATTTGCAGCCTGAGAAAATCCTGATAGTTCAAGGCTGTACAATGGGAATCTTCCAAAGGCGCAGATTGTTTTCCTAAAATAAAAGGAACCTTTTGGATTGGCGGACAAGGAACAATGGGTGGCCCACATAGAGAATAGGGGAAATTAAGAGTTGCGGTGGCACAGTGGTTAGAGTGCAGTACTGCAGGCTACTTCTGCTGATTGCCGGCTGACTGCAATTTGGCAGTTCGAATCTCACCAGGCTCAAGGTGGACTCGTCCTTCCGTCAAAATGAGGACCTAAATTGTTGGGGGCAATAGGATGGCTCTAAATTGTTTAGAGAGGGCTGGAAAGCATTGTGAAGCGGTATAGAAGTCTAAGTGCTATTGCTATTATCTATGCTGGCTTTCACATGAAAAGCTCAGAGCTAGCTTTGCTTCTTCTGTGCCTGTATGGATCTCTCAGTAAAGTTAGACTCTTAGTAAAATAATGTCCCAGGAGTTTCTTTTGCTGCATATGCTAAGGAGACGGTGGACAAGCCATTTATCTGAAATGGCATAGGGCCTCCTGCTTGAAGAGGGGGTTGGACTAGAAGACCTCCAAGGTCCCTTCCAGCTCTGTTTTGATTGAAATTAAATTGTTGTTGTTGTTGTTTTGTGGAGCCAAGCAGCTGGCCAAATCAAATCAGGGTGCTTTGCTGCTTCAATAAAAACCACTGAAATGGAGCAAATAAAAGCATGCATTTTGCACATAGATTTAGATCTACAGGCCTCCACAAATGGAGGCTTCATTACTGTGTGCAACATGCAGAATTCCTCACTTCGGAAATGCGACGACTTGAACAAATAAATCCCTTGTCTCAAATAAAGACAGAGGGAAATAAAGCGGCTTTCCAGGGCAAAGAACCTACGTTTCTTCCTTATCCTGACTCTAGAGATGCCGTTGTTCACCTTCCTTCCATGGAGTGTGCAATTTTGCCAGAAATAAATCAATATACTAAAGATCCTGTGTGATGGACTTATCAATCACAGTGAATTGTGCAGTGGCAGCATCTGCGAAGAGGGGAAAATAAGAAAAAGAGACAAAAGAAAGAAGGGAGGGAGGGAGGGAGAGAGAGAGAGAGAGAAAGAAAGAAAGAAAGAAAAAAGAAAGAAAGAAAGAAAGAAAGAAAGAAAGAAAGAAAGAAAGAAAGAAAGAAAGAAAGAAAGAAAGAGGGAGGGAGGGAGGATATTTGTAGTTCAAGATTGAAATGAGGGAAAGAAAGAAAGAAAGAGAATGGTCAAACAATTGGCAACTCCAAATCTCAACCAACAAATGCTCTGTCTTACACATTGGCAAAAAAAGTCAGAACACAAAATACAAGCTGGATGGATATGCCATCGTAGACGACCCTCACTCTGTCAAGGACCTTGGAGTACTCGTCTCAAATGATCTAAGTGCCAGAACTCACTGTAACAGCATTGCTAAAAAGCATTAAGAGTTGTTAACCTAATCTCGCGTAGCTTCTACTCTGGTAATATTGAACTGCAAACTAAGGCATACAAAACTTTTGCCAGACCAGTTCTTGAATACAGCTCAGTGTGTGAACCCACACTGCATATCGGACATTAATACAATTGAACGAGTCCAGAGATATTTCACAAGAAGAGTCCTCCACTCTTCTGTCGCAACAAAATACCTTATGCCACCAGACTTGAAATTTTGGGCTTAGACAACTTAGAACTTCGCTGTCTCAATACAAGAGCACACAATAGATACACACTCATGGTAAACTGATCCAAACTAGACTGCAGAAAATACGACTTCAGTAACAGAGTTGTCAATGCCTGGAATGCACTACCTGACTCTGTGGTTTCTTCCCCAAACCCCCAAAATTTTAACCTAAGACTGGCTACTGTTGACCTCACCCCATTCCTAAGAGGTCTGTAAGGGGCGTGCATAAGCGCACCAGCGTGCCTACCATCCCTGTCCTAATGTTTTCTTTTATTCATAGCCTTTTCATGTATTTATAATTATGTTTACACTTGTATCTGTCATAAAATACATGCTTGACGAAAATAAATGAAAAAAGAAGGAAGGAAGGAAAGAAGGAAGGAAGGAAGGAAGGAAGGAAGGAAGAAAGAAAGAAAGGAAGGAAGGAAGAAAGGAAGGAAGGAAGGAAGGAAGGAAGGAAGGAAGGAAAGAAAGAAAGAAAGAAAGAAAGAAAGAAAGAAAGAAAGAAAGAAAGAAAGAAAGAAAGAGAGAGAAAATCAGGGAGGAAAGATTAGGTCGCAATCTGTCTATTCAGAAAAGATTTTGTTCCGGCCTTGCCTTGAGGGCCCCCTTCTCCACTTTTAACTCTAAAATACCAATTCGGTATTCATTAAACGAAACCCCAGTGCGATGGGAGCTGCTAAAATACCCTTCTCTCCCCTCCTCCCCTTCCCACCGTTTTGGTTTATTTAACGGCTTACTTTTGTACAGATGGCAAAGCATGGTAGGAGATTTGAATCCTACCACCTGGGCAGGCTTGAGAGGGGAGGGGAGAAGCTCCCCCCTCCCTCCTCCAAGGACACTGGAGGGAAAATGGAAAAGAAAAAACATCCAGTCATGCCATATTTCGAAATCTTACCTGCTGGGCTCAGTGAGAGGGGAAGAAAGGCTGTTAAGGTCACTCACAGTTTGAGAGACGCCCCGGAGTGACCAGTCGAAAAGGAGAACATCTCTGCTTGGGCTGTTAATTGCTTATTAACTCAACGAACAAATGTACATAATGAAGACCCAGGCTCGATGCCCTTTTGGGGGAGTGTGAAGTTCTCTTTTTTATGTGTGTGTTATGGTGGCTATTCATCTTTCCTTTTTATTAAAAAAAAAACAATGTTGGGGACTTTCAGATCTTCTCCAACCTGACGGTGCCACCTTCCTGAAGATAGCGGTGCCTTGGGAATGAGATGCTGTAATCACGAGCCAACCAGATTGTTTGGGGATTGTAACCGTTACAGGGCATTACGTTTCAAGGGATCTGGAGGAGGTCCTTCCATTTGTCCGGCAGATCGGGTACCAGATATTTTGCTTTGGACAAACACACTCTTGAAATTCAGTGACAACGTGGCTACGGGAAAAGGATGTGGAGTCCACTCAATGGGTTGCAACTTGAGGAAATTGATATAAACTGCTGAAATCTAGTCCCCCCCTCCCATTTGATTTGAAAAACGACTGGCTGTGGAGACTAGGTCTAAGCAAAAGTCAAGGAATTAGAGCAGGGGTCTCCACCCTTCGTCCCTTTAAGACTTGTGGACTTCAACTCCCAGAGTCCCTCTGCCAGCAAAGCTGGCTGAGGGACTCTGGGAATTGAAGTCCACAAGTCTTAAAGGGACCAAGGTTGGAGACCCCTGAATTAGAGAGCCAGTCAAATAGTGGAAGACTGCTCTCATGTCTCCCCTGGTCCTTCTCTTCACTAGACTATTTGCACCAGACTTCCACCAGGTTCTTTTTTTTTTAATTTCTGAGCAGATAAACATCCTAACCTTCCAGTAGGCCTGTTTTTCACTCTCCCCAAGCCTCCGCGCACACCCTGCATTTACCTGCATCCAAAACGGGCCGCGTGGGGACTCCTGGGAGGGATGGTGTGGGGTGGGAGGGGCCAGCCAGGAGAGGGATGTGGGGGTTTTCTGAACTGCACAGAATCTTAGCTAGAGGTTCTCCTAACCCCTGCAAACCCCCAGCAGCCCACTGCTGTTCTTATATATATATATAGTGCTTGGTCTCTTGTTAACCAGCAGGTGCCTGCTGCCCCCCATGCGTCTCTGTTATTCCAAGAAAAAACAAATGCATTCTAGAAAACAGCTTCCTTAGCAAAACGATTGTTGAGATAGACCTTTCCCAAACAAGGGAAGAACAGCTGCAGACATACTGTAAGGAAGGGAAGGGAGGAGGAGGAGATGGAGAAGACCACAATGAGCAATCAGATGTGTGCATAGAATCAGGAACATTTCTTGAAAAGTAAATATTTTTAGTCTGTTTTTTATCCTGCCATTTGCTGGTTATAATCATTTTTGTATTTTAAATGGCTTTACAAAGTGAGGGTTTTAAATGTGAACATGGGCTGGGTTGATTCTCATAAGTGTTAAACACAATTACTTTATATTTGTTTGTTTGTTTGTTTTGGTTTATTTATTTAAACTTCAGTACTACTGAAATTCAGTGATCATAGGAAACCCCTTACTGACTTTTTGCAAGGAAGAGGGGTGGAGGGAAATGAAGTTATCCTCTATGGATTTGATTAGAATGAATAGGTTACAGAAACATATAAACTCAGAAGTTGATTTATGTATGTGCTTATAACTGCTGTAAACAAAAATCAGAAGTCCTTTCTTTGTAACTTTTTTTCTTTTCTGTCGTTTCTGCACTTTTGTTTCTGCTCTTTTCTTTCTTTTTTTCCTCTTCTTTCATTCTAAATATCAGTTCTTGATCATTTTTATTATGTTTTCAAATTTCTAATAAAGTTTATTTTTTAAAAATGACACAAGCATATAAAACGGATGCAGTGATGGCACTGCAGGTCAGGACTGCTGAAACTTGTCCCAGTTTGCTGGGGTCTCTTCCCCCTTCCTCTTCCTCCTCTCATTCTTTTTCTTCTTCTCCTCCTCCTCCTCCCTCCTCCTTCCTTCTTCTTCTGTTTCATCTACTATATTGTCAGCGTGACAAAATGCACAAAGATTTATTTATGAAATTATTAGATGGGAAATGGTGAAGTAGCAAGTAGAAACCGATGGACTTTGGTCCATTAAGGACAAAGGCCAGTGGCTGGAGAAGATCCAAGTTGATGTTCCCTGAAGCAAATTCCATCTCAGTGAAATTCTGCGGACACGTCTGAACTAGGTTTCAGAGATGCAGGTCAGCTGACTTCTCCCTCCCTCCACTCCTGTATTTGTGTAAACGTGTGCTCTCTTCCTTCCTAGGCTGATGCCAAGATGGTCTGTGATGTCGTGAGTCGGATGGAAGACACGGAGCCCTTCTCTCCAGAGCTGCTTTCAGCAATGATAAGGCTTTGGTCCGACAGTGGCCTCCAAGAGTGTTTCAACCGGTCCCGAGAATATCAGCTCAACGACTCTGCTCAATAGTGAGTTTTGGTCATCACATAGAAGTCCTTTAAACAAGGAGCCACCAACCAGGACCTTACCTCCATTGTAAGGTTACATTAAAACAGGAGTCTCCAAATGTAGCAACTTTAAGACTTATTTTTTTTTTTTATTCAAAAAGTTTTACAAAAAAATTTTTTTTCCCCTTTCCCCCCCTCCTCCCCCCTCCCTTCGCAACCCTCCCCCGACTTCCCGGAACGAGCACAAGGTATAGTTAAAAATAAAACAAACATATGCTAAAAAATTTTCATCCCAACTTAATTGTACCCCTACAATCATCAATTCCTAACTTCCCCCAAAAGCAATCAAAAATAATACATCATAATCATTCAAAAACAGTCTGATAACTCTTAGTCTGATATCTACGTTGAATATAGTCAATCCATTTTTTCCATTCCTTTAAGTATCTTTCTTGCATATTGTCTTTCAAAAAGGCTGATATCTTCGCCATCTCAGCCAAATTGGCAACTTTCAATATCCATTCTTCTATTGTTGGCAATTTTAAGACTTATTGACTTCAACTCCCAGAATCCCCCATGCTGGCTGGGGAAACTCAGTTGAAAGTCCACAAGTTTTCAAGTTGCCAAGTTTGGAGACCCCCTCCATTAAAAAAAATCTTGCACTCTTTTCGAAACTGCATCTCTTCCGCCCTCGCCTTTGCAGGTTAGGAAACTAGGGAGGGTTTCTGATTGTGATTTGCTCATTTGGCAACCGTCATATATTTATGGCAGTCACTCGCAGCATGCTGCAGTCACATGTTTGCTATTTACGAACTTCCCAGTTCACTTCCAACAAGCAATTTCACTGGGGAAGCTAACAAAGAAGGTTGCAAGTCACCATCATATGATGTCTTCCTTAACAACCACACCACTTAATAATGAATGTTCCAGTTCCAATTGGGGTCATAAGTCAAGATTACCTGCATGCTCACTTAAGGTTCACAGTCTTTGGGATAAGGGATACAAGCATTATGTGCATTTAGCAAGCAGTCATTGTACCTAGACCAGGGGTCTCCAACCTTGGCAACTTTAAGGCTTGTGGACTTCAACTCCCAGAATTCCTCAGCCAACAAAGCAAATTCTGGGAGCTGAAGTCCACAAGTCTTAAAGTTGCCAATTTTGGAGACCCCTGACCTTGACGGTAAATAGGAATAAAAGAGGAACAGGAATTTTGCCAGGTATAAATCAGGTTTCAGTCACAAAGCAATTTTTTTTTTGTTTTTAACAGTTTTATTAAGTTTATCAAGACACTAGTTACAAGTTAAAATACAAACAAAAATGACAAGGGGGAAAAATGAGAGAGGAAAAAGAAAACAGTAGAAGATAAAGGGGAAAAAAGAAAGAATAGCATTAATTTCTGACTATTTTTAGAGTAGAATAAGATAGCAACACTACAGCCTCAACTTTTTACTTTTGCCAACTTAATATGTACTAGCAATTTCTACAACAACAAATGTCTGTAGAGATTCGCAGTCATCCAGGTCCTGGTTGTCCCAATTAAGGTGCTTTTTCAGGAGACAATTGGACTTTGCCTTTTCTTTTGAAGATGTTTCGCTTCTCATCCAAGAAGCTTCTTCAGCTCTGACTGGATCATGGGGAACGGAAGGATTTATACTCCTTGGAAACAGCTGGTCATTTGCATCCTTTTAGAGAGTTGTTGAAGCACCCAGAGGTTTATCTGTGTCCTCAGGGTCACCTGAGTGGTGCAAATAGTTCCTGTAGTCTGCCATTTTTTCTGGAAATCCATTCCTATTCCCACACCGTTTAAAGGGTCTTCGTCCCAAATTGTATGGCTAAAAGTCTGTTGAGATTCTCAGTCACCCAGGTCATGGTTATCCCAGAAGGGGACAAGACCCCCCAGAGGCCAAGGTGGTGGTGGGGGTGTGTGGCATCACTGCGATCAAGCTTCTCTTTTTTTGAACCTTGAATCTGGTGCTATTTACAGAGAAATAAGATAGAGCTGGCATGATTCTCCTTTTGTGGTTTTGACCCTTCTGCCTCTGCTTGAATGGCATTCTACCATAAATAAAAGACAAATAAAACCTCAAAACTCCATTCTTGCTGATAAGCCCTACAGAACCTCTGCAAAGGGTATATGAATGATCCAGGCTCAGGCCCTTTGATGGATAACACATTCTGCTGCCATCTGCTGTGGGAAGGCAGATTTGACAAAAGAAAGCAAGGATTTGGAATTTCCTTGAAGAAAAGAATCAAGCCTAGGTGCACACACTTAGAAGCTTATTATACTTATAAAATACTGAGGTTAATGGATGGATGGATGGGTAGATAGATGAAAGATAGATAGATAGATAGATAGATAGATAGATAGATAGATAGATAGATAGATAGATGATAGATAGATAGATAGATAGATAGATAGATAGATAGATAGATAGATAGATAGATAGATGATAGATAGATAGATGGATAAGAGAGAGAGAGAGAGAGAGAGATGGATGAAAGATAGGTAGATAGATAGATAGATGATAGATAGATAGATAGATAGATAGATAGATAGATAGATAGATAGATAGATAGATAGATAGATAGATAGATAGATAGATAGATAATAGATAGATATAGATAATAGATAGATAGATAGATAGATAGATAGATAGATAGATAGATAGATAGATAGATAGATAGATAGATAGATAGATAGATAGATAGATGGATAAGAGAGAGAGAGAGAGATGGATGAAAGATAGGTGATAGATAGATAGATGATAGATAGATAGATAGATAGATAGATAGATAGATAGATAGATAGATAGATAGATAGATAGATAGATAGATAGAAAGATAGATAGATAGATAAAAGAGGTGATAGTAGATAGATAGAGATAGATAGATAGATAGATAGATAGATAGATAGATAGATAGATAGATAGATAGATAGATAGATAGATAGATAGATAGATAGATAAGAGAGAGAGAGAGAGAGATGGATGAAAGATAGGTGATAGATAGTAGGTAGATAGATAGATAGATAGATAGATAGATAGATAGATAGATAGATAGATAGATAGATAGATAGATAGATAGATATGATGTAGATAGAAGATAGATGAGAGAGAGAGAGACTTTGACACTTCTGTGATTAAGCTTATAATTTTGAAATATATCAAAATTCTCTACATGCTCCAGACAGCCATTCCATTTTTTTCTAGCCGAGTGGGATCAAGGAGGTCAGGCACTTTATTATTATGGGTAATTTGTGAAATAAACCTCTTCAGCACTCTGCTATTCAATGTTCTTTTGGGGCTACATTGCACCTGAGCCAAAAAGAAGCCGAGCGAGTGCAATGAAGCAGGGTATGCAGTTGGTGGGGAAAATCAATAACAGTGGCTATTGCTACATCACCTGGCGGCTGTAATGACTGCACTTTTGCTGATCTGCTGGCTAGTCTGCCAGTGATAGCTCACCTACCACATGGAGGTAAGATTTGCAGGAGATCTGTGCTTCAGCTATTAATAAAGCCTTAAAGGAAGATGAAAACATGAGCAAGCCATGGTTTACCTCCAATCTATCCAGATTCATATTATTCAGCCCATTTCTGCATTTGCAGAGCGGCAGAGGTAGAAGACCTGGCTCACATCCTATTTGATTGTTGCCTGTAGAGTAGAGTAGAGTAGAGTAGAATAGAATAGAATAGAATAGAATAGAATAGATAGGGCCTCTGGTGGCTCACACTGCTAAGACAGTCTGTTATTAACAGCAGCTGCTTGCAATTACTGCAGGTTCAAGTCCCACCAGGCCCAAGGTTGACTCAGCCTTCCAACCTTTATAAGGTAGGTAAAATGAGGACCCAGATTGTTGGGGGCAATAAGTTGACTTTGTATATAATATACAAATGGATGAAGACTATTGCTTGACATAGTGTAAGCCGCCCTGAGTCTTCGGAGAAGGGCGGGATATAAATGCAAATAAAAAAAATAGAATAGAATAGAATAGAATAGAATAGAATTTTTATTGGCCAAATGTGATTAGACACACAAGGAATTTGTCTGGTGCAGATGCTGTCAGTGTACATAAAAGAAAAGATACATTTGTCAAGAATCATAAGGTACAACACTTAATGATAGTCATAGGGTACAAATTTAACACTTAATGATAATCATAGGGTACAAATAAGCAACCAGGAAACATGAAAGTATAAGAAGGTAAAAGAGGTACCTTGGTCTATATACTAAACGAATGACCCATTGGGATCCCCCATATCAAAACAACGTATCTTATGTGCGGCCAGAATCTGAAAATAACATTTAACACAGCACAGGACTTAAGCAAAATGGTTCAGTTGAGATTGGCAGATGTGGGACTGATTGGAGTAGATTGTAAGGGTGATACTGAAATATAATTTTATCATATTTTATCTACACCTTAAATTACTGCATTTTATTCCAATTTCATTTTAAATCGTAATTTTATTCTAATTTCATTTTGAATTGTACTTTATCTGATTCCATTTTAAATTGCTTTTATCAAATTTTAGTAATAATTGGTTTCTGGAACGCTGCACTTTGATATGGCCAAGGGCAAACAAACAAGCACACCAACAAACAAATAAATAAATACATTACTAAGCCCAAAGAAAAAAAGAAAAGAGAAGCAAGAACAGGGGGAATCTTCCAAAGGATGAGTTGCAGAAGTGGGCTGCTGGGAGGTTTGGGAGAACCTCTAGCTAAGATTCTGTACATTTCTGAGAACCCCCAAATCCCACGCCACCCTGCACCGCCCCTCCCAGGAGTGTCCATGCAGCCCGTTTTGGATTCAGGTAAGTGCAGAGTGCATGCAGAGGCTCAAGGAGGGCAAAAAACAGGCCTACTGGAAGTTTGGGAAGGCCAGAAACTGGCTCGTTTCCGGCCTCCAGAGGGCCTCCAGAGCCTGGGAAGACTGTTTTTGCCCTCCTGGAGTCTCAAGAAAAGCCTCTGGAGCCCAGGGAGGGCAACCCTCCCCCCTCACCATGGTGCAGGACTAGGCCACACCCACCATGGCCACACCCACCCAGCAACCAGACAGAGAACCCCTTGCTAAAATTTTTGAAGCCCACCCCTGATGAGTTGTGACAGAAACAGACAAATTGGAAGAGAATATTTGTCATCAGGGCTAGAAGGGAATGAGGTTTGCTCTCTGGTTACATTTGCATGTTTATTACATTTATTTGCTTTTTTTTAATTACATTTCAAAGCCAGAATGGGACAACTCGCTGCAGCCAACTCACCACAGCTAACTTGGTGGGACAACTCGCCCCAGAACAATTTAACAATTCGATTTCATCATTTCAAATAAATTTTAAGAAGTATTTCAATTGTTGTCATTCATGTTTCATTCTGTTCCTCCTTTTGCATCCTTTCTTTAATGGCTCCATTCCACCATTTCTTTGCTATTAGTATAACACTTGTATTGTCATCATGAGTTGGCCGTGATGAATTCTCATAGGAACTTTTGAAGCAATTCTGGGAGGCTTAGAGCAGGGGTCTGCAAACTTGGCTCTTTTAAGACTTGTGGACTTCAACTCCCAGAGTTCCTCAGCCAGCAAAGCTGGGAGTTGAAGTCCACAAGTCTTAAAAGAGCCAAGTTTGCAGACCCCTGGCTTAGAGCAGAATTATACAAGTAATTTGTCTTGTCAGTGTTGGTGAGAATGTTCTCACTGGGTTCCTTGACTAGGTTGTTCTTTACTGACTTTGTAGTCCCTTGATTTGGGTATTGTTGACTTCTGGGTTTTAATCTCTGCTTATCTGGGTGTTGATTGCTGCTCGGGAGGTGGCGTGATCTTTCCACTTGTTTATTTTTTATTTTTTTAGAAAATTTAAAGGCAGCGACTCAAGGCGGCTTATGCGGATATATATATAAAAGAAATAAAAAGAATAATAATAAATTAGTAAATTTATTATTTACTAATAATAGCGAAAAACCCACCCACCCTGGTGACAACACATATTCATACAAACCAGGGGTGAAATCCAGCAAGTACTGACAGGTTCTAGAGAACCGGTAGCGGAAATTTTGAGCAGTTCGGAGAACCGGCAAATACCACCTCTGGCTGGCCCCAGAGCGGGATGGGAATAGAGATTTTGCAATATCCTTCCCCCAGGAGTGGGGTGGGAATGGAGATTTTGCAGTATCCTTCCCCTGCCACGCCCACCAAGCCACGCCCACAAGCAAATTGGCAACCAAGGCAGCTCCTGCAGGAAAGGCGATACATGTGCATACCGGGGTCTGCGCAAAACCACGCAGGATGCTGCATTTTGAACCAAATGAAGCTTCCGGATGCTCTTCTAGAGCAGCCCCACGTAGAGTGTGTTGCAATGTTGGTTGAACCACCAAGAACACTCCCGCCAACAGGGGCAAGCTACCGTAAATAAACAGAGAACAATCCTTTTCTTCCTTCTCACACTGATGATGTTACCAAGCTGGGTGATGAAATGTCTACAAGAAAGCAACCAAGGTCAGAGAAGAATTTCCAGTCCAAACTGTGGGTGTAAGTTGACAACTGTCTGTCATTCATGCCAGCTTTATTCATCTTGGCTGGAAGAATCAGATCAGATTAGCATTTCAAAACCAAAAACCAGCTTCGGCGACCTCTCTGTAGTCTTCTGAAAGGGGATCAGACCAGGGGTGAAATGCTCCCAGTTCGGACCGGATCATCCATAGCGATGGCGGCGGGTGGTTTGGAGAACCGGTAGCAAAAATCCCTGCCTCCCCACCCCACGATCATCAGAGGGTTTGTTTTTTTAACTTCTAAAAGCATTTTTTCTTCGGGCGAAAAAAATGCTTTTAAAAGTTAAAAAAAGTATCTGATGATCGTGTGGCTCAGCTGGGATCGTCAGAACCCTTTAAAAGCTTTTAAAAGGCTCCTCTGGCGATCCCAGCTGAGTTGCTTGATCGCCAGAACCTTTTAAAAGCATTTTTTTTACAAAAATGTTTTTAAAAGGTTCTGGCGATCAGGCAACTCAGCTGGGATCGTCAGAATCCTTTAAAAGCTTTTTTTCCTCTGGCGATCCCAGCTGAGTTGCCTGATCATCACAGGCTTTTAAAAGCATTTTTTTAAAGAAAAAAAATGCTTTTAAAAGTTTAAAAAAAAATGTTGGCCATGCCCACCCAGTCACATTACCCACCACCACCAAGCCATGCCCACAGAACCGGTAGTAACAAATTTTACATTTCACCCCTGGATCAGACTCTGTCTCCCATCCCTTAAAACAGATGTTTTATCCATAAAGACCAGGAATTTGGTTTGCATATTTGATTTTGAAAGGAAAAATGTGCTTCTCAGAGTGAAGTCTTTACTTTTTTCGGTGTCCTAACAAAGTTCACACAAATGTGAATGTCATTCTCATTCACAGCTTCAATTGTTTTACAGTTTACAAATGAATCCGCTAGCAGATGGTAGATACATTCCAATCCAGATATTTTAGGCCTGCTATTTTTTTTTATTATTATTTTTTTTGGTTTACATTTATACCCCGCCCTTCTCCGAAGACTCAGGGCGGCTTACAATGTATAAGGCAATAGTCTCATTCTATTTGTATATTTTTACAAAGTCAACTTATTGCCCCCCCAACAATCTGGGTCCTCATTTTACCTACCTTATAAAGGATGGAAGGCTGAGTCAACCTTGGGCCGGGCTTGAACCTGCAGTAATTGCAGGCTGCTGTGTTCTTAATAACAGGCTTTACCAGCCTGCACTAAACCGGCCCCTTTTGATTGATCTCTCTGGGACAATATTAAAACTGAGCTCGCATGAATATAAAAGAATTGAGGCCTTTGAACTCTGGTGCTGGAGAAGACTCCTGCGAGTCCCTTGGATTGCAAGGTGATCAAACTGATCAGTCCGAGAGGAGATCAACCCTGACTGTTCTTTAGAAGGCCAGATCCTGAAGATGAAACTAAAATACTTTTTTAGTTTAATCTTCAATTTTGTGTGTGTGTATGTGTTTAGGTATATCATCTATGATGTTTATTCTTGTGAGCATGCAGTTCTGCTGGGAGACCTAATTTAATTAACTCCGTGTTTACAGACTTTATCCTTTGATATGTGGATTAGGTCTGGGTAATTTATTTGGGGGTTTGGGGAAGTTTGAGTAAAAGATCATCCCCCGTTTGCTATTTTTACTTGATTAACTTAGTTTCAGCTTGACTGTTAACTATCTAGTGGAGACTCTGGTTCTCAATCCATTGTGGATTCTGTTGACTTTTAAGGGAAGATGGAAACAGTATAAAAAATAAAATATAGTTTGATATAAAACATCTCACAGAAGGCTTGTAGGCCACTATCTATCATGTTGCTCTGCAGAATAAGAGCAGTAGGTAGTGAAGAGCCCAGGGATCCCAGGGAAGCATAATTACTTAATAATTAATAGCCTTTCTTGAGAAATCAATGCAGCGTGACAAATCTGCAAGTAGACCTATACATTATTAAACTGGGATAATCTGAAAGTTCAGCAAAATAAAGAAGAGGCTACAGTACCTGGCACTGGAATTGAGAGGTTTTGGTTTTGGTTTAATGGTGTTTCAGGAGGAGAGGAGAGGAAAGAATGGAAGGAAGGGAGTGGAGGAAAGGGAAGGGAAGGGAAGGGAAGGGAAGGGAAGGGAAGGTGAATGAGGGAGGGAGGGAGGAAGGAGAGGGAGGCATTCGCTGATACCCATTTCTCTATGCAATATGATTTTTTTAAAAAAAATTACAACTAAATTCATTGTCTTGAAAACCAGACCTGAACTGGACTATTACATAAACATTCGTATGGAGAGGAATAAGCCCATATAATCATCTACTCTTACACAACAAGATTCTCTCTGCAACCATCTACCTCTCATACAGTAGAACCCGAACATATCATGATCACTTTGACAGAGATTTAGTTTCAAATTATGAAATACTGTCTTTCAGAGAGCATGCCGAGCCCAGTGAAACTCCAGATCCAGAATCTGTAAATAACTTGCATTTATACATATAAATCTACAGGTTTTGTAGGTGTCTATCCTCTTTTAACTTCCATTTGGGAAGCTAACCAAAAATCAGCAGGAGAAGGTTTGTTTTTTTCCAGACACTGTGCTCAACATTCTTGATCCCTCAGTTTTAGGTACAGTCCATTTCCAAACCAATTAGTACTGAGAGAGGCATTTGATTTACAGTTACTATCTTGAGCCTGACTTTAAGCCACCAATCCCATGCCTCAAATCTGATTTGAGGTTTATTCACCACTTTTTCTATCCCATTCTTTATCCTGAAGGTCCTTTTTTGAGGGTTTTTCGGGTTTTTCTTTGAAGACATTTCGCTTCTCATCCAAGAAGCTTCTTCAGCTCTGGATGAGCTTCTTGGATGAGAAGCAAAACGTCTTCAAAGAAAAACCATAAAGTCCAGTTGCCTCTTGAAAAAGCACCTTTGGGACAACCATGACCTGGATGACTGAGAATCTCCATAAATGTCCCATTCTTTAGCTTGCCTAGTGAGAAGTTCTGGAGAACATTGGCGCTTCCATATCCATTTATGTCATTTTGGTTGAGCCTTATTTCCTACCAATGAATGCTTTTCTTTTCTCCTGGTGGACCAACCAAATTGGGGGGCAGTGTTTCTCCCAAATGTCCTTTGGTGGGTTTTTTTTTGCTTTGGAAGAGTGGGGTTGTGTTTGTTTTGGGAGGCTGATGCACTTTTTGACAGCTTGAATAATGTTCTCTCAGTTACCTGAAAATATGTCTGTTGCTATAGCGACTCCTGGTGTATTTAAATTATCCATGAGAACTGTTCTTTGGATGCTCCAAACATCTCCATTGAAATGGGCGGTGTGACTGGAAAAGAGAACATTTCTGACAGTTGATAATTCCGTGTACAAAATCATATTGTTAAGAGATACACATACTCTTGGTAATTGGCCCAAAGTTACCCAGCAGATTTTCATGCCTAAGGCAGGACTAAAATTCACAGTCTCCCACTTTCTAGTCTGGGTGCCTTCTCCACTAGACCAAACTGTCTCTCACTGATTTAACTTTCAGCTTCAAATAATTTTAATTAAAAAATTAAAGAGAAGAGTATTGAATGACTGGCAGAGATAAATCTAATTGTATACGGTTTGACAAAAGACTGAGGATTAAGCAGAAAATATTAAAAGGTTTAAAGGAACAAGGCAATTTGGCAGTACCAAATTTCAAATTATCTTTTCAAACCAGTTGCCTAACCTGAATTACAGGTGGGATCATATTCCCTTAATGCTGTGTTCCTTCTGTTAAAGGGAGGAAGATTTCCAGATGGTTGATGCAGAGATCTTTGGCTCAACAGAAACAGAACTAGGCAGTTCATAGGAGATCACCTGATGAGCAGTGTTTTAAAAGTATAGGGTAGAGGAAAAATTAGCTCGGATTTATCACCTCTTGCTTGGCTATTTATTTTTATGAAGATGAGAATGCAAAGAAATTTGGTCAGTGAGAGATTTAAAAAATTGCAGATTGCAAAAAATTGTCAATGAAATAAAGATAAAATCCTTTGAGACTCTGAATCCTGAAAGGGGCAGAATCTCTGGCTAGTCCCAATATCTTCAAATAAGCAGTGCCATTCTAAAAAGAAAACAAGATGGCAAAAGATTTAGGGATTTTAAAATGAAAACCTTACAAAACAAAACTCAGTGCCCTTATTTATAATTTGTTGGTGAAATATAACTTAGAAATCAAACTGGTTAAATGCTGTGTGATGAAATGACTGCAGAATTTAGACATTAGATTATATATATAGAATCTTCAGTGAATATCACAGTTAGAGAAAATAGGTCTGGCTGAACAATGGTGTATCACTCCAGTTGCTGATCTCAAACAACTTCTTGGTTAACCTAGGAGCTGAAGAAATGGATTCAACTCCCAATGGATGGATGGAGGGAGGGAGGGAGGGAGGGAGGTAGAGATACAGAGAGAGAGGATGATGATAGAGATAGATAGGTAGGTAGGTAGATAGATAGATAGATAGATAGATAGATAGATAGATAGATAGATAGATAGATAGATAGATAGATAGATAGATAGATAGATAGACAGGCAATAGCAATAGCACTTGGACTTATATACCACTTCATGGTACTTTGCAGCCCTCTCTAAATGGTTTACAGAGTCAGCCTCCTGTCCCCCAACAATTTGGGTCCTCATTTTATCAACCTCGGAAGGATGGAAGGCTGAGTCAACATTGAGCCGGTCAGGACTGAACTGCTGGCAGTAGGCAGAGTCAGCCTGCAATACTGCATTCTAACCACTGCACGTCATGGACGAATGAACGGACAGATGGACAGATGGACAGATGGATGGATGGATGGATGGATGGATGGATGGACGGATGGACAGAGAGAGATAATGACTGCCAGCTGCCTGCAATTTGGCAGTTCAACTCTCACCAGGCTTAAAGTTGACTCAGCCTTCCATCCTTCCGAGGTGAGTAAAATGAGGATTCAGATTGTTGGGGGCAATAGGCTGACTTTGTAAAACCACTTAGAGAAGGCTATAAAGCACTTTAAAGTGGTATGTAAGTCTAAATGCTTTTGCTATTGCTATTAGTTCTGATAATTATTCTTGCTGAGTTGAGCCATGGCTTCAAGGTCCTTCTGGAATCATGGATCCTGATTAAGCAGAAAGTGAAGGCTGTGGTCAGGAGGCCTTGTTCCCAACTTCAGTCTGTTCCAGTTATGGCAGTCCTAAATCAAGGCACCCTGTGAGCATAACTCCCACCACAATCACCACTTGATTTGGTTACTGTACGGCACTCTCTCTGGAGCTGCCTGTCAAGATGACTCAAAAGCTGAAGCTGGTACAGAATACAGCAGGCAGATTGCTGGAGAACCCATTAGATTAAAGCCAGTTTCAGGGTTGTCTTGGCCCTCCTGTCCAAATGTCTGGGAAGGGCCTCCTCAGCACCTCCCCGGTTCCCAAGAGTTACAAGGGAATGGCACGGTGGCTCAGTAGCTTAATGATGCTGGAGATGGTTAAGGCTTTTAGGCAGGGGTGAAAACTACTTACCTTCCCCACTGGTTTGGAAGTGCATGCGCCGCACACATGTGCGAGCAAAGCGAGCACGCACAGACCTTCTGCACATGCACAGGGGGTAAAAAACAGGTTACTTCCTGGTTAAAACCAGGAAGTAACGATGACCAGGCAGGTGGGCAGAACCTCGCACCACCATCGCTACCGGTTCTCCAAACCACTCCATGGCTGGATGAGCACCCATCACTCGCCGCAATTTCTATCTATCTAATTGTTCAAAACCATGTTCTATGTGAATAGATAAATAGGTACCACTTTGGTGCAGAAACAAGCTGGTGCACTGTGCAAGCGGTCAAATTCCTCTCCTCTGAACTTCCACAGTTGTGGTGCCCATTGGTGAGATGGCTCCGAGGAAGGAAGGAGGCTTTGGATGCTGCTGCAGGAACAGCCACTTTTCTTTCTTTTTTGTGTGAAGTCAGCTCACCGTCTTGTGGTGCACATCTTGCGAAACATACAAAGTGCCAAAAAAGCCAAGGCAATCCTAAGATTCAATCAAGATCAAATGATGTACTAATACCACTCTGTAAGGCCATACCTAGAATACTGCATCCAATTTTGATCATCACGCTATAAAAAAGATGTTGAGACTCTAGAAAGAGTGCAGAGGAGAGCAACCAAGATGATTAAAGGATTGGAGGCTAAAACATACGATGAACAGTTACAGGAACTGGGTCTGGCTAGTCTAGTGAAGAGAAGGACCAGGGGAGACAGGATAGCAGTCTTCCAATATTTGAGAGGCTGCCACAGAGAAGAGGGGATCAAGCTATTTTCCAAAGCCCCTGAAGGCCAGACAAGGAATAATGGATAAAAACTGATCAAAAAGAGATTCAACTTAGAAATAAGGAGAAATTGTCTGACAGTGAGAACAATCAACCAATGGAACAGAAGTTGCCTTTGGAAGTTGTGGGAGCTTCAAGAAGCTTCAACTCTTCCAAGAAGAGATTAGACTGGCTTCTGTCAGAAATGGTGTAGGGTCTCCTGCTTCAGCAAGGGGTTGGATTAGATGACCTACAAGATCCATTCTATTCTATTCTATTCTATTCTATTCTATTCTATTCTATTCTATTCTATTCTATTCTATTCTATTCTATTCTAGCATTTGCTACAATAGAGCTGTATCTTGGCAGCCAAGCTACTGCTCTGCAATAGCAGTGTGTTCTCCTGGCTAATGTAACAATGCCATACACTAATAATAATAAATAATAACAGGGGAGTAGGTCAGGAGGCTAGTCTTCTCAATAGCATCTCCCAAGCTTTGAAACAGACTTCTCCTGGAGAAACCTCAACTCCCCAATCTCCTGGCATTTTGCAAAATGTTCCTGACCCAGCTTGACAAGTTCTGGGTTTTGCTTTGGGAGGGAGAGAGGGAAGGAAGGAGGATCCCTGTGTTTATTATTGCTTTATTATATAAATATAACATCTTGCCTTTCAACTTGAAGAGCAAACATTGTCTGGTAGCAGCGCAACCTACCTTCTTCTCAACTGGCAGCCTGACAAGGGATCGTCCTCCTTTCCAACTCTTGCCAACTTTGATCTTTAAGCAGGCGGCATCTCATCTGTATGCAGGCCCAAATACCTTCAAAGCCCTCTTATTCTTGGCACTTCCAGCCTTCAGAGAAGCCTAAGCAGGCCCAGCCTTGTAAAAATGTCGTGTCCTCTTTTTCTTTTAGAAAGCTGGAATAAACCAATGGAGTTGTCTTCCCCCCCCCCCTCTCTCTCTCTCTGAAACCCATTCAGATCTTTTATTCTGCAGAAAGCTGCTAATGAGCACAAGTCTTCTGTAAGAAAGGGAGTAAAAAAAACCTTTCCTTTTAGGTAGAGGGTTGCCAGGGGTGCTTTCTCCTCCCAGCCATGGAAGAGGGGAATTGCAAGAAGAAAAAGCAAAGTGAAGAAAAAAAAAAGGAGGAGGAAAGAGGAGAAATGCCTGAAGCATAATAAGCAGTGTGAAATAATAGGAGGAAATAGTTGGTCCGCAGCCCGTTTTCGCTCCCAGGACAGCAAAGGGAAGAAATGTGATAGCAATTATGTTGACTTTGATGCAAATGTGATGCTTTGCACAGTTCTTTCTGTGTTTGAGATATTAGGAATATCCAAGATAGCATTTTACAGATTAACAATAAAAAGACAAGCTCCTACTGCAAGCTGCTTACATTCAAAAATTCAGTCTTAGAGCCATGGAACAAAGGGAGTTTTCCACCTTATTTGAGAAAAGAATGAATGAAGATTATAAAATTCTTCCGAAAACATCCTAGGAGGGCTTTGAGGAGAGATTTGAAAAGAAAAAGAAGAAATCAGTTCTTTTTATACATGAACTTTGAATTCTTCCTTGGACATTTCAAGAAATTCCACCATATTTGACACAACATTCCTATATGTTTTTTTAAAAAAATAATTTAATATCTTTATTTTTGACAGAACAATCTTTAATCTTACAAAAAGAAAAGAAACCTTAAAATAATAAGACTTTTTGGTTTAAGAAAAAACCACAAAGGAAAGTTTATAAAGGTGTTCTTTTATTCAAAAAAAAAAAGATATAAAATATAAATAATAATAAAAATCTCTTGGTGTTTGTCTTCCTTCAGGATTGCTAGAGATAAAAGTCATATTTTTATCCTGATCCCTTCCCTTCGCATTTTCTGTTTTACAGCTATCTAGACTGCTTAGATCGAATTGGAGCTGCCGATTACCAGCCCACAGAGCAAGACATCCTTCGAACCAGGGTCAAAACAACCGGCATTGTAGAAACCCATTTCACATTCAAAAACCTCCATTTCAGGTGAGAAGGATGCAGGCAACATGAAAGAATCTCCCTGACTGAACAGATAATCAACTAGTGTGGCTCTAGGCCTTTTCGTCTACCAGTGAGCAGGCTTCGGGTATTGTGTTTGGTTTGCACAGTCACAAAATGGCTGCCATAGTATGTGGGGCTTGACACAGGCTGGTTCAGTTGGTCATCACTATCACTCACCTAAACCTTTCCCTTCTCTTCCCTCCTCCCTGCCCTTCCCTTCACTTAATTTCACGTCCCTTCACTTTTTGCTCTTTCTTTAGCAATAGCAATAGCACTTAGACTTATATACCACTACATCGTGCTTTTACAGCCCTCTCTAAATGGTTTACAGAGTCAGCATATTGCCCTTAACAATCTGGGTCCTTTCCTTCTCTTCCCTCGTTTTCCTTCCCTTCCCTTCCCTTCTTTTCCCTTCTTTTCTCTTTCCTTTCTTTTTATTCTTCTCTGTTTCCTTCCCATGCTTTTCTTTTTTCTTTCTTCCTTTCCCTCATTCACTTTCCCTTCCCTTCCTTCCCTTTCTTATTTCTATCTTTCTTTCTTTTTTCTTTCCTCTCCCTCTTCACTTCACTTCCTTTCCTTTTTCTTCCCCTCCCCTCCCCTCTATCTTGCCTGGACCAGGGGAGACATGATAAGACTCTTCCAATATTTGAGGGGCTGACACAGAGAGGAAGGGATCAAACTATTTTCCCAGACACCCAAAGGCCAGACAAGGAATAATGGATGGAAACTGATCAAGGAGAGATTCAATCTAGAAATAAGGAGAAATTTCCTGACAGTGAGAACAATCAACCAATGGAACAAAAATTGCCTTCAGAAGTTGTTGGAGCTTCATCACTGGAAGTTTTCAAGTAGAGATTGGACTGCCATCTGTCAGAAATAATGCAGGGTCTCTTGCTTGGGTGGGGGTTGGACTAGATGACCTACAAGATCCCTTCCAACTCTGATAATCTGTAATCCCTGTTTTATCCACATCTTTCTCCTTCCTGCCTCTTCTTGGGAGTGCTGCTCTTGACCTGTCACTCAGAAGACAAGTGTGACTAGAAGTCACTTATACTCTTTTGTGCTGTGATGAAATAATGAAGAGTTTTCCTTGTTCCTCCTTAAGGCTGTTTGATGTTGGGGGTCAGAGATCGGAGCGTAAGAAGTGGATTCACTGTTTTGAGGATGTCACGGCAATCATTTTCTGTGTCGCGCTGAGTGGGTATGACCAGGTACTTCATGAAGATGAAACAACGGTGAGTAGTTCCCCGGCTAAATTAATCCCTGCCATGGCTCTTCGATTTCCTGTATTTTGTTCATAGCCATCAGGGTCCTTTCTTAAACCCCTAAGGATTTAACAATATTCTTCGTTGCTCACATGTCTTCATTTGATGCAATGGAGATCCCTTATCTATTCATCCATAGTTGGGTTTAAGCCACTGCAATTCAGCAGGATGGTCTTAGCCCAAATAATCAGTTAATCCAGGGGTCTCCAACCTTGGCAACTTTAAGACTTGTGGGCTTCAATTCTTAAAGTTGCCAAGGTTAGAGACCCCTGAGTTAATCCACTCCCTACAGTAACTCAAGAATTTATCCAGAACTCTTATCCTTTCTCATTGGTTATATCTGACCAGATATCCCTGATAAACAACAGGGGTTTTTTTTTCCAAAGAAAGAAAGGGGAGAAAACACCCTTAATTTTTTTTATTTTTGATTCTTATTCTGCTGAGAGGCGGAAGGGGAGGAAGATCTGAGAGATAGGCTGCTGTCCATGGTGCTGACAGAAAGAAAATGAAAAAAACAGGTGGAAGAGAAAATATTTGAAACAAACTAATATGAACAGATACCAGGTTTGTGCCTGTTTGTGAGAGTCATTTGAATCATGTGTGCATACCTGAAAAGTCAACGCCAGGTTAATTCTAGTGCTAATTGAAAAGTTTAGAAGTGGGCATAAGTTGAAGAGATTGCTAATGCATAGTAGATAATAGTGACCCAATCATTTATCAACTAACATTTATATGGGGGCTGTACTCCCAATGACTTAGAATTATACAAGCAGAGATACACATGCAAACCAGCATTTAAAATGCCACAGCAGTACACAACGGTATGCATTATAAATGGGATGAAAATGTGGAGATTCCAACATCTACCATCTCAGTTTTCTCTCTCACCGCCACATTGATAATTATTTCCAGAAACTCATTTTGATATTTCTGCCAATTATAGTATGTGGATAAATTCCTGCATTATTTTCCATAGGGGGTTCTCTTTTATAAGGCATGCAGAGTGGGAGGGGCACTTTTAGACAGAATAGTCAGGCAAATATTTAGTTATTTCTCCCAGGGTTAACTTTGTAAGAAGAGTTGGGCTTCAGAATTATCCTTGTCCAAAAGAAGCAAAGTGAGTCTATATAGGTAGTCCTCCACTTACAACAGTTCGTTGAGTGACCATTCAAAGTTACAACAGCACTGAAAAATGTGACTTATGACCAATTTTCACAATTACGACCATTGTGGCAACTCCCATGATCACGTGACCGAAATCCAGATGCTTAGTAATTGACTCATATTTATGACCGGTGCTGTGTCTCAGGGTTTTGAAGGGTCATGATCCTCTTTTGCCACCTTCTGACAAGCAAAGTCAATGGGGAAGCCAGATTTGCTGAAAGACCCTTACTAACTTAACATTTGCAGCCGTTCACTTAACAACTGTGGCAAGAAAAGTTGTAAAGTGGAGAAAAACTCACTTAACAAATGCCTCACTTAAACAACAGAACTTTTGGGCTCAATTGCGGTCGAAAGTCGAGGACTACCTGTATTTAATTACTGATAACTGTTCTTACTGGAGCTTCCAAGAGATTTTTCCACACTCCCTCTTGAATCCAACACTAACAGCCAGCAAGACTGTCTGCAGAACATATTGTTTCCATACTGTTGCCTGTTTTTTTTTTCCTCTTTCAACTACTAAAGGGTAGGTGCTTAACTTGATTATTGAATTAACTTTCCATCCGGATGTGCACAAAACATTGGACCAAGTTACCCCACCTGGGTGGATCCTGGCTAATCCACTTCATGAAACCTTTAAAACATAACTCTGTTTGAATCATCAAAGGGATGAGGGTTCCTTTTATAGAGTTACACAACTTTATACCTGTGCAAAACTCCAGAGATTCATCTAATTCCGCCTCTATATTGTGTCATGGAAAATATAGCTACACTCTCAAGCTTTCAAGAAGAGACTGGACTGCCATTTGTCGGAAATGGTATAGGGTCTCCTGCTTGGGTGGGGGGTTGGACTAGATGACCTATAAGATCCCTTCCAACTCTGTTAATCTAATCTAAGTTTAGGGCAGAGAGTGGTAGTTGAGCTCCTGTGAAATGTTTTATTGTTCTTTAAAGTCTTTCTGGGTACTTATGATATGCTTCTTTTTAAATTTTCCTACATTCTGGATCTAAACTGAATGAAAAAATAAATGAATGAATAACCCAATATGCTAAACCATCAGAAAAATTAACCAAGTTGAAAAATAAGCAAGTATACTGTATTGTGCAGATAAAGCTGTAGTGTTTTAACTGGCCTGCTGGTTAACATGTTGTCTGAACTGTGCCTACGCTGTAATATTTTAAAGCAAAACAGTAATCTGGGAAAAATGACTTTCACATAATTGGCTCCATCAATGCAAGAGTAGAATGGGAAAAACAACAACAGAAGAGTTGTTTAATTTCTTCTCCAGAGGAAGTATGTAGTTCTGCTTCATTTCTGACTAAACTTACCTTTGTTGGTTAAAAAATAATGTTGTTGTACTTTTGTGGGAGGGCATATGTGCAACGGAACTTGCAATTATTTTGCTGTTAGTTTTGCAATTTTAGTAAGACGATAGAGGAAAATGGTATGATGACACAAGGACATTTCTTATGTTCGATAAGGTTGAGTCTTCTGAAAATTGGTCCTTCAGATTTCAAAATCAGGGGCCTCTGGTGGCTCAGACTGCTAAGACAGTCTGTTATTAACAGCAGCTGCTTGCAATTACTGCAGGTTCAAGTCCCACCAGGCCCAAGGTTGACTCAGCCTTCCATCCTTTATAAGGTAGGTAAAATGAGGACCCAGATTGTTGGGGGCAATAAGTTGACTTTGTATATAATATACAAATGGATGAAGACTATTGCTTGACATAGTGTAAGCCGCCCTGAGTCTTCGGAGAAGGGCAGGATATAAATGCAAATAAAAAAAAAATATGAGCCTCCCTGCATGGAGTCAGACAAACCGCATTTTCGTTTCGGGGACAGTTATATTTATGGGATCAGAAACTCAAATGAGCTGAACCTGATTGCTTCTTGATTCTTGGATGGAAAGCAACCAGAGAATCCCAGGGCTGTAGAGAAGACCAGAAAGTTTTGGGGTTTTTTTTTAAGTCCCTTGGCCTTTTAGCAAATATTTTCATATTGTGAAAATTGTTGTCCAAACAAGATGCACAATGTGACCTTCAAGGTTGACTCAGAGGAAGCCCTTATGATCCGTGTGGCTCTAACTGGTAAGTTCTTATACCCCACATCCCAAACTGACCAGCTGTAGAATATATCCAAAAGCAGCAGCGGAATAACCTTCATCAGTTCTCAGGTTCAGGCAAATCATTGAATCAAATAGTTCACGTATGAGAAAATGAAAATCTTGAAATAAGAGATTCCACTCTTTTTCCTAGAAAAAGCAACTGACTCCTAAATTAAACCAATGGGTTGAAGTGAGACAGCTGAACTGGCAGCTAGAGTGGTAGACTAGCAGACAGAGAGACTGACAGACAGACCTAGACAGACAGAAAGACAGGCTGTCAGGGTTCTGACGGATGCCCTAATTAAATCATGAGCCTTGAGCCAAGCTTCAAAAGAAATCCATTTATTTATTAGGAGCTTCATGTCGGCATGTTCCCAAATGAAGCCAGCTCTGACTCCACATAATTTATGTCCCCAATCATAACCCTGTCCCCCCCCCCCTGCAAGGATGTGTCATCAATCACATTCGCCAACGGAGCAATCCCCTCCAGCCGCTGAGGGTAGCCCTGGAAGACAGCCTTGTGAAATATATGTCTGGAATGTATTCCTGTCTTTGGCTGCTGTGCTGCTTCATTGGTTTCCCATCCCCCTTGCCTATGGCAACTCAAGATCCAGCCCAGGATGCTTTACAAGTTGACACAGACAGACAGACAGACAGACAGACAGACAACAGACAGACAGACAGACAGAGCCACCACTCAAATGGGATAAACAGGTTTTGTTTCTTTACAAAGAAGTGGGAATCAAACTTTAAAGAAGTTTGATTCCCACTTCTTTGTAAATAAACAAGAGTTGGATTGTTTTGGTGGAGTGTGATTGAAAAGGCACAGGACAAAGGGAGTCTTTCCCAAGGAGCTAAAAGGCAGGTTAACCTGAAATTCTTGTTGTACAGGAAGAGAGACAGGCTGGACTCTCCCTAAACTTTAACAGGGTATATTTAATAAATATGAAGATTTGTGCTTTAGTCTGGCAAGATTCCTGTCTAGAGGTGAGCAACAATAAAGAAACTACTTTGAGTAACTCTTCATGTCATTCTCAGTTCCTTGCATCTACCCATTTTAAAGTTTCTGAGGTTGGGAAGCACTGCTTTAGCTGGATGTCTTTCAAATATGTTTACAGATGTTATTTTCATACAATTTGATGTGTCTATAAAATCATACCTTGTAGAGTAGGATGCTGTGAGCTGTGGTGGGATTCAGCCAGTTCGCACCACTTCGGGAGAACTGGTTGTTAACTTTCTGAGCAGTTTGGTAAACTGGTTGTTGGAAGAAATCATTAGGGCAGAGAACCGGTTGTTAAATTACTTGAATCCCACCACTGGCTGTGAGTTTAGACATTTAAGAATTCACGAGGACATCAAACAGGTGACAATGTCCCCAATCATATGTGCAAATGTGTGCATGTGTGCATATTTATTTATTTATTTATTTATTAATCGTATTTGTATACCGCCCTATCTCCCGGAGGACTCAGCGCGGTTCACAGGCAAGTAAAAAACATATATGTACAAATTAAGATAACCATTAAAAAAATGGTTGTGCATACGTGCATTGTGCAAATCAACAATGTGCAAATGACACAAATGGTGTGATTTGTGTCATGATGTCATGATATACAGGGTTTCTCTTCCTGACCCTGCCCTCTTCTCTGCCCAACTGAACATGCCAGGCTAGTCAAAAGGAAACAAGAAGTTTAAGCTATTCTTGTCTTATGAGAATGTTCTCCAGAAGTGAATTTTGAGTTGGACCCTGCTCTGAAAAAATTGATATTTATTGATTAACGGAGAGTCAATTTACCCAGACATGGGACAGACTAAGAATGATGCATTGACCTAAATTAAGACTATCTCAATGGTGGTCCAGGAGCTTTCAAAAGGATTTTGAATGGTGATGGTAGATGAGAGCTCACTAACTTCACTTTGGCCGACTATCTATGTGGCTATTAAAAAAAAAACTCAGTGGAAGAGATGAATAGCTTTGTTCAGTAGTGGGTTTACCTCCAGAATCTCTTTCTGTCATTCCTATGTTTAACTGAAGATTCTGACACATTTCTCACAACCCAATATTAATTCACATTAACCTATTCTTCTGGTTCTCACCATTGACTCTTTGGAGCAGGCAATGAGTTTCCCCTGTTTTCTTTTATAGGGGGAAATGTCCCAATTTGTCACCTCTTTACTCCCACTTCAAGGTCCTTCACATTTTGATGAGTCTCTAGTCAGGGGTGGGCTTCAAAAATTTTAGCAAGGGGTTCTCTGCCCAGTTGCTGGGTGAGCATGGCCATGGTGGGTGTGGCCTAGTTGGCTTCCTGCACCAAAGCAGGAGGGGGTGTTTTTGCCCTCCCCAGTCTCTGAAGGCTTTCCTCGAACCTCCAGGAGGGCGAAAACAGCCTTCCCAGGCTCCAAAGGCCCTCTGGAGGCCTGAAACAGGCCCGTTTCTGGCCTTCCTGAATTTCTGGTAGACCGGTTTTCACCCTCCCCAAGCCTCCATGCGCGCCCTGCACTTACCTGCAAACATGAGGACTCCTGGGAGGGGAGGGGTAGAGTGGGCGGGGCCAGCCAGGAATAGGATTTAGGGGTTCTCCGAACTGCACAGAATCTTAGTTAGAGGTTCTCTCAAAGCCCTGTGAACCCCCAGCAGCCCACCCCTGCCTCTAGTGGGCTTCTGAGGTACCTCACATTCACTGGAACTTGAGTTGAAAATCTGTGCTTTGATGGCTTGCATTGAAAAGTCCTGGTTGGGGTTTTTTTGCAGAGGGGTGAGGGGTTGGTGCTCCTTCAGGAATCTTCAGCAGATCTTCCCATCACTTGAAAAGATCTCTCTTTTTTATGTCTATCCTCTTTGTCTGGATAATTACAATTTGTACCAGCCGCATTCAGCAGGAACTACGGCACCTGACATGGTGGCCACGTCAAGACCAAAACAAAGACATCTTTCTGGTCTAATAATCTGCTTTGCTTCTCGATAACCCCTATGACTGTCTTGGGTTGGCTTCAACCTCCGTTACGGCTGCTCCTTTCTGCTATTCCATTTCCACCTTCGGCCTCTCGCTTCCAACTCCAGCAGGCTTCTTCACCATCACTTTCCCTGGGCCGGCTGATCTTATCTAACAGAACAAAGGCAAAAATAATGAGGTTTTGAGAGAGACCCTCCCAATTTGGCAGGTAGGAAGCTTTTCTTGAACTGAGAAAAACCATAGAGTTGAAAGCAGCTAAAGGACAGGACACCCCCAGGCTAATTTTGCTGTGAACTATATACCTCCCACCATATGCCATGTATCTTGTCGCTACTTTATTAATGCATTGATTCTCATTTTGCTAATAATCACTTAACCACGTATTGTTATTTCATGCATGCATTCAAACTAAAATCACATTCCTCTCGTTCTTGCATTTGAACTTCTGGGCATTATTGGAAAATTCCAAATTCCAATCTAATCTAATCTTTCTGCTTAAGGCATGAACTAAACTTAATCAAACTACAAATATTCACATTATTCTTAGCTATGGTCTTCCTAGTTCCTTGTCCTTCCCTTTTCCTTCTTTCTTTTTTTCTTTCATCCTTGGTTTATTTTGTGATATGGTTTTGAGCAGACCTCCACCTTCCAAAAAATGTCAGCGTAAGGATGTTGATATTAAACCAACCAACTAACAAATGTTGAATAAAATAACAAAAAGGCGAAAAAATCACACAGCAAGATTATTATCCTGAAGAGCCTTCTCCCTCTTAGACTGCTTTCAACTCTGGATTAATTCAAGGGTGACATCCAGCCATCCTTGGTTAATGTCTACAGTCAAGTACTGTCCCACGCAATCAATGATCCTACGGTCAACATTTTACTGATCTGTTCTAACAAATCTGCATGAATTGCCCTCCGGCTTCAATTTACAGCCTGTAAGGGCAGTAACGTTTCCTCTACTCAGCCATCGAAATGCATGAGCATGGTGATTTATCTGAGATGGAATCCCGTTTATTTATGTATTTATTTATTTATAAGTATGATTCAAAATATTTAGCTTTATTAAAGAAAAACAAAGCCACACGCTTCAGTGCTGCTAACTGAAGCTCGCCTCTTATACCCACTGCGTCTCTTTGGCTGCGTTTCATGCAACATACTTAACTGTTGTTGAGTAGACCCGCTTCCTGGGTTCACACAACGAATTAAACTCTTACCCCAATCAAACTGATTTGGTGAATTCAACAGGCAAAGCCCTAAAAGAAACTAACCCCAGTTAAAACTGAGCAACTTCTGTACATGGTCTTTAAGTGTGTTGTGCAAACCCAGTTGTCATCTATCTACACATTTTTATTTTGGTGTTTAAATACAGGCTGTGTTGCACCCATCGTTGTCTGCTTCCTTTTGAGTTTTTTCCTTTTTTAATTTTAGATGCTTCCCTACATGTTGAAGATGGCTTTGTGTAACCATCCCTCCCTGACACGTTATCTCTTTTACGTTACAGAATCGCATGCATGAATCGCTGAAGCTGTTTGATAGCATCTGTAACAATAAATGGTTCACAGATACCTCCATTATCCTCTTCCTCAATAAGAAGGACATCTTTGAAGAGAAGATTAAGAAATCCCCCTTAATTATCTGCTTCCCAGATTATACAGGTAAATAAAACACATCCTTTCATTTTTTAAAAATAAATAAATATGGGACTCAGAACATTTGCCTTTTGTTGAGGCAAAAATTCCCAAACTATGGTCCACAAGTAGACCAGATGTTGTATCAAAATTGTTTTTGAAAGGGCTAGGGAAACATTGCTGGAGAAGACTCCTGCGAGTCCCTTGGACGGCAAGGCGATCAAACCGGTCAGTCCTAGAGGAGATCAACCGTGACTGCTCTTTAGAAGGCCAGATCCTGAAGAGGAAACTCAAATACTTTGGCCACCTAATGAGAAGGAAGGACTCACTGGAAAAGAGGCTAATGCTGGGAAAGATTGAGGGCAAAAGAAGGGATGGCAGAGAATGAGGTGAGCTTAAGTGGACTCCAGAGGATGGTAGAGGACAGGAAGGCCTGGAGAAATGTTATCCATGGGGTCGCAATGAGTCAGACACAACTTTGCGACTAACAACAACAACAACAAGGACACATTAAGAATATCTAAATATGGCCCTATCGTTGATTAAATCACCTTCAGATAACAGACTCGGGGATAGTTTTGAAGAGGTTTAGATTACAAGAGGAACTTGGCGTAAGTCCAACATGTGCATAATATGGATGTTGTTGCTACTGAACACCTTTCTCTGAAAAGAAGCATTAGCTAAGTAGATGTTCTTTTTGTCATCCTAGCCTGGACCCCACGCTTTGCTTGCCGAACAGGAAAATTTATTAAGCATTTTGCTAGCATCATCAGGAACAGTGGACTAAAGGAATTGCATCAGTTTCTTTCTTTATAGTTCTGTGCAGAACTTTATATTTAGAATGAGTTGAAGGCATAAAGGAGAAGGAGGAGAAAGGGGGAGGAGGAGGGGGAGGGGGGTGGAGGAGGAGGAGGAGGAGGAAGAAGAAGAAGAAGAAGAAGAAGAAGAAGAAGAAGAAGAAGAAGAAGAAGAAGAAGAAGAAGAAGAAGAAGAAGAAGAAGAAGAAGAAGACTGCTGCCATGTCATCCTTATTGGATGACATACAGTATATAAAGGTCATCTTTATTGACATAGTCAACTTTGTTTGTTGATTAAGATGAGGAGTCTGGAAAATGGGAAAGGTTAATAGCTCTCCTTCCCTTCTCCTCAAGGTTGCTATTAGCCCAAAAGTATCTGTGGGGAAGGGTCAAAACAGTTAAAATGGCAACTTAACCCATGTGGTTCAAGCCCTAAATCAGAAGGGAATTTCCATCAAGTTCAGAGTTCAGAGAAGACCCACAAAAAATGATTAGGGGCCTAGAAACTAAAATGATTACAGAAATTAGGTATACCTAGCCTAGTGAAAAGAAGGACTAGAGGTGCGATAGCAGTCTTCCAATACTTGAAGGGGTGCTACAAGAAAAAGGGGGTCAACTTATTTTCCAAAGCCCCTGTAGGGAGGACAAGAAACCATGGATGGAAACTAATCAAGGAGAGAAACAACCTAGAACTTAGGAGAAAGTTCCTGACAGTGAGAACAATTAACCAGTGGAACAACTTGCCTTCAGAAGTTGTGGGTGCTTCAACGGAGGCTTCTAAGAAGCGACTGAACAGCCATTTATCAGAATAGTATAGATCTCTTGCAAGAACAGTGGTTGGATTAGATGGTCTCCAAAATCCCTTTTTTATTGTTAAATTTTCTATCCTATGGTTCTGATCCTATATACCATATTTTTCAGTGTATAAGACGCACTGGAGTATAAGACGCATCTTAATTTTGGGGGAGGAAAACAAGAAAAAAAGATTTCTGCCTCTGCCTACCAGCATCAGGATCAGCGGCGTCCTCACTTCCATTCAGATTTTGATAACGGGAGCGGCCTGGGGAAGTGCGGAGGTCGGGACTTGCTTGGCGAAGCAGGTGCTGCACAGGTGGCAAAAGGCAAGGCGCTGCCACCCAAAAACACTGTTGCCACGATCTCCGCCACCTGGAGATCTCCGCTGCCTCCCGAATTCCAAAAATGGGGTGTGCAGAGGCAAAGAAAGAGCATCGTGTTTTTGGGCGGTTCCAGGCAGCAGACATCGCAGCAACAGTTTTCGGGTAGCGCCTTGCCTTACACCTCCTGCGCAGTGCCCAGCAAGCCAGCTGTTCTCCAATGAGGCTGAGGCATCGGTCAGACATGTGTTGCTGCAGCCGGATCTGCCTCGAGACTGAGTCATAGTTTTTTGACCACGCCCCTTCCTCCTTCCTGTTGGACCCAGTTTCGACTCAGTCGGCCTGAGAGAAACATCTCTAGCAGATCTGGCTTCCAGCCCATTTCTGTTCGATTTTTTCAGTCACTGTGAGTTTTTTGACCAAAATATTTCTTTTTTCTAATCAGGAAACATACCAGGCTTGCTTCAGTCTAGCAGAACCATACCGGTCTACTTGCCTTTTTTGGGAGCACACTGGTCTACCTTCTTTAAAAATAGAGGCACCGGTCTACTAATTGCCTTTTTTTGGGAGGGGGGAGCGCACCGATCTACCTTCTTTAAAAATAGAGGCACCAGTCTACTAGCCGCCTACAGCACTGATCAGCTGCAGTGCGGCCCTTTGAAGCACCGCGGCAGATCCAAGACCGTTTTCATGAGGACATGCAGCTGTGCAATGCACAGAGGCTGACAACCTTCGAATGTGGGAGGCGGCAGGTGGGGCTATATTCGATGTATAAGATGCACCCAGATTTTCACCCTCTTTTTGGGGGTAAAAATATGGTGTATGGTGTATATATATATATTCATCCACAATGGACAAAGATACAAACAGGTAGAAGGAGCACCCATGGGATCACCCCTCTCACCTGTCATCGCAAACCTATACATGGAACACTTTGAAACCAACGCTTTAGATAAATCTGAATATAAACCCAAACTCTGGCTCAGATATGTAGATGACACCTTCGTAATTTGGCCACACGGAAAGAAAGAACTAGATAACTTCCTCACACCTTCACCCCAAAATACAATTTATTATGGAAATAGAAATGAACAACCAACTCCCCTTTCTAGATGTCCTAATCTACAAAAAACCAAACGGCTCCCTAAGACACACAATCTACCAGAAAAAAACACACACCAACCGCTATTTAAATGCACAATCACATCACAGATCAACTCTGTAGCCAAGACTCTCATCTCCAGAACCAAACACCTAGCTGACAAAGACCACCTAGAAACCGAATTACACACACTTACAAACGTACTAATCTCAAACGGATTCCAAAGAAACACAATTACAAACCTAATCCAAAAAGACACTCAACCCAAAAACCAAGACACAGAACAAAACAATGACATCGCCCTCCTCCCATACAACAAAGGCACTACAGATAAAATCAGCAAAATTCTCCACAAACACAACATCAAGACAGCCTTCTGCACAGACCAAAAAATAGCCAACATCTTAAGAAACTCCAAAGACAAGATCCAGCTAGAAAACCAAGGAGTCTATGAAATACCTTGCAAAATCTGCCCAGCAACATACATTGGACAAACTAATAGGAGAATAAATGCACGCATAGCAGAACAGAAGATTGCAGTAAGAAAAGAAGAAAAAACTTCATCTCTTTTCCAACACCTTAAAGCAACAGGACATGACACTGATTTTGAAGGAACCAAATTAATCTCCAAAACTGAACACTATCACAAGAGAATAATTATGGAAGCCATAGAAATAGAGAAACATAACATGAATAAACGCGATGATACCTCCTGCTTACCAAACATCTGGAAACTAGCACTAGTCAAGAAACGAATCCCAGCTACAAAAATTGACACCAACACACGACAGGACCTCGAACTCAGAACCAGACCAGAGCCCCAAATGCTACTTCCCACACAAACATCAACCCCATTAACCAATTAGCAACACAGCCAACCAAGCAGCTTGCAACAGCTAGGCCTGCAATTCAAAAAACACCCCCCACACCAGTATTTATAGAGAAGCAGCAGTTAAAATCCACACTTTGCTCACATAAGAACAAAGCCAAAGCCTGAAGATGATGAGTGAGATCTCATCGAAACGTTGCCTAAATACTTCCAATCTTACACGGGAAAAGACCTGAACATACCAAAACCACACACACATATACACACACACATATACACACACACATATACACACACACGCACACACACACACTTTGAATTCTTTAGAATTAAAGGATCCAAAACATCATCTGCATGTTTAGAGACAGAGTTTGGTCTAGCAGTCAAGACATCAGGTTCCCAGGAAACTGGGACCATGAGTTCAAATCCCACCTTAGCCATGAAAAGCTAAGCTAGGTAACCTGGGAGCAGTCTGTCTCTCTGTCTCTCTTTCTCTCTGTCTCTCTGTCTCTCTGTCTCTCTTTCTCTCTGTCTCTCTTTCTCTCTGTCTCTCTTTCTCTCTGTCTCTCTTTCTCTCTGTCTCTCTTTCTCTCTTTCTCTCTGTCTCTCTTTCTCTCTGTCTCTCTTTCTCTCTGTCTCTCTTTCTCTCTTTCTCTCTGTCTCTCTTTCTCTCTGTCTCTCTTTCTCTCTGTCTCTCTTTCTCTCTCTCTCTTTCTCTCTGTCTCTCTTTCTCTCTTTCTCTCTGTCTCTCTGTCTCTCTTTCTCTCTGTCTCTCTGTCTCTCTTTCTCTCTGTCTCTCTTTCTCTCTGTCTCTCTTTCTCTCTGTCTCTGTCTCTCTCTGTCTCTCTCTCTCTCTCTCTCCCCCCCCCACCCACATCCATCTAACAGGGTTGTTATTGGGGGGGGGGGAATAGGAGGAGGAAGGAATGTTGGATGTGTTTGCCACCTCAGGTATTTGCAAAAATAATAAAGATGGGATACAAATAAATAAATAAATAAATGCAGATAGTGCTCAACTTACAACCACAATTGAAGCCACAGCTTCCGTTGCTATGCAAGACAGTTGTTAAGTGAGGTTTGCCCCATTTTACGACCTTTCTTGCTACGGTTCTTAAGTGAATCACTGCAGTTGTGAAATTAGTAACGGTTGTTAAGTGAATCTGGCTCCCCCTTTGATGTTGGTTGTCAGAAGGTCATAAAAGGGGATCACGGACCCCGGGACACTGCAACCGTCATCAATATGAATTTTGATTCATGATCATGGAGATGCTACAACAGCCATAAATGAGAAAAGTGTTCATAAGTCACTTTCTTCCGTGTCATTGTAACTTTGAATGGTCACTAAACAAACTGTTGTAAATCAAGGACTACCTGTATACAGTTTTGGGAATTCCAGCAAACATACCTTGAATTCTTTATCATTACAGGACCCAAAACTTTGTGGTTTGGGAACATTTTGGTCAACCATTTGTCTGAAATGATATAGGGTTGCCTGCCAAAGCAGGGGATTGGACTAGAAGACCTCCAAGGTCCCTGTTCTGTTCTGTTCTGTTCTGTTCTGTTCTGTTCTGTTCTGTTCTATTATTCTATTCTATTCTTCTGTTCTATTCTATTCTATTCTATTTTATCTTATTCCTATTCTATGCTATGCTACGCAACGCTACTCTACTCTACTCCACTCCACTCCACTTCACTCCATTCTTATTCCATTCTTCTCTTCTCTTCTCTTCTACTCTACTCTACTCTACTCCATTCTTATGCCGTTATTCTATTCTATTCTATTCTATTCTATTCTATTCTATTCTATTCTATTCTATTCTTTCTTTTGTTCTATAATTCCTATTCCTATTCTATGCTATGCTACTCTACTGTACTCCATTCTTATTCCATTTTTCTCTTCTCTTCTCTTCTCTTCTCTTCTCTTCTCTTCTCTTCTCTTCTCTTCTCTTCAGGAAATTCAAACCTTGGTTCTCCAAAACCTTTCATTCTGCCTCTTGATTGGTTGGCCCTCCTGTCAAGGGGAGCCAACATGGACAGTCTCTTCGTGGGGGAGGGGGGGCTTCAAAACATACTTTCACTTGGCTCTTCTTTCTCTCCCTCACAGGAACCAGCAACTTCCCGGATGCGGTGGCTTACATCCAGACGCAGTACGAGAGCAAGAATAAGTCATCCAACAAAGAGATATACACTCACATCACCTGTGCCACCGACACCAATAACATCCAGTTTGTCTTTGATGCCGTAACTGATGTCATAATTGCCAATAACTTGCGTGGATGTGGACTATATTAAAACCCCTTCCTCCCCCCGGTCCTGTAGAAGAATCTCAATTCATTGCTTTCTTTGATTCGGTCTCCTTACTCATCTTATGTAGCCCTAAGACCATCAGTTTGTTTCAGATGTAAGGGTTGGGGAGCATGGGTTCTGCACTCCACTTTGGTCTGTTATGAGGGGAAATTGTTGTCTGTGCCTCCATTCATGGGGTTTTTCTTCTCTGCATAAACACGAAAGAGATAAAAGACTTAATAATCAGCTCTGGAAATGCCCGGAAGGAAATTTCATAAAAATTGTTGATTTCCCAAATCTTGCTCAAACTTTCAACTCTTGTTTCCATTTTCCCACATCTGTTCCAGAGATGGGCTTCAGATATTGTTACCACCGGTTCGCCACACATGCGCACCTCCCCCAAGCATGCGCCCGGCCTCGAAAATGTGGCTAAATAGGACGGCATAGTGCCGGGGCGGGGGGCGGGCCCACTCGCGCTTGCCGCTACCGGTTCTCCCGAACCGGTAGAAACCAGCTGAATCCCCCCCTCTGATCATGTTCCTCTGCCTTTAAATTCTCTGATTTCTTTTTTCACGAAAAGCCTAAGACCATAAAAATAGATAGATTATTAATATTTTGGTTCAGGGGTCTGCAACCATGGCAACTTTAAGACTTGTGGACTTCAACTCCCAGAATTCCTCAGCCAGCTTTGCTGGCTGAGGAATTCTGGAAGTTGAAGTCCACAAGTCTTAAAGTTGCCAAGATTGGAGACCCCTGATTTGGATGATATTTTTTTTTCATTATTTCTCCCTCCCCCCATCCCCCTCCAATCTCTTTCCTTCCACCCAACCTGGACTTTTGTGTCTTCAAATTTTACTGTTTTTCCATTCTGAAATACATCCGAAATTCCTGAATATTGAATTTCAAGAGCAAGTATCCCATGTATTCATTTTGCCATTCAGGCAAAATATCCACACATTTAAGGACTAGACCAGGGGTCTCCAACCTTGACAACTTCAAGACTTGTGGACTTCAACTCCCAGAATTCTGGGAGTTGAAGTCCACAAGTCTTAAAGTTGCCAAGGTTGGAGACCCCTGGACTAGACAATCAGTGGCCAATTCTTAAAATCTGATAAAAGAGCAGCTTGCTCCATTTTAACTCCCAGGATCAGAGTTTTTGTCATCTTGAGAAGGTTGTATTTTCCACTCTCATTCTCACTGTGGTTCAGAATTCTTTTTTCTTCCCACTTATTTGTTGGAAGCAGATAATTGTTGGGCTTGTCTGGCAAAATATCTTTCTCGCATCCTGCCGGAGAAATGTGGCTTTTTCAGAAAACATTAAACTGGAAAATATGGGTTTATATCATGAATATGTCCAGCATTCCTGATATAAACTGGAATGACAGAGTTGGAAGGGACCTTGGAGGTCTTCTAGTCCAACCTCCTGCTCAAGGCAGGAGACTTTACACCATCTTGGACAAATGGCTGTCCAATCCCTTTTTGAAAACCTCCAGTGATGGAGCAACTTATAGCCACCCATTTTATAGCACCCACACACCCTCTGTGCAGCTAACAATGAATGAGAGGTTCACAAAGAACACGGTCTATTAAGCAAAGGTTTTGTTTTTCATGGAAAGAAATAGGGATGACATTAAGGTGCCATGTATTTTGGTGGGCACATCAAAGGTCCCATCACAGGAGCCTTTTCATTTGAAACCAGCTTTGTGTACGTTCCTCCTTCAATCGAGCAGGAAGTAGAGTAGATAAAAGGAAGTAAGGAGAGCCAGTTTAGTCTTGGGGTGAAGATACCAGGCTAGAAAGCAGGAGATTGTGAGTTCTAGTCTCGCCTTAGCCATGAAAGCCAGTTGAATGGGTTTGGGCCAATCTCTAGGAGACAGTGATTCTAGTCCCGCCTTAGAAATCAAAGCTGATTGGGTTACCTTGAACCAGTCTCTCTCAGCCCGATGCACCTTCACAGGGTTGTTGTGCTGGGCAAACAAGAAGGAGGAAGTTGTGTTGGATATGTTTGTTGCTTTGAGTTAAAATAATAAAGGCAGGGTACAAACAAATAAATGAATAGGATGGTTCACGACCATGTCCAACAGAATTATGGTGCAAGGCGGTGTTCCTGGCTCATAGGTAGATTTATTAGGTATCATGGTGGTCAGAGTGAAGAAGAGACAATGGTTGGAATCTGGTTTGTATGTCAAAAGTGCCATGTGAATGGGGCAGAGGGCAATCGGCCACAGGAAATATGGGAGTAAATAGATGAAAGAAAAACCAAGCGAGATGGATCATGAAGCTAAGAGTTATGCAGAAGACTCCTCAGTTTGAACAAAGGCAAGTAGAAAGTCCAAGGAAGTTGATTTTGGAATGGGAAAAGTAGAAAAAGACTCAAAGGCCAGAAGGAAATGGTTGCAAAACCTACTGGGGAAAGTCTTGGATTAAGTCCTCCAGATGTTGTTGGTGTTCCATCACTGGAGGTTTTAAAAGAAAAGATTGGACAACCATTTGTCTGAACTGGTCTAGGGCTTCCTGCCTGAACAGCGAGTTGGACTAGAAGACCTCCAAGGTCCCTTCCACCTTCATTATTCTGTTAATCTTATGACTATTTGGCCAATCAGTAAGACTTTCTTGAAACCATAGAAGAATGCTAGGTTTGGGTGGAAGGCAGGTGGATATTAACTGAATCAGGAATATCAGGTAGAAAAACCAAGATCTTCTTACTGGATGGTTTCTGTATGTATCGGGCTCCATTTCCCCATAATCCACCATCCTGACCGTTAGTCGTGCTAACTGGGGATCATGGGAGAGATGTTCAAGAGATACGTTGAAGGTATCAGATTGCCATTGCAAATTAGAGGCACAAGGTAATATAACGTTCCTTCAGCTAATTGAATTTAGAGGAATGGATGAGAGCAGAAGTGATGGAGTGATAAGATACGAAATATGAGCCTGCCCTCAGGAATCTGTTATGGATCTTCTGCAAAGCTTGGAATACTTCGTTAATTATGAGACTAGAAGTGTTATTTTTTTTTTAAAAGAGCGACTAATAATTGAGTCTTCAACCCAGTGCCATTAAAAGTGTTACAGGCAATCCTTGACTTACAACCACAACTGAGCTCAAAATTACTCTTGCTAAGCAAAAGAGTTAAGTGAGTTTTCCCCCCCATTTTATGACCTTTCTTGCCACAGTTGTTAAGTGAAACACTGCAGTTGTTAACTTAGTAACTCAGTGGTTAAATGAATCTGGCTTCCCCATTGACTTGGCTTGTTGAAAGGTCACAAAAGGGACCCTGGGACACTGCGACCATCTCAGCTGCCAAACATCCAAATTTTGATCCCATGATCATGGGGATGCTGCAACGGTTGTAACTTTCACCAGGCACTTTTTCAGTGTCAATTGTAACTTCAAACGGTCACTTAATGAGCCACTGTTGTAACTCGAGGACTGCCTGCACTCAAATGAACCGTATGGACTTTCTTTTGGCAGTAAAATGCAAGAAATGATGACAAAGGAAGAAAGAATAAAAAGAAGGAAGGGTGTTTGGAAAGAAAAATAAATAAGACAAGACGAGGACTGAAGTAGAGGAAGGAAGAGTAGAGTAGAGTAGAAGATTAGAGTAGAGTAGAAGAATAGAGTAGAGTAGAGTAGAGTAGAATTGAATTGAATTGAATTGAATTCTTTATTGGCCAGATGTGATTGGACACACAAGGAATTTGTCTTTGGTGCACATGCTCTCAGTGTAAATAAAAAGAAGGAACCACATTAAAAAAAATGGCAAAAACAGAATTGAGCTAGAGGGGAGTTGAATGTAAATGCTGTATTGTTGGAAACCTAACTATGAAACTAAGTCTGAAGTTCACAATTAGATGATCAGCTTCTACTTTTATTCAATTAAAACTGGGGTCCCGATGGGGTTGAGCCAGGAATTTGACAGCCGGTGGTTCTGGCACCGGGTGAGAAGGGGTCTTCTGTTTTTATGAGCCATTATGGGAACTAGGCGGCAATATACATCCTTTAAATACATAAATAAATAGAAATGAAATAAAAACTTGGTTGGGAACTTAAAATTACTACAGTTGTAGATGCTTGATAGAAGAACGTGAACAATGGACTCTATGTATTATTGGAAAATGCCTCTGGGTATCAGTAGCTTAACTATTGAAGAGTAATGCTGAATGTATGGGTTTCAATTTTTGCTTTTCTATCTTTGTTGCCTAATTTAAACCAAAATACACAATGGACTAAGTGTTAGTGTAAACCAACTGTCATATTTGCAACAGTGGATGCTGAATAGGGAGCATTGCTTAACTAGCTGTAGAGGCAGGTAATATTTTGAGAATGTCGCTATTGAATATTTTCAGAGCTGTAAAAGAAATGTGTGTGTTTGTGCTTTGAAGCAAATTCACATTGGATACTTCCCTGAATGAAAGCCTAAATTAAAAGATTAGGAATTTGATTGTATCTCTAGAGCAGTGTTTCTCAACCTCAGACGCTTCAAGGTATGTGGGACTCCCAGAATTCCACAGCCAGCGTGAAGCCCATACATCTTAAAACGGCTGAAATTACACTGATCTTACTCTGAAGGATAGATGGACTTTCAGTTTACCTGGACATATCTGCAATAATTTTAGGGTTTTGTTTTTTTTAAATTTATTTCTCAACCTTGGCAACTTTAAAATGGGCGAATGTCAACTCCCAGAATTTCCCAGCCAGCAGAGGGAATTCTGGGGGATTTCGGCTTTTGTGGCTTGCTGGGGAATTTTGGGATTTGAAACCCACACACCTTAAAAGTTGGCCAATGGGACAAACATGGATTCAGTACCTTCCAAATGTGTGAAATGATGTGATTATATTGACCAATTCTGCTTAGGAATTTAGGAAGGTGCAATCTTGGCATTTTTGGAGGGCACCTAACCCATCTGCAACAATTCTTGCAGGGATGTCTTATCTAACCATCGCTGAAAAAATGCACTAGATTGCTATAACACAAGCTCTTTCCACCCTTAAATATTTACACATAGTAAAATTCTACTTATCTTGCCCAGGCACATTGGCATGGAATCCTAAATCAGTGCAAATGCCTTGGTGGAAATCAGTGGTGAAATGCAACCGGTTCGCACCGGTTCGGGCAAACCAGTAATGATAAAAACTGGTTGGGGCAAACTGGTAGTTAAAAAAAAAGCTACTGGTTCCTCTGAACCGGTATTTCTGACGATCAGCTGTGCCGCACAATTTAAAATCTATGCTTTCCTGCTTTCAAGTGAATCTAAATCACGCAGCACAGCTGATCCCCCCCTGTGCTCTACTTACCTTCCCAAGCCTCCTTTTGGTGCGCACTGTGAATGCACATGTAGCGCGCGTTTGGTGCGCCTGGGCATGCCTGCACAGCGTGCATTTGGCATGCAGTACACATGTGCATGTAGGCAGTGTGACACAGTGCATGTTTGGTGCACAGTGCACACTTTCATGCACAACACGTGCTTGGCATGCAGCACACGTGCATGGCCAGCAAACCGGTGGCAAACTGGTTCAGATTTCACTGCTGGTTCAAATCCCAAACTCAAGACTTGCATATGAATTTTTGCAGTGTTTCCCAATCTTAAAGCATCTCCTTATCTTCGGCTTTTAAAATCTTAATACAGCTGTCAACTTGCAAAGCATCCCTGGCCTGCTCTTGAGTTGCCATAGGCAAAAGGGATGGGAAACCGACGAAGCAGCCAAAGACAGGAGCACATTCCAGACATATCTTTCTCAAGGCTGTCTCACAGGGTTACCCACAGCAGCCGGAGGGGAGTTATCTCTAGAACCCGTGAAATTGCTCTGTTGGCAAATGTGATTGATGACACACACTGGGGGGAGGGGGAAACAGGGGCATGATTAGAGCCGTAAATTACAGGGTCAAAATTGGCTTCATTTGGGAACGTGCCGACATGAAGCTCCTAATAAATAAGTGGATTTCTTTTGAAGCTTGGCTCGAGACTCATGATTTAATTAGAGCATCCGTTGGAACTCTGAAAATAGCCTCCCATAGCATGGCATGTTCTAGAATAGGTGGAATTCCCCGTGACGTTGGAGGAACCTATATTACTGTCTTAATCTCAAAACAATTCAACAGGACATTATCTCTTTTGCCACAAAAAGAGGGAGGGTAATTAACCTGCAAATAGAGACATGCTCCTGTTAAATTTAGCAATATTCTTAGTTCATCATTGTATAATTGCCCTCTGCAAGGATGAGTAACCACAACAAACATGACACGCTGTGTTATTTTTTTTTTCCTTCACCTTTTGCAAGCAAGCAAGAGAGTGCTACCCTGTTTACCATTAGATTAGTACTGAGTGATAAAGGGCTTCTCCAAGGAATCATGCTCACAAAGAAATAGCTGCCTTCTTCAAAATGAGTGTCTTCTGCAAATGTGAATTAAGTTATGATATTCATATGAGAAGCGTGCCTATTGCATGCATTAAGGATGCTATAATTCTGTATTCCAGTATAATGCAGTAACAAGAAGGGTCAATGTTGCAATGTATACATCATACAACTTGAAGAGGTTGCTGACAGATGGATGATTAGTTGTGTGCTGTTAAGTTGGTTCTTACTTTTAGCAACCATATAAATCGATTTTTTTTTCTACGATAGTCTATGCCCAATATGGTCTTTCTGAACTTTGCAATGATGCATCTACATAATTGCTATTGTTTCATTTTGTATTGCATACCTGATTATCTGTGTGGCTGATCTGCCTAATTGATTCTCTATTTGCTACAGAGGGAAAAGGGTAGGTTGGAGAAATAGTCTCATCATTTCTGAAAAATTGTAATATAGTCATGGTTACCTAAGTCACTATTTCTAGATTTTTAAAAAAACTCTGCTCACAATATGAAGAGTCAGAAACGTGCAGAAACCTTTTTTTACATCATCAGAATCTAACTTTTTCTGGACTCAAGCAGAATTCAGAAATTCTGCTGTATAATTCTGCCATTCTTCTCCCAATCTGAACTGTAGTTTCCCCCAATTCCTAATACACTTATTTCCAGAAAACCAGCACTGTCAGAAACAGTGCATGCTTACTAAATTTTTTCAAAATTTTTCAAAATTTTTTAACAAAGGGTTCTCTGCCCGGTTGCTGGGTGGACGTGGCCATGGTGGGCGTGGCCTAGTCGGTCTCCTGCACCATGGCGGGGGGGGGGGCGTTTTTGTCCTCCCCAGGCTCTGGAGCCTGGAGCCTTTCCTCTAGCCTCCGGGAGGGCGAAAACAGCCTCCCCAGGCTCTGCAGGCCCTCTTTCCAAACCTCCAGTAGGCTTGTTTTTTTGCCCTCCATGAGTCGCTGTGCTTACCTGCATCCAAAACGGGCCGCGGGGGGACTCCAGGGAGGGGCAGGGTGGGGTGGGAGGGGCCATCCAGGAGTGGGATTTGGGGTTTCTCTGAACTGCACAGAATCTTCGCTAGAGGTTCTCCCAAACCCCTGCGAACTCCCAGCAACCCACCCCGGATGCTTACAAAACTGAAGTCTGTAACAGATAAGTCCAGTGAGGTTGGATGGAAAGCTATGACGCAGAAGTCAAGGATATGTAGGGCCACTAAAACTCAGATGTGCCCAACTTTTACATCCAGTGGTTTAGATTAGGGTCCTGTTGTCAATATTTATTATTACAGGTAGTCCTCGACTTACAACAGTTCATTTAGTGACCGTTCAAAGTTACAAGGGCACTGAAAAAAGTGACTTCTGACCATTTTTCACACTTACGACCATTGCAGCCTCCCCATGGTCACGTGATCAAAATTTAGACCCTCCACAACTGGTTCATATTTATGACGGTTGCAGTATCCTGGGGTCATACGATTCTCTTTTGCAAGCTTCTGACAAGCAAAATCAAGGGGAAGTCAGATTCACTTAAGAACTGCAGTGATTCACTTAACCACAGTGGCCAGAAAGGTTATAAAATGGGGCAAAATTCACTTAACAAATGTCTCACTTAGCAACGGAAATTTTGGGCTCAGTTGTGGTCATAAGCCAAGGAAATCCATGCCAAAATATAATGGGAAGTGAAATGCTTCCCACAAAGGGAACTTTGTGACTATGCACAAACGTGTTTGCCATAAAGAATGTGAAACAGCTACTGTGGGAATGCAACATTTAAACCTTTAAGAACATCTGTTTGACGTCTGCAGCCCGACGACTTCAAATTCTGATGTTTAAATGAGATGTGAACTTTAAAATGTGGGTTTAGGTGAGGTTGTGAGGTTTTTGACAGCTATCATGGTGAGATGAACTGCAGTGATGCAGTAACCATCTTACATTGTCTGTGGCCACCTTACATTGCTTTCTGTGCCTTCTGTGTTAATAACACAAAGGTCTTATTAACTTTGGTGGTATTTGAAGATCATTTGTTCTTCAACATTGTTCATTGTGCCACACTGAAGAGAGAACAAATGACAAATTGTGCTGTGTGACATCATCAACACAAACAACTGGCATCGTGACTCAACTGATGTGAATTGCCTACCAACGTTGTCGGTAGGAATGATGTCATTGTGCACTTGTCATTGTGGTAACACAGTGGCTTGTAACAAATACCTATGACGCCAAACTGAGCCTCAAAGCAATGAATTGCTCTGTTTTCATTATCTCTGCACTGCAGAGAAGGGCTGACTACAAGACATTTTGTGTTAACGGTTAAAAGCTTGCTTGGCAATACAAGGCTCGTCATGGATGATGTATCCCACAATCCTATTTAATAGTGACTGTCAAAATGGGAAGATGTTTTGCAAAATGTTGAACATTCCAAGGGAAATTTTACTCCCTGTGTCTGCGTAACATATTGTAGCCCCTTGTAAAGTGGGGGTGATGTAAAACAAATGACTTTTTGGCCTCTTCGTACCTTAGGGATCTCTTTTTCAATTTTTCTTTCGCACGAAGATATAATTGAGACTATATATCAAGGCTGCCTTAACCCATCAACTTAAGTCATAATGTAACTTCTTTCCTTTTTAGTCTAGAATCCACCCGTGTGGTCCATAAACCCTAGTTCAGTGATGGCGAACCTTTTAGAGCAGGGGTCTCCAACCTTGGCCACTTTAAGCCTGGTGGACTTTGATTCCCAGAATTCCCCAGCCAGCAAAGCTCCAGGCTTAAAGTGGCCAAGGTTGGAGACCCCTCTTTTAGATACTGAGTACCCAAATTGCACGTGTGTGCATGCCCAAACTGAAAGATGTGCACATGCGCATACGCGGACATGCATGAACATATGCATACGTGGACATGCACGCAGACATGTGTGGACATGCGTGCATGTGCAACAGAGACCCGAAGACCTGCTGGCTGATGGGAGGCGGAGCATCCCAACACTGACAGCGCGGCAAGAGGTCAGATATTTTTCTTTTGTGAGCTTCTGTTTCGTCATTTGCAGGGAAACAAAAGCTCACGAAACAAACGCCATGGAGATCTGACCTGGGGCGATGGAGCATGTTCCAGCAGAGAGGGCTCTGTGTGCCACCGCTGGCACGCATGCCATAGGTTCGCCATCAGGACCCTAGTTTATAGGTTTGTGTGCTGTGTGAAGCCAGCAAGTTGTGATTTATGTGATTTTTTTTTCTTTTAACAACCCTGTAATCCAGTGGTCCCCAATCTTTTGGCCATCAAGAACTGGTTCTGTGGAGAGAGGTTTTCCACAGACCAGAAGAGCCGTGGTTTCACATGCTGCCTGCATCCCACGGACGGGGCTTTAATTTTTTTGCGTAGCCCGGTTTCTGGCATGCCACGGACTAGTGCGGGTGCCCAAGTCGGGGTTTGGGACCCCTGCTGTAATCCCTTGCATTTCCTAGTTTGGAGCACAAGAGCTTTGTGGTTGACTGTGTTAAACCTACTTGTTGTGTCTTGTCCGCTCTCACAGCAGCCGGGGCCTTCTTATCTGCTCCCGAACACGGAGGAATGTATGCCTCCCGGCCCCAGTCCTGGCTCCATGCCCAGACAAGCTGAAGAGGAGGGGGCACCTCCCGGTCCCAGCCCTGGCTCCATGCCCAAGCAGGCTGCAGAGGAGGGAGCACTCCCCGGCCCCAGCCCTGACTCCATGCCCAGGCAAACGGAGCAGCTAGACCCCTCCCCCTCCTCCACAGCATGTGAGCCTGAGGAAGGTTTATTTCCAACAGCTGCTGATTGGAGTGACCCTCGCATCAGAAGACTGGATAGGCGGAGGCAACAGAAGGAAGGGAGGGGCAGGCCTTAATGAGTGCTGAGTTATGGAGCCACACCCCATAGCCTATATAAAGGATCTGCTTTCTGGCAGTCTCTGAGTCAGGCAAAGTCGAACTTATCTTGCTGAAGTCACTTACTGGTCTCCTGCCTGCTCTGAGGACTTTGCTAGGACTTTGGGCAGAGCTGCAGAGGCAAGCCTGATTCGGATTTCCCTGACCCGGCCGTCAGCAGAGGAGTGGGACACGACACTACTTTGCGGTTATGCTATAGTGGCAGGAGGAGCAAGGGGGGCACATGACGCAAGCACAACCTCCAGCCCGTTTTTGCATGCATCCAGCTGCATTGGCCCAACGCTGCTTTTTGTCATTTTGTTGTCATTATCTAGCAGAACCTCTATATTACAATTTTACTTTGTTTTCCACCTTAAAAAGGCAGAAAATCTCATTCCTAATTTTGAGCAATATTGAAGAATGGCCAACGTTGGTCATCCCAAATTGTTTGATCAGATTTAGCGATATACCCAGGAAATTGTTTTTTATCGGGTTTATCAATAGGTGTCTCAATAGGTGGGAGCATCTGACCAACCTTTTGCTGAGCTCTGAAGCTAAATAGGATCTGGCCAATTGGGCCTTTGATGGGAGACATTCAGAGAATTCCAGGGCTGCAAGTTGCAGTAGTGGCCAAAATTGTGGAAAACCTTTTGGGAAAAGTGTATTTTCTAAAACTAGCTAATAACACCACCTTTTTTTGGAGTAGTACCATAAAATTATATATCAATGGAAAGATAATTTAATCAAGAATGTAATGCAATAACTTTTATGAAGGATTTGCTATTAGAATAGTAGTTACAGTATAAAGAAGAAAAGTGAAACACGTAGAAAAAAGGAGATATACAAAAATTCTCACCATAGAAAAAACGAGATATACAAAAATGATCACCGTGTAAGTTAATACTTAGTTGGGTAACCTTTCGCATGAATTACGGCCTTACAAAGTCTTCCCATGGAGTGAACCAAGTCTTTTAGTTCTGCAGCTGTTATAATGTGAAACCAAGACTGAAGGATGGATTCTATTCTGTCGTGTCCCACTCCCCCTCTGATGACCGGGTCTAGGAAATCCGTATCAGATGTGGCAACGAAGTCTCTGCGGCTTTGCCAAATTCCTCCGAGGTTTCTCAGGGCAGGCAGGAGTCCAAGTTGTGACTTCAGCAAACTAGATGAGACTTTGCTTGATTCAAATTTGGAATGCCAAAAGCAGGTCCTTTATATAGGCTGTGGGGTGTGGCTCCATGACTCAGCATTTATCCAGGCCTGCCCCTCCCTTCCTTCTGCTGGCGTCGCCTCTCAGATCTCCGGAAGTGAGGATCCTCCCACTTTGAATTGTCTTCTGCTGTTTGAGAAAGGGAGGGGTCAGAAGGAGTAGGCCCAAGTAATTCCAATCCGTGGCTGACTTCCTCTGATGGCTGAGCCAAAGGAACACACACCGTATGAGTGAGGTTTGTTTGTTCATTCCTGACATCCTGTCCGGGCATGGGGCCAGGGCTGGGGGCTGGAGGCATGACAGGCCGTTCATCTTCATTATCAGACTCGGAGTCTGATAGCAGGCCCAGGAGGAGACGGGAGGGGCCCGGCTGAGGAGTGGAGGGAGAACGAGGCATAACATATTCACTTGGTTTTATTGCTGGGTTGCTTCTGATTAACAAGTTTCTTTAGTCGACTCCAGTGTTGGGATTCAAGTAATTTAACAACCGGTTCTCTGCCCTAATGATTTCTTCCAACAACCAGTTTGCCAAACTGCTCAGAAAGTTAACAACCGGTTCTCCCGAAGTGGTGCGAACTGGCTAAATCTCACCATTGGTCGGCTCCATAGGATTTTCAGTTGGGTTAAGGTCTGGGCTATTCCCAGGCCATTCCAGCAGTGAAATAGGATTATCTTGAAACTCAAAAAAAAAAAAAAAGTGGTGTTATTAGCCATCAAACCTCAAAAATACATTTTTTCCCAAAAGGTTTCCACAATTTTGGCAACTACTGTAGAAGAAGGGGAGGGGGGAAAGGATGCAGGTAGAAATCAATGGCAAAGTATGTTTTTTAATGGTGGTGGTTATTCTCTACCGCCCAGAGTTACGTGGAAATAGAATGGGTTATGAGTATCGTTAGATAAATAAATAAAATATATGGCTGCCAAGGAAATTGCTTGGATGTGTCCATGACTTTCCAGGGAGTTGAGCGCAACACAAAGGTATCTTTAGCTCCACATATATTTAATGATTTTCTCTTTCTTTCTCAATAAAAAAAAAACAATAATGAGTCTGGAGCCAATCTGGAGAATCCTACGCAACCCTGTAATATATCAACCAATCTTCTTGATATTTCCTTTATTTTTTTTTCCTATCATGCCTCTTTTTTCTTTCTTTTTTTCTGCTGGCTGCTTAAAATGCTTTACAGAGAGAAGAGTTTTGAAGGAAATGGGAGTTTGCTGAACCTCTCCTTTATGTTTGCAAATTACCTGCGGAATCTTTATATTCTGGGTTTTTTTTATTTTTGCATGTTTGATCACTCACAACGGTATTAATGATGTGAGAATGAGCCTCAGTCCAGTCCAAGAGTTCTTTTGATTCTTATTGTAATAATTTATTGGCTAGCATGTATTTATTAGTTACCAAATCTTAATAAAGTGCCAGCTATTTTCTAGTGTCTGAAACACTTTATTGGATTTCCCTCTACAAAGTACAGGGCGGTGCAATGGTTTGAGGTTAAAAGGTTGGGCTTATCGGCTGGAAAACTGACAGTCCAGGTTTGAGACCCGAGTGCCATGTGATGGAGTGAGCTCCCGTTCTCGCCCCAGCTCCTGCCAACCTAGCAGTTTGAAAACATACAAATGCAAGTAGATAAATAGGTATCACTTTGGTGGGACAGTAACAACGCTCCATGACATCCTACTAGCCACATGACCATAGAAATGACCCCCGTAGAATCAACAACTAGTGGAGTAAAAACTGCAGAGATGCCTTCTCCTTTACCTAACAAAGACAGATGTGAGGAAATTCATATGTAAAAATATAGCAGAACATGTCTACACCGTTTCTTAATAAGGAAACTGTTAATCCTAGCAGTTTCATGAGAAACAGTGCACGTAGAGATTTGAAGATTTTTTTATGGTGATGTAAAGAATTTAGAGAATACAGAATAGCATAGAGGAAGAAAGGGTTTTCGGGGAGTAAGTAGCAGAAGATCAAAAAAGCTACACCACTGAAATAACTCTGTTTTTTAAAAAAATTGGAGTTTATTGTGAGTTAAAGTACAAACACAAAGAAATATCAAAGAAGGGAGGGAGGGAAAGAGAGAGAGAGAGAAAGAAAGAAAGAAAGAAAGAAAAAGAAAGAAAGAAAGAGGAAGGAAGGAAGGAAGGAAGGAAGGAAGGAAGGAAGGAAGGAAGGAAGGAAGGAAGGAAGGAAGGAAGGAAGGAAGGAAGGAAGGAAGGAAGGAAGGAAGGAAGGAAGGAAGGAAAAAGAAAAGTGCAGGAGAAGATAAAAAGGATAAGAAAGGAGCAACTTCTATTTTCACTTCCTCAACTAGGTGTATCATCTTTCTTATTCTCACCAACTCTGTCGTGTGAGGTGAATTTTCTGGGTGATTTAAAGGAGAAAGAAAACTAGGAAGAAAGCATTAGGACTGCCAAACAGTGGCAGCCATGACCTTGTCTTTTTTTTTAAAAAACCTATATTACATGCTCAAAGCAATGCAAAAAAGAGACAGCAGCATGAAGACAGGGACAAAATCCAGGTCCTTCATGCAAATGAAATTAACCTCTGATTTTCTTCCTTCTTCTGCATCCTAAATGATAATTCATCCAACAGGTTTAACTTCTCTCTCTCTTCCTCCCCCCTCCCCCCCTCTCCCTCCAATCCCTCTTTTTTCTCCTCTTCCGCCATCTCCTTTCTTTCCGATGCAGAACCGCATGCACGAGTCTTTAATGCTCTTTGACTCCATCTGTAACAACAAATTCTTCATTGATACCTCCATCATTCTCTTCCTCAACAAGAAAGACCTGTTTGGTGAGAAGATAAAAAAATCGCCTCTGACCATCTGCTTCCCTGAATACACAGGTAAGGAGGGTTCTGTCTGGGTTTGTTACATCTGTGTTTTTCAACCTGGGCAACTTTAAGATGCGTGGACTTTGACACCCAGAATCCATGGGGAATTCTGAAAGTCGAAATCAACACATCTTAAAGTTACTGAGGTTGAAAAATAGACCTCTAGATTGCAAGGGCTAACCAATCCAAGCATCTGCATGGGAGGACAACTGACATCCCAGGCATTGTGACATCATCACACCAATGACATAACAAAGGACAACATTGTGACTTCGTACTAGACATCTAGGAATGTTGGGCCCACCTCACAGGCCAAGCTGAGTTTCTTAAAACACTAGAGAACAGTCTAGCATGAAGATCCTGGTCTCTTGCCCCATGGTGTTTAGAATGGGATATTGCAGGCTAATTCTGCCAACCGTCAGCAGTTCGATCCTGACCGACTCAAGGTTGACTCAGCCTTCCACCCTTCCAAGATTGGTAAAATGAGGACCCAGATTGTTGGGGTTAATATGCTGGCATTATAAACCGCCCAGAGACTGATGTAAAGCACTATTGAAGTAATATATAATTCTTAAGTGCTATTGCTATAGCTCTTAATTCAGCCCCACTTCCAAGACCGCATTTCTTGTGGTCCTCTACAATTGTGCAACACAAACTTTGGAATCTGAAAACTTGAAGTTGAATCAATCCAATTCAACTGTACAGTTGGTTTTTAAATGAGTCAAGCTGGGATTTGCAGTTCTTTGGGCTCCAATCAGAAATAGCCTGTTTGCATAAGTGCAAAATTCCCTTCAGTCTCTGAATAGCAACCAAGGTGTGGGGTTTTTTTTTTAAATCATTCTGAGGCATCTATTTTGATTTCATTCAATAATTCAGATTTGATTCAGAAGAATGAATGGAGAGTAACAGAGCCCTTATCTTAGCCTTAGAACAGGGTTTCTTAGCCCCCAGCAAACTTTAAGGACTTTAACTCCCAGAATTCTCCTAACAATCTGGTGAGGGAATTCTGGGAGCTGAAGTTCACCCATCTTAAAAGTTGCTGGGGTTGAGAAACACTGGTTTAGGGAGTTCCCACTCTTCTGTCCAGCTGTTGGCAGTGGTGCAGTGGTTCCATGGAATACTAAAATGTTCTAATACGGCCATCGTCTTATTAACTTGGATAATAAAATAGAATAGAATTTTTTATTGGCCAAGTGTGATTGGACACACAAGGAATTTGCCTTGGTGCATATTCTCTCAGTGTACATAAAAGAAAAGATACCTTCATCAAGGTACAACACTTAATGATAGTCATAGGGTACAAATAAGCAATCAGGAAACAATATCAATATAAATTATAAGGATACAAGCAACAAAGTTACAGTCATACAGTCATAAGTGGGAGGAGATGGGTGGTGGGAACAATGAGAAGATTAATAGTAGTGCAGACTTAGTACATAGTTTGACAGTGTTGAGGGAATTATTTGTTTAGCAGAGTGATGGCGTTCAGGAAAAAACTGTTCCTGTGTCTAAGGCTCCTGAATTTTAAAATATAATTTAAAATAGCCACAGGTCACATGGATAGCCAAATCTTGAAGGATCTTTACGTTCTTGAGTGAAATTCGAAACATGAGTTTAGACCATGGCTATATTTTTAAAAGTTCTAGATGGTTTTTTGGGGCACTACCTTAATAATAACCTTTATTGTCACTACACAACATATGCACAATGAGACTGATGGAGCTCCCTCAGTGCACCCACCCCCCAACACAATACAACTCACAGTAGAAACAGAAAATCCCTAACCCAATAAATCATATTAATGAACACCCAGTCCTATTACACCATTGTGAACACCTTACACGTTACACTGGCCCTGCAAGTCCTTCGTACTATGTAGTAATGATGGTATTTCTCATTCAGGCATCTGACAGCCCACGGATACCTTCTTTGTTCCCAAAGAGACCAATTGGCTTCTGGTTGCCTTAAACTTCTTCTCTGTCATAATCCCTGAGAAACACCACTATTACCCAGCGCAATTAAGAAATTTCCAGGACACCAGGATAAAGAGTTTCAGTCTAGTGTTAACACATTGGAATTGGGAACTCTGCAAAGATGCAAGGGAGAGTGCTTGAGTGATGCTTCAAATCAAAAGATGCTTTTAATTAAATTTTGTGAAGCAACAACAAAACCCTGGTTTTCCAGAGAACAACACACAGTTGCCCCGTTGCTTCGCTTTGGGTTGATTTGACAGCATCCTCCACAGCCAAAAGCCCCTTTCAGACTGGTGATTGTTCCAGGGGGGGCTGTCAGAGTGAGTGACAACCAAGAGTTTCAATGGGGGCAAATGACATCATGGCTTCCCTTCATTGAAGTGAATGCAGTTGGTTCCACTTCATTGTTACTTGAATGGAGTCCACGTTCCAGAGGCCTACTCAGAGGATGCATGGTGTGTATGCGTGTGTGTGTAGAGGATGGGATTCCTTGTATTACAGAGAATCCGTGCAAAAAATAAACTTCTTTGCACAAACTGCCCTAGAACAAGAACCTAATCCTGATGAACATGTTAGTTCATATTATTTCTGAAATAACATGTCAACATTATTAGGGTGTACGACACTCACTGGTCTGAGAAGACTAGCAAGTTCTGTTTTTCTTCTGCAGCAGATCAATCTGGCCAGTCCAGAGAGGTTTCAGAGGTGGGATTCTCTTACCTCCCCTACTGGTTTGCAACTGTGAGCGCATGTGCCAGGGGTGAAATCCAGCGAACCAGTAGCAGAAATTTTGAGCAGTTCAGAGAACCGGCAAATACCACCTCTGGCTGGCCCCATAGTGGGGAGGCTGCTATGTCCACCAAGCCACGCCCACCAAGCCACACCACGCCCACCAAGCCACACCCACAGAACCAGTAGTAAAAAATTTGGATCTCACCACTGGCATGCACCACCTCTGTGCATGAACACAGCCTTCTGAGCATGCACAGTAATTGCACATTACATCTGGGTGGGTGAGCAGAGCCTCCCACAGTCACCACTACTGGTTCGCGCAATCCGGACAGAACCGGCTGAATCCCACCACCGGATGATTTGTTGGTTTTTCTGGAACATCCATTTTGGAGTCATCAGATTGTAACAGGAATCACAAATGACTTTCAGAAAATTTATTTTTTATTTTTTTATTTATTTTGTCAAACACAACAATATATAAGTATAAGCATGAAATAATTACACAAGTTGAATACAACCAAAGGGAACATTAAGACAGGAACGGTAGGCACGCTGGTGCTCTTATGTACGCCTCTTAATGAGTGAATCTCCACTAAAATGGCCAGAGGATCCCATCTGGAAAGAAAACAGGAAGCATTCTTGTGTTTCCTGGAACAGTCCATTGACATAACAATATGTTTTGCATACAACAGTATGGGGGTAGTCCTTGAATTACCACCATTTGTTCAGCGACCATTTGAAGTTACAACGGCGCTGAAAAAAGTGATTTATGACTGTTTTTCACACTTACAGTAGTGGCCAAAATTGTGGAAACCTTTTAAGAAAAGTGTATTTTTTAAAACTAGCTAATAACCCCACTTTTTGGGGGGAGTAGTACCATAAAATTATATAGCAATGGAAAGATAATTTAATCAAGAATGTAATGCCATAACTTTTATGAAGGATTTGCTATTAGAATAGCAGTTACAGTATAAAGAAGAAAAGTGAAACACGAGAAAAAAACGAGCTATACAAAAATGATCACCATGCCAGTTAATACTTAGTTGGGTAACCTTTAGCATGAATTACGGCCTTACAACATCTTCTCATGGAGTGAACCAAGTCTTTTAGTTCTGCAGCTGTTTTAATGTGAAACCAAGATTGAAGGGTTGCTTCTATTAACTGGGTTTTATTGTTGGGTCTTTTCTTACTAACAAGTTTCTTTAGTCGGCTCCATAGATGTTCAATTGGGGTTAAGGTCTGGGCTCTTCCCAGGCCACTCCGGCAGTGGAATAGGATTATCTTGAAACTCCCCCCAAAAAAGTGGTGTTATTAGCCATCAAACCTTAAAAAGACACTTTTCCCAAAAGGTTCCCACAATTTTGGCTCCTACTGTACAACTGTTGAAGCAGCCCTGTGGTCACATTATCAAAATTTGACCACTTGGCAACCAGTTCCCATTTATCTCGGTTGCAGTGTCCTGGGGTCATATGACCCTCTTTTGTGACCTTCTGACAAGCAGCATCAATGGGGAAGCCAGGTTCACTTAATCATGTTACTAACTTAATAACTACAGTTATTAACTTAACAGTGGTGGCAAGAAAGGTTGCAAAATGGGGCAAAACTCCCCATTTTCTGTCTCACTTAGCAACAGAAATTCTGGGCTCAGTTGTGGTCATTAGTCAAGGACTGCCTGTAATCCAGTTTGCACATACTAGCTGTATACAATGTCTAGGCATTGTACATCAATATAATTGAACTTGCCAAGCTGTATTAACATATTGGCTGCTTTTAAAACACACTGGGATGAAACATAGTTGACTAATTTTCCAGACCCCATCATGGGACATTGTGTGTTTGTCTCTCTCTCTCTCACACACACACACACACACACACACACACAAAACAGGGAGAAAAAAGAGAAATACATCCAAACATTCAACCATGGAATCAGCAGATCAAAATATCAAAGTCAACATGGAAACTCTCTCTTAGTAGTAGTCACTGTGGATATTCAGTGATTCCTAGTATTCAAGGACAGAGACAATTATTATTTCCCCAAATCTGAAAAGAAAGTAACTGGTCTGATATTCAAGATCCAACTGGATAAACCCAACCCCTGTGTCGTCCCTTGTTGTGGGTCAGCGCAGGGCTTCCCAACCTTGGCAACTGGAAGATGCATGGAAGTTGAGTTGGTCCATCCATCTTAAAGTTGGTAAGATTGAGAAATGAGCTTCACACAACATCTAATACAACGTCTGGGTTCCCACAATTGGCTAAGCTAAGGGCCATTTGCAAAGAAGTAAGACAGCAACCACAACTTCACAATCAAAAGCTTTGCACTTTGGGAGCTACAGCGATGTAAAAAACGAGGTGAAGCTCAAATTGCATAGTCACCATTGAAACCTCACTTTTTTGACCCTCCTAATTAAAGTCCTATTTCAAACCTAGTACAAAACTGTTCATATGCTAAAGTAGGTCCTAATTTGCTCATTTTAATATCTCTGAGCCAGTAGGCAGCTATATAAATTTCCCAAAATAAATAAATTATTCCCCTCATACCCACGCCCACATAGTCTTACTTCGGAAGGATGCAATGATATGTTTTTTCTCTCTTCTGTTGAATCATGTCCAATTTTCGAAGACTGTCAAGACCCTGCAGTTTTCTTGGCCAGGGTTCTCAGAAGTCTTGGCTAGGGCTGACAGAGAGAGAGAGTGACTAGCCCAACATTACCCAGCTTTGTGCCTAAGGAAGGACTAGAACCAGTGGTGGGATTCAGCCAGTTCGCACCACTTCGGGAGAACCGGTTGTTAACTTTCTGAGCAGTTTTGCAAACTGGTTGTTGGAAGAAATCATTAGGGCAGAGAACCGGTTGTTAAATTACTTGAATCCCACCACTGACTAGAACTCCCAGTCTCCTGGTATATAGTCTGATGTCTGAACTACTACACCACACCTGGCTCTCTAATATGGATTAGGCTTGTTCAAATAGGCTTGGGCACATTGTCCAGTGCCTCCTTCCTAGGGCTGAGAGAGAGTTACTGCCCAAGGTTACCCAGCTGGCTGTATGCCTAAGGCAGGACTACAACTTCCAGCCTCCTGGTAGCTAGCCTGATGCCTTAACTACTACATCAAACCTGGCTGTCTAACATGGGTTAGGTTTGTTCAAATAGATTTGGACACAGAAGTGAAATTGGTCAACACCTCCTTCCTAGGGCTGAGAGCAAGTGACTGGCCTACAGTCACCCAGCTGGCTTTGTGCCTAAGGCAAAACTAGAACTCTTAATCTCCTGGTATCTAGCTTGATGTCTTACCCACCACACCTGGCTCTCAAACATGGGCTAGGCTTCAAAGGTGTTTAAAAACATGTCCGCCAAATGTTGGAAATGTATCTACTCACTGGGCTCATGCCATATGTGGTGGACATGCCCAAAAGCAAAAAAAATAAAATAAAATAAAATTGGACGAAAATACATACGTGGCTAGAGAAAATGATAAAACAACGTATAGACTTAAAACTAGAAATATTTTTGTTAGGTATACTGGCAGAAAAATATGATAATGGGAATATATATTTAATATTACATGTTTTGAGAGCAGCAAGAATTGTATTTACACATTGGAAAAATGAGGGAACTTCTACAGATGAAAATATAATTAGAAAAATATTAGATTGTGCGGAAATGGATAGGTTAATATTAAAGATAAAGGACAAAGAAGACACAGAATATTATTTAACTTGGGATTTGTTTTACTAATGATTAGATAATAAAGGTAGATATTAGAAATTGGAAGAATACCATTATATACAAGTAAAGAATGTTACTACTGTTATTACTATATATTTCGGTGGTGAAATCCTAATTTTTTTTCTACTTGTTCTGTGGATGTAGCTTGATGGGAGTGGCATGGCTTGGTGGGCGTGGCTTGGTGGGCGTGGCAGGGAATTTCGGATACTGCAAAATCCCCATTCCCTCCCCACTATGGGGCCAGCCAGAGCTGGTTTTTGCCTGTTCTCCGAACTACTCAAAATTTCCACTACCGGTTCTCCAGAACCTGTCAGAACCTGCTGGATTTCACCCCTGATATATTTGCAAATTGATTCAGACAATACACTACTTATTAAGCACTTATATGTGTTAAAGAAAAATGTATAAATAAAAAACTAAAAACAAAACAAAACATGGGCTGGGCTTGTTCAAATAGATTTGGGCACAGAAGCCATCTGCCAGCCCCTTCTTCCTAGGGCTAAGAGAGAATGGCTGGCCCAAGCCACCCAGCTGGCTAAGGCAGGACTAAAATTCAGGGCTGCCTGGCTTCTAGCGCCACTACACCAGAGGTGGGTTTCAGCAGGTTCTGACCAGTTCTGGAGAACCGGTAGTGGAAATTTTGAGTAGTTTGGAGAACCAGTGGTAAAAATTCTGATTGGCCCCGCCCCCCATCTATTCTTTGCCTCACGAGTCTCGCCTGATCGGGAGGAAATGGGGATTTTGCAGTAACCTTCCCCTGCCACGCCCACCAAGCCACGCCCCCCAAGCCACGCCCACAGAACCGGTAGTAAAAAAAATTGAAACTCAACACTGCACTACACCGGTTTGCCATTGAAGATGAACCCCCCCCCTAACAACCACCTGAAACGAATTCTTCCTTCTCCACAGGACCCAACACGTACGAAGACGCAGCAGCCTATATCCAAGCACAATTTGAAAGCAAAAACCGTTCGCCGAACAAGGAGATTTATTGTCACATGACCTGTGCAACAGACACAGGCAACATCCAGGTCGTATTTGATGCGGTCACTGACATCATCATTGCCAACAATCTTCGAGGCTGCGGCTTATACTGACCCCCACTCCCCCCCCCACTTTCCCTTCTTCCTTCCCCCATCCTCCTCCCATCCTGTATAGCAAGCAGCATATTTGGAAACAATCACAGCGAGAGGAAAATAATAATAATAATATATAATAAAATATTTGAAAAAAAAGGCAAAACAAAGTGCAAGTCTCACACATACACACACACACACGTACGAACACACACATCTCACACACACACATACACACACACAGTAAAAACGAACCATGCAAGTTGGTAACTAAAAAGGCATTGTGATTATACAGACAGACATGCACTTTTTAATTTTAAGTTTGCCTCAAAAGGATTCCCATATCCCTATCTGGGGAACTTAGTTCTTTTTTCCCTGTTTAAGTAACTTGATGGCAGATAATTTAGCCTCTTGGTTTTTTTCCCCCTTCCTTCCTTCCTTCCTTCAGGAAATATAGAGGAAAATAATAATGAATAACCGAGTGATTAAACCAGTTAATTTTTCTAAAGCATCTAGCTAGCCGCATCTTTAAGAATGTACTCTCTCCTGAACGTTTAAAAAGGAAACCGTTTTCTTTTAACAAAAATAAATAAAAATAAAAAGTAGCAATGTTATTTTTTTAAGGCATTTATGCATAGGGTGCTCTAAGGAAAGGCTTTCCCCCCCCTCCCCTTAGCGCTAAAGGAGTTTTAAAAATACCTTTATGTAGGGAAAAGTTTCTTCAACACCGAGGATTCCCAGTTTGTTGGTCCCATCAGCTTTGGAAGGGTTAAAAGCAAAGGAAGGCAAAGGAAAAATTGGAAAAAAAATGTGCACAAAACACAGGCTTTTCCTGCGTCCCTCCACAAAGAGACCACACTGTACAGCCACCTCACCCCCCACCCTTAGCTTGTTAGGAATCCCTTCCTTTTTCCCCAAGCTAAAGTTGATAAATTTGGTCCTTCCTGTGTTTCCCCTTCCCATCCACAAGGGAGACCAAGAAAGGGAAAAATTCCATCCGTGGTTTGAAAGTTGGACTTGCCACATTGGCCCCATCAACTGAGGAGAGGACATTCACCCTTGGATGTCAAGGACAAGGCCAAGTTCTCACCAAGGAGCAATGCACCACCAAGTTAGTACGATGTTTATTAAAGGGAACGGATTCCCTTTCTAGTCATGTCCGACTCTATAGGGCACGGTGCTCATCTCCATTTCTTGGCCAAGGGTGCCAGCGTTGTCCGAAGATATTCCCGTGGTCATGTGGCCAGCATGACATCACGGAGCACTGTTATCTTCCCACTGAAGGGGGTACCTATTTATCTACTCGCATTTGCATGCTTTCAAACTGCTAGGTGGGTAAGGACCACCTAGAACCAGCCTAGGACCAATAACATTTATTATTTGGCTGTAACTAGAAGAGGGAGGTTCCTTTTAGTGCTTCTTTGGGGTACCCCCATCCATGCATGCAACACCCGGATTTGTGTTCAGGGCCCAAACCATCTTCTGAACTTCCTAGAGTAGACTTTCTGCTCCCAAACTCCAGCCTCAGGTTGTTACAAGCCTTTTTTGTGTTGTTGTTGTTTTTGGCATTGCCTTGACGTGTCCTGCTGTGTTAGAATTATGGCTAGTTTTATGAGGTTCAATGAAAGGGAGTCTTCACCCAACTCTTTTGATATTTGGGAGGCGAGCAAGCCAACTCCAAGATGAAAATAATCAAAAATTTGCTTGACATAGGTGCTGGGGGAAGAACAGAAGGGTTGCTCAGGTCCTTCCTGCTGACACATGCAAACACCCAACCACACCTTACCTACACGCCACCTTTTGCTCGCTCCCTTTCTCCATGTATACAAAAACACAAATGGGGTGAACCCAATTTTGAGGAAGGCACTTCCCTTCCAAGATGGTGGTTATGGCCTCATCAGAACCTTGATGGTTGCAAAGGGGTATCTATTATAGGAGCTCCTCATAATAGACAGCGGAGCAAAATGACCCAGAAGTTTTTGGAATTTTGGTCTTGCCTCCCAATCCTTCCTCCCTATCATAACAGGTGCTGTTTTTTGTCCATGGGACATAGATAAAGGGAGGCACTATGACCAATACATTTCCCACACCTTAGGTTCGAAGCTAATAGAGATAGATTTAAATGCACCAAGATGGCCCAGAAACACCAATGGGAAATATCCAGGTTTATTTTCATAGTCATAAGTCATTGCTATACCTATTTACAACCTCCTCCCTCCCTTTGATCCTCCACAAAAGTCCTCCCAAAATACTTTTTGGGCACTACCATCACTTTAGGACCGGCCAACAAAACGGGGTACATTTTATTTGGGGGGTGGGTGGGCAGAAGGGTTTAATAATGATTGTTCTGCTTGTCTCGTTCACTCTCTGGTTTTGTATTTTGTTTTTACAAAAGCACAGCTGTCACTGGTCCAAGGGGCCGAAATTCTCTCTGTGATTTTGTTTTGATGTTTGTTCTGCTTTGAAGGCCACTTTGTACCAGACACCCATTTTCAGTCCTTTTTTTTCGGGGGGGGGGGATGGGTTAATTGAGTTGGGAGGATTTTTTTAAATTCCTCTCTCTGAATTTGATTTCATTTTATTTTTTTAAAGTTTCCACGCTCCCCGTGAATCCATTTCTTCATCTTGCTTTCCATTCCCTTCTTCCTCTTCCAGTCCTTCTGTTTTGTGGTGGTATCTCTTGTTCTCTCTCTCCCTCTCCCTCTCCCTCCCTCTCTCTCTCTTTCTCTCTCTCTCGTGGGGTTGTGTGTGCTGCAAAAACAAACAAAAAAAAGACAAAAAAACTAGGAAAAAAAACGATATAAAAATTAAAAACACACATAAAAAGCAACAAAAAATGAAAAAAAATATGAAAAACAAAAATCGAATGTAGTGTTTCTATTATTTTAAAAGCCACCATTTTCATGACCAACGTTTTGTCATTTCTCCTCTGATTAAGCGATCGGAGGTCTTCACATCTCACCTGTAAGAAGTACCTTTGCTGGGAAAAGCCAATTGCACCCTTTTTCAATTAAAATCAGGAACAAAAACGCAGAAGAAAACTAAACACACATATACACATACACACACAAACAAAACCTATACACATCTCTAAAAAAAATGCCAGATCTTTCTAAGCCTTTCTATTACCAATTGGTGAAGTTTCTGTGACACTGCCAATTTCTTTCTCTGACTAATGGAAAAATTCATGTGTAGCTTAATAAAGAGAATGTTTGTCTGTACCGCCAAGAGTCTTCCTCTTTCACCTTCTGGTTGTTGTTTAATTGCGGTTTTAATTTGTAGAAGACATGAGTGTGAAGACATGTCCCATTAGGGCCAGTCTGACAGTCCTCTTACCTTTCCTTAATCTCTCGTTAAATAGACCAAATTAAAGAGAGGAACAGCTTGGGCGGAGGGTTGGTGTCAGACTAGCCACAGCTACTCCCTAGGAAAGAAAGACCCTTGACTCCATAGGACTTAGAGAAAAGGTATTTGTACTAGAGATGCTGAGTGCAGCACGGACGAGGCAAGCTTGGAGGAAAAACCATGCAAAAATCGTAGATTGAAAGCAAACCCCCAATGTCCAAAATCCTCCCCCTCTGGGAGCCCAGCCCAATCAGGTTTCATTCTCATGTTTTGAGAACTCAGTGCCATAGGGGCCTGTATACATTCCTTTCCCAGGTCTGGCGTCCTTGAAGCTCAGCAGATGGCTTGGTTTGGCACCTCTGGTTCCTGTTAGTGTCCATACTCCCTGATTCCCCACAACATTCCTTCACACCTCCGGCACACTTCCCCTCCCAAATACCCCCTGCCCCCTGGCTATCAAAGCGAAGATGAGCAACTGACCGTTGGACTAGAACAGGGGTCCCCAACCTTGGCAACTTTAAGCCTGGTGGACTTCAACTCCCAGAATACCCCTGCCAACCCTATGATCTGAAGTCCTCACCAATGTATTTAAACAATACCATGTACTGTTGTTGGTTTTGTGTATTTGGGGGCAAGGGAAATAGGTTGGCTTAACATAACATAACAATAACAGAGTTGGAAGGGACCTTGGAGGTCTTCTAGTCCAACCCCCTGCCCAGGCAGGAAACTCTACACCATTTCAGACAAATGGCGCCCTATCTATTTAGCTATGAGAGGACCTTCTCTTGTGAAACGGCTTGTTTTCAGGCACAAGCGACCAGAACCATTTGTGGATAGCCTTAAGCGGGAACTTTATTGCTAGTCACCTATGTTATTAGAATCTCACCAGATTGACTGCAGAACCTTGGGAACAGTCAGCTAAGGCTTCAGGAATTCTGGGGGAGGACATGCCTGTGTTGCTTTCTGCACTGTAAGGACTCTTAAACTCAGCTCCCTCTTAATCCCTCCATCCGGTCTAGCTGGAGGTTCCACCACATACCTGATGGGGAAACCACCTTCTCATTGTCACCAACCTTTCAAGGAAATCTTTCCCAAGACTTGAAACAGACAAGCTCAGAAAATGCAACAGGCAACCAAAGTCTTTCTTTTATGTAGTGGAATTCATGACCAGAAAAAGATGGTGAGCATAAAGTTGAATTTTTTAAAAAAGGGACTAGATAAATTCAAAATTCAAAATTCAAAAAAAAAGGGCCTCTGGTGGCGCAACAGGCTAATGCAGCCTATTATTAACAGCAACTGCTTGCAATATTGCAGGTTCAAGTCCCACCAATCCCACCAGCCTTCCATCCTTCATAAGGTAGGTAAAATGAGGACCTAGATTGTTGGGGGGCAATAAGTTGACTTTGTATATAGTATACAAATGGATGAAGACTATTGCTTGACATAGTGTAAGCCGCCCTGAGTCTTCGGAGAAGGGCGGGATATAAATGCAAAAAAAACAAAACAAAAAAACAGAGCGCTATCCAGTTCTATCATATTCGTGTTGAATTCTCAGTACAGGTAGTTCTCAACTTACGACAGTTCATTTAGTGGCCATTCAAAGTTATAATGGCACTGAAAAAGGTGACTTGACCGGTTTTTTCACACTTATGACTGTTGCGGTATCTCCAACTGGTCACATGATCAAAATTCAGATGCTTGCCAAGTGACTCCTATTTATGACGGTTGCAGTGTGATCCCCTTTTGCGACCTCTTGACAATTGAAGCCAATGAAAAAGCCATTTTCAGTTAACTGTTAACTGTTTCACTTAAGACATGTTACTCACATCTGCAGTGACTTGCTTAACAATTGCAGTGATTGATTTAACAACTGTGGCAAGAAAGGTTGTAAAATAGGGCAAAACTCACTCAACAAATGTTTCACTTAGCATCCTCAATTTTGGGCTCCATTGTGGTCTAAGTCAAGGACTAGCTGTACTGGATTGATGTAGCATGCCTCCCAAAATTTATTTATCCTCTTATTTAGCCTACAGTAGTGGCCAAAACTGTGAAAACCTTTTGGTAAAAGTGTATTTTTGAGGTTTGATGGTTAATAACACCACTTTTTTGGGGGGAGTTTCAAGATAATCCTATTCCACTGCTGGAGTGGCCTGGGAATAGCCCAGACCTTAACCCAACTGAAAATCTATGGAGCTGACTAAAGAAACTTGTTAGTCAGAAGCGACCCAGCAATAAAACCCAATTAATAGAAGCAATCTTTCAATCTTGGTTTCACATTAGAACAGCTGCAGCACTAAAAGACTTGGTTCACTCCATGGGAAGACATTGTAAGGCCATAATTCGTGCTAAATGTTACCCGACTAAGGATTAACTAACATGGTGATCATTTTTGTATAGCTCATTTTTTCTACGTGTTTCATTTTTCTTCTTTATACTGTAACTGCTATTCTAAGAGCAAATCCTTCATAAAAGTTATTGCATTACATTCTTGATTAAATTATCTTTCCATTGATATATAATTTTATGGTACTACTCCCCCAAAAAAGTGGTGTTATTAGCTAGTTTTAGAAAACATACTTTTCCCAAAAGGTTTCCACAATTTTGGCCACTACTTGTATAGGTTTTATGATCAGATTCCCACCCTCAGGCATATTTACACACAGAAAGAAACTGTTCATCCAACTTCAGCAGCTTCTGCCTCATGGAATTGCTCTTCAAGTATCTGAAAAAAAATAGATCTATAATGTTTAAGGAACACAGTTTTCTGATTCAAGCATGAACTTCATACCTTAACATCTAGTTCAGCCTTGAGAGATTATTGACTGCCTCTGGTGGGCCTCTGGTGGCTCAGACTGGTAAGACAGTCTGTTATTAACAGCAGCTGCTTGCAATTACAGCAGGTTCAAGTCCCACCAGGCCCAAGGTTGACTCAGCCTTCCATCCTTTATAAGGCAGGTAAAATGCGGACCCAGATTGTTGGGGGCAATAAGTTGACTTTGTATATAATATACAAATGGATGAAGACTATTGCTTGACATAGTGTAAGCCGCCCTGAGTCTTCGGAGAAGGGCGGGATATAAATGCAAATAAAGAAAAAAAAAAGTATGGTCTGGAAACCATGGAAATTGAAGTTGTTGAGCCAGTTGCAATCTCCCAGTTGCTTCAGGATATTAACTGGGGTATTACAAATTTAATATTGCTCCATCATGAAGGTTGAAAGGAGTACTAAAGGTAGATTATATCAGTGATCATACTTTTAATTGCACATGGGTTGCTGCGGAAATTCTCAAATTTCTTTTAGCAAATGAGGAGATTTGGAATTCTGAGAATAACCAAATGTACACACAGTAGTTGCCATGGAGGAAGGAGATGGACTCTTTGCAAAATTGGTTGCTATGGAGCGTAACCAATCAAATCCCGAGTTAGGTCAATCAAATCAAGTATAGTACAGCAGAAATTGTGGAGGCACTTTATCTTAATGCTTGACAATGCAGAGTAGAAAATTAGATCAAATAGTAGAGACTGCTGTTTTGTGGCCTTTCCAGTTTGGTCGGAAGTATGTTCCTAAATGGTGCTATGACACAAGTCATTTAACAGCATCCAAGGAAACAAAAATCAGATGAATTTCTAAACAGAGGTCCAGACAATTAAACCAGAGGGGTTTCAACTTAGCTCCAAATAGACCCAGCCTTATTTGGAGTTTACCTCTTCTTGGTCAACTCTTCCCTACATCATGCCAACTCTTTATGGGGAGTTAGTTGAGTCGCTTGAAATTGAACTAAGTCTTCTGTAGGTGTTTCGTTCCTGTGGGTGGTTGATGTCTTCTTCTCACTGAGCTAAATGTTTGTGAAGGAGTTTCGTTCCCTAAAGTTGTTTACAATTGCCCCGACATCAGTCATTCTGCTACAGATATTTTAAGCCCCTAAAATACTGGAACACTGCTATCATGTCACTTCTTCTCTTTCTTTAAATTAAACTAGACATACTCAATTCCAGCAACCATTCTTCATGTGCTTTAGTTGCCAGTTCCCTAATCTTGAACATTCTTCTACTACAGCTTTTCCTTTAAAAATAACAAAAGAAGATTCACACTAAATATAATTGAATAAGATAAATAATAATACTCGGCATTACAAGACGAGGAAGAAAGATCTACCCATGGATTAGAGAACAAACGAAAGTATATGAGATCATCAAGAGAGTAAAAAAATGGAAATGGAAACGGGCTGGTCACGAAGCAAGAAGAGCTGACGGCAGGTGAACCAAGGCAGTTATAGAATGGATCCCACTTGATAAAAAAATCTACGAGACAGACTTAAAACAAGATGGATTGACCACATCAGCAAGTATTGTGAGCCCAAGTAAAAGGACGCTCAGGACTATATAGGTTGGAAACATGTGTAAGAGCCTTCATCCTGCAGTGGATAGACTACGGCTAGAATGATGATGATTAAGAAGATAAATAAAACTCAAAGATAATTGCATAAGATAAGACACCTTGCTGCTTATTGGTTTTGTCCACACATTTTTAACATGAATACTTTACGCTGTACGCTGACAACACTCAGCTGCACTTTTCCACACCGGACCACCCCAAAGAAGCTATCGAGGTGTTGTCCCGGTGTCTGGAAGCCGTACGGGTCTGGATGGGGAGAAACAGGCTCAAGCTCAATCCCTCCAAGACGGGGGCGAGTCATTGGCCCCAATGGAGAGGGTGCGCAACTTGGGCATCCTCCTGGATGGTCGGCTGTCTTTCGAAGACCATCTGACGGCCGTCTCCAGGAGAGCTTTTCACCAGGTCCGCCTGGTTCGCCAGTTGCGCCCCTTTCTAGACCGGGATGCCCTATGCACGGTCACTCATGCTCTCGTGACATCTCGCCTGGATTACTGCAATGGTCTCTACATGGGGCTCCCCTTGAGGAGCATCCAGAGACTCCAGGTAGTTCAGAATGCGGCTGCGCGGGTGATAGAGGGAGCCCCTCGTGGCTCCCACGTAACACCTCTCCTGCGCAGACTGCACTGGCTACCTGTGGCCTTCCAGGTGCGCTTCAAGGTTTTGGTAATGATCTTCAAAGCGCTCCATGGCATAGGGCCGGGCTACTTACGGGACCATCTGCTGCCACCGAATGCCTCTCACCGACCCGTGCGCTCTCACAGAGAGGGACTCCTCAGGGTGCCGTCGGCCAGGCAGTGCCGACTGGCGACACCCAGGGGAAGGGCCTTTTCTGTGGGGGGCCCCACCCTCTGGAACGAGCTTCCCCCAGGACTTTGCCAACTTCCTGACCTTCAAATCTTCCGCCGCGAGCCTAAGACACATCTATTTATTTGCGCAGGACAGGACTAGAATTTTAAATTTTTTAAATGTTTAAATTTTAAATTTGGTTTTAAATGGGGTTTTATTATTTATATCTCTTTTTTAAATATTCGGCCTATGTAATAAGTTTTTTAAATTAATGTTTTATTTTGTATATATATATGTTTTTTAAGTGGCTGTAAACCGCCCTGAGTCCCTAGGGAGATAGGGCGGTATAAAAGTACGAATAATAAATAAATAAATAAATAAATAAATAAATACTTAATTAACAGATTAACAGAGTTTGAAGGCGCCTTGTAGTTCATCTAATCCAAACCCTCCCCACCCCCCACCCCGTCCAAGCAGAAGACTCTACACCATTTCTGACAGATGGCAGTCCAGTCTCTTCTTGAAAGCTTCCAGAATTAATTTAGTTTAGGATTCAACCCACCGCACCTGAAAACTGTCTAACAATGCAATAAACCAGTTTAAAAGGAAAAGATTAAAATGAATTAAATGTAACAGATACATACAGCAGTAGTTAACCTACATTTGTTTTTTTTAAAAAATGGTTATGTGCCATCAAGGCAATAATGACTTTTAGCAACCAAATAGTTTTTTGTTTTGAAACTCACTTAGATGAGTTGCAACACGCAAGTACAAATTAACCCACTCTTCTCCCTGTGGCAATTATGCCAATCATAAACTTCAAATGGCTTCTGATGTTAATCAGATTTGGAACACAGGACCCAGTTCTGTAAAGCAAGCGATCTAGTACATAGGATGCTAGGTTAGGTAATTTAACCTACTTTTAATTCAGGTCAACTATGCAGCAGGTTGACTGAAGCAATTTATTGCATTTGCATGCCAAATTCTGTAGGGTGTGGTTTGTGTGTTTGGTAGCTTAGTGTTTCAACGATCAGTTGGGTTTAATATTTAATCATGTACGCAATGGTCACTCCACAACTCAAATAAGGCATGCTGTGCAAACAGGAATTGATTTACCTTCTGTGACGAAGAGCAACAAGCTATATTAAAAGTTTATTGCAATCCATGGATCAATAAACAGCCGAAGGAATGGCTTGCCTTTAGTTGTGGGTCCTCCCTCACTGGAGGCTTTTAAGAAGACATTGGACAGCCACTTGTCTGGAATGAGGCAGGGTCTGCTGTCTGAGCAGGGGGTTGAACTAGAAGACCTCCAAGGTCAATTCCAAGTCTGTTATTCTGTTTTATTTACTTCCTGAATGTTCTGAATGGAGATCAAAGCTCAAGATATTATTCATAATGTACAGTAGTGGCCAACACTGTGGAAACCTTTTGAAAAAAGTGTATTTTCTAAAACAAGTTAATAACCCCACTTTTTTTGGGGAGTAGTACCATAAAATTATAAATCAATGGAAAGATAATATAATCAAGAATGTAATGCAGTAACTTTTATGAAGGATTTGCTATTAGAATAGCAGTTACAGCATAAAGAAGAAAAGTGAAACACATAGAAAAAATGAGATATACAAAAATGTCAGTTAATACTTAGTTGGGTGACCTTTAGCATAAATGACGGCCTTACAACGTCTTCCCATGGAGTGAATGAAGTCTTTTAGTTCTGCAGCTGTTATAATGTGAAACCAAGATTGAACAATTGCTTCTATTAACTGGGTTTTATTGCTGGGTCACTTCTGGCTAACAAGTTTCTTTAGTCAGCTCCATAGATTTTCAATTGGGTTAATGTCTAAGCTATTCCCAGGCCACTCCAGTAATGGAATAGGATTATCTTGAAACTCCCCCCAAAAAAGTGGTGTTATTAGCCATCAAGCCTCAAAAAGACATTTTTCCCAAAAGGTTCCCACAATTTTGGCCTTTACAGCATTTCGCAACCTTGGGAATTTAAGACAGGGGAAACTGTCTTTAAGAGGGCTGGGCAGAAAATTTAAAAATAAATAAAATTATAAAAATGACAAAATACTAATAATACTAATCTGGCGACACCCAGGGGAAGGGCCTTCTCTGTGGGGGCTCCCGCCCTCTGGAACGAACTCCCCCCAGGACTTCGTCAACTTCCGGACCTCCGAACCTTTCGCCGCGAGCTTAAAACTCATTTATTCATCTGCGCTGGACTGGGTTAGTTTTTTAGTTTATGGGTTTTTTATGGGTTTTAGTTCTAAATTTTAATTCTGGCCAATTTAATAAGGTTTTTAAATTGTATTTTAATTGTATTTATTGTGTATTTTTTACTTGGCTGTGAACCGCCCTGAGTCCTACGGGAGAAGGGCGGTATACAAATTTAATAAATAAATAAATAAATAAATAAATAAATAAAAAAATAAAATGGAATAAACTTAATGAAATGTAATAACAAAACACAAAATGCGAAAAATAATAAAATACAGTAAAGGAAATAAAATGAAATAAATGAAAAAATAAAATATTATAAAATATAAAATATAATAAAAAATAAAAAATACAATTAAAATAAAATAAATAAAATAAAAGAATAAATAAAAGAATGATAAAATAAAATAATCAAATCAAATCAAATAAATAGAAATGAAATGGGGATCAGAAAGAAAAAACAGCGACAAAACAGAGATAAATACAGATGGATTACGGTAAATAAAGTCAAATAAGAATTGCAAAGAGCTCACTAAAATGGCAATTTTAAGAAACCAGCAATGGACTCCTTTGGCCCTCATTGAGGAGCGGGGGTCTACGTGTGAACTTTCCCTTCAATTCATCCCTTTTGAATGTTCAAAATCCCCAAATCTCCTCATTCAGCCCTTGGGCCCCTATCTGGCTGGTGCCTTTCTCTCCCTACCACCTACCAGGTTCAAGGAACCTCTGATGTCAATCAAAGCTGGACTAGCAGATCCATCCTCCACCCCTCCGAAGCCCCTTCCGGCTCTGAAAACTTGCATCCCGGTCCCTAAAGGGGAAGGGACATTTCGCCTTGTGTTGTCCTAGGAGCTCATGACCCAGACTCAACTTGGATCAGAGCCCTCAGCTAATGGTGACAGCGAATGTTGCTGACACCTGCTCCGGGCACAACGGTGCCCCTTCCAAGACCTCTTAGCAAAGTCACGGCTGCGATTTTTGGGCCATGGACGGCTGGTTTTGAGGAAGTAGTGCGGGAAGAGGAACGAGGAAGTATACAAAATGAACCTCTCAAGTTCAGCTCGTATCTTCAGAGCGTGGCCCAAGGCGAGGCGTCCTTTTTTCCTTACTGCACCGGCGTGCCTTTCCATGTGTCAAGCAAGACGTGAGGAGACGGAGCAGGGAAAATAACCCCATTGCTAAAAGATCGCGGTGTGAAGAACATTTTAAAGCTGGACAGACAAGTCAACCAATGCCAGAAGAACAGAGTAATGGAGCTACCTATCATTTTGCATGGTCCACTCGTTCTCCCTCTTCTTTTTCAAAGCTTTTCAATTAGTAAACACCACCATTACCCAGTCCTTTTAATTCTGGGGTAGATTTCAGACTATAGTATTGTTAAGAGAGGGAGAAAACGTCTTTGAAGCCAGATTTTACCCACGCAGGTAAGTGGGATTCCCAGATGCCATTCCATAAACTTTATGGCTACGCAGATAGAACATGTAGAACGAAGAATGGTATCGTTGGAAGAAACCTTGGGGGTCTTTTAATCAAAAAGGGCCTCTGTGGCTCAGACTGGTAAGACAGTCTGTTATTAACAGCAGCTGCTTGCAATTACTGCAGGTTCAAGCCCCACCAGGCCCAAGGTTGACTCAGCCTTCTATCCTTTATAAGGTAGGTAAAATGAGGACCCAGATTGTTGGGGGCAATAAGTTGACTTTGTATATAATATACAAATGGATGAAGACTACTGCTTGACATAGTGTAAGCCGCCCTGAGTCTTCGGAGAAGGGCGGGATATAAATGCAAATAAATAAAAAAAAACAAAAAACCTCATTCATCGCCCAGTTGGCTTTGTGCCTAAAGCGGGACCAGAACATAAAATAATAGAGTTGGAAGGGACTTTGAAGGTCTTCAAGTCCACCCCCCTGCTCAAGCAGGAGATCCTATATCATCCCACACAAATGGCTGTCCAATCTCTTCTTTAAAAACTTCCAGTGTTGAAGCACCCACAACTTCTGGAGGGAAGTCGTTCACCGATTTAAATGGAATCCACCGATCCCTGACAGGAAATTTATTCTTAGTTCCAGGTTGCTTCTCTCCTTGATTAGTTTCCATCCATTGTTTCTTGTCGCGCCTTCAGGTGCTTTGGAAAATAGGTTGACCGCCCCCCCTCCCCTCTGTGGCAGCCCCTAACATATTGGGAGACTACTATGTCTTCCATAAGGCTTCTCTTTGGGCTGTTGAAAACGGGGTTCAAGAAGCAGATTTCCCTTCCTGCATAATGAGGTTTCAAAAAGTGGGGAAGCAACGCAGATCTGTGTGTTTTCAGTTCCCACACCTTTGCCAGAAATATCACAGGAGGAAAAAGGGGCCTGCTTATGGAATTTAAACCTGCTTAATGGGACTCATTCAAAATCAACCAAGTTTAACATCGACTTAATGCAAATGCAGCAGCTATTGGGACCTTTGACCCCGTTAAAGCGGGTTGTATGAACGCAGCCACTCCATTACATATAAAAGCCCTTTTTTAAAAAAAAAAAAACTCATCCTCCTATTCTGCTCAAATAGGTCATTCTGTTGAAGGATCCAAGGATAAAGGTGCCATCTAGTGGTAGCGGACCTAAATAGCTACTTTGGAATATATTTTTTTTCTTTCAAAGTAGCTATTTCAGTAAAGAACTAAACTCTCAGCAGGGACAAGTTGTACAAACTTTGCAACCGAACGTTCACACACTCACCTGTAGAGCTCAGAAGATTTCCTGAGGTGAAACTTACCGGTAGGAAGCTGGGGTGAAGGGAAAGGAACACTGAAAAAAAACCACTGAAACCTTTCCAACACTGATCAAGAGTTTTTATTTTCCTTTTTTAAAACAATAAAAACAAAGAGCTGAGTTCTGAGCAAAATTGAACCACAAGAGTCTGTATTTTTTTTCCCCTCCAAAGTTTAAACAAGCATTGAAAAGCAAGGCTTTGCAAAGGGTATATCGAAATAAATTATCTTCACTTAAACACTGTCCGGTTTTCTTATACGGTATTCACCTTTAAACGTCCTAAAAACCTAGCAGTGAAAGAAATTCTCTTTTGTTTCTGGTTTTTTTTCCCCATTAATACTGGGCTCCTTCTGGATACGGGGGATACTCCTGAAACACTTAATAATTGCTTGCCTTGCGTTGTAAACATATTTACGGAGCCAAAAACCTAGGAAGCTTCCGACAGTTACTAGCAATTTAAGGATTTGAGAGCTGCTGGAACATACCTAACTACATATCAAATAGCCCTCAAGTCTTTTAAACCTGCACATCTTATCAAGCTAACGTTATTGCAAAATGTACACTTAAAAAAATATATATTTTTGCGTGCTGCCCCGTCTATCATAAGGAAATGCCGTCTTCAGAACGCCAGCAGGGAGGAACGCCAGCAGCAAGTTGAATTCTCTTTGCTTTGCCCTGCTTGCTTTACGGAAATGCTGCACTAAAAAAGCAACTTACAGCTTTCCTGTGACTGGGTTTTCTAATGCTAGCCACAGTTAAAACTGAATTTTCTCGCCAGCCTCTCGGGAAAAGCAACCCAGAGACGACCAAAACTTTCCACGGGAGAAACTGGGGGTGGGTGGGTGGGTGGGTGTTAACATCTGGCTTCGAGTCGCTTGGAAACGGCAGCAAAACTTTTGCTCCATGCAACTCCTGCAGATTAACACATGCTGCTTCCCTGCCCCAAGCTGTAGAAATGTCACCTTTCCCCAAATGATGCTGCATAC